>NW_022631002.1:7485144-7950104 GCF_010015895.1 Lontra canadensis
TATATATATATATATATTCCCCCCCCCCCCAGGGGTACAGGTCTGTGAATCTCCACGTTTACAAACTTCACAGCACTCACCATAGCACATAACCTACCCAATGTCCATAACCCCCCCCAACCCCCCTCTGCCCAGCAACCCTGTTTGTTTTGTGAGATTAAGAGTCACTTATGGTTTGTCTCCCTCCCAATTCCAACTTGTTTCATTTACTCTTCTCCTACCACATTAACCACCCATGTTGCATCTCCTCTCCCTCATATCAGGGAGATCATATGATAGTTGTCTTTGTCTGATTGACTTATTTCGCTAAGCATGATACCCTCTAGTTCCATCCACGTCGTCGCAAATGGCAAGATTTCATTTTTGATGGCTGCATAGTATTCCATTGTATATATATACCACATCTTCTTTATCCATTCGTCTGTTGATGGACATCTAGGTTCTTTCCATAGTTTGGCTATTGTAGACATTGCTGCTATAAACATTCGGGTGCACGTGCCCCTTCGGATCACTACATTTGTATCTTTAGGGTAAATACCCAGCAGTGCAATTGCTGGGTCATAGGGTAGTTCTATTTTCAACATTTTGAGAAACCTCCATGCTGTTTTCCAGAGTGGTTGCACCAGCTTGCATTCCCACCAACAGTGTAGGAGGGTTCCCCTTTCTCCGCATCCTCGCCAGCATCTGTCATTTCCGGACTTGTTAATTTTAGCCATTCTGACTGGTGTGAGGTGGTATCTCATTGTGGTTTTGATTTGTATTTCCCTGATGCCGAGTGATATGGAGCACTTTTTCATGTGTCTGTTGGCCATCTGGATGTCTTCTTTGCAGAAATGTCTGTTCATGTCTTCTGCCCATTTCTTGATTGGATTATTTGTTCTTTGGGTGTTGAGTTTGCTAAGTTCTTTATAGATCTTGGACACTAGCCCTTTATCTGAAATGTCGTTTGCAAATATCTTCTCCCATTCTGTCAGTTGTCTTTTGGTTTTGTGAACTGTTTCCTTTGCTGTGCAAAAGCTTTTGATCTTGATAAAATCCCAATAATTCATTTTTGCCCTTCCTTCCCTTGCCTTTGGCGATGTTCCTAGGAAGATGTTGCTGCGGCTGAGGTCAAAGAGGTTGCTGCCTGTGTTCTCCTCAAGGATGTTGATGGATTCCTTTCTCACATTGAGGTCCTTCATCCATTTTGAGTCTATTTTCGTGTGTGGTGTAAGGAAATGGTCCAATTTCATTTTTCTGCATGTGGCTGTCCAATTTTCCCAACACCATTTATTGAAGAGGCTGTCTTTTTTCCATTGGACATTCTTTCCTGCTTTGTCGAAGATTAGTTGACCATAGAGTTGAGGGTCTATTTCTGGGCTCTCTATTCTGTTCCATTGATCTATGTGTCTGTTTTTGTGCCAGTACCATGCTGTCTTGATGATGACAGCTTTGTAATAGAGCTCGAAGTCCGGAATTGTGATGCCACCAACTCTGGCTTTCTTTTTCAATATTCCTTTGGCTATTCGCGGTCTTTTCTGGTTCCATATAAATTTTAGGATTATTTGTTCCATTTCTTTGAAAAAAATGGATGGTACTTTGATAGGAATTGCATTAAATGTGTAGATTGCTTTAGGTAGCATAGACATTTTCACAATATTTATTCTTCCAATCCAGGAGCATGGAACATTTTTCCATTTCTTTGTGTCTTCCTCAATTTCTTTCATGAGTACTTTATAGTTTTCTGTGTATAGATTCTTAGTCTCTTTGGTTAGGTTTATTCCTAGGTATCTTATAGTTTTGGGTGCAATTGTAAATGGGATGGACTCCTTAATTTCTCTTTCTTCTGTCTTCTTGTTGGTGTAGAGAAATGCGACTGATTTCTGTGCATTGATTTTATATCCTGACACTTTACTGAATTCCTGTACAAGTTCAAGCAGTTTTGGAGTGGAGTCTTTTGGGTTTTCCACATATAGTATCATATCATCTGCGAAGAGTGATAGTTTGACTTCTTCTTTGCCAATTTGGATGCCTTTAATTTCTTTTTGTTGTCTGATTGCTGAGGCTAGGACTTCTAGTACTATGTTGGATAGCAGTGGTGATAACGGACATCCCTGCCGTGTTCCTGACCTTAGCGGAAAAGCTTTCAGTTTTTCTCCATTGAGAATGATATTTGCGATGGGTTTTTCATAGATGGCTTTGATAATATTGAGGTATGTGCCCTCTATCCCTACACTTTGAAGAGTTTTGATCAGGAAGGGATGCTGTACTTTGTCAAATGCTTTTTCAGCATCTATGGAGAGTATCATATGGTTCCTGTTTTTTCTTTTATTAATGTGTTGTATCACATTGATTGATTTGCGGATGTTGAACCAACCTTGCAGCCCTGGAATAAATCCCACTTGGTCGTGGTGAATAATCCTTTTAATGTACTGTTGAATCCTATTGGCTAGTATTTTGGTGAGAATTTTTGCATCTGTGTTCATCAAGGATATTGGTCTGTAGTTCTCTTTTTTGATGGGATCCTTGTCTGGTTTGGGGATCAAGGTGATGCTGGCCTCATAAAATGAGTTTGGAAGTTTTCCTTCCATTTCTATTTTTTGGAACAGTCTCAGGAGAATAGGAATTAGTTCTTCTTTAAATGTTTGGTAGAATTCCCCCGGGAAGCCATCTGGCCCTGGGCTTTTGTTTGTTTGGAGATTTTTGATGACTGTTTCAATCTCCTTACTGGTTATGGGTCTGTTCAGGCTTTCTATTTCTTCCTGGTTCAGTTGTGGTAGTTTATATGTCTCTAGGAATGCATCCATTTCTTCCAGATTGTCAAATTTGTTGGCATAGAGTTGCTCATAATATGTTCTTATAATTGTCTGTATTTCTTTGGTGTTAGTTGTGATCTCTCCTCTTTCATTCATGATTTTATTTATTTGGGTCCTTTCTCTTTTCTTTTTGATAAGTCTGGCCAGGGGCTTATCAATCTTATTAATTCTTTCAAAGAACCAGCTCCTAGTTTCGTTGATTTGTTCTATTGTTTTTTTGGTTTCTATTTCATTGATTTCTGCTCTGATCTTTATGATTTCTCTTCTCCTGCTGGGTTTAGGGTTTCTTTCTTGTTCTTTCTCCAGCTCCTTTAGGTGTAGGGTTAGGTTGTGTACCTGAGACCTTTCTTGTTTCTTGAGAAAGGCTTGTACCGCTATATATTTTCCTCTCAGGACTGCCTTTGTTGTGTCCCACAGATTTTGAACTGTTGTATTTTCATTATCATTTGTTTCCATGAATTTTTTCAATTCTTCTTTAATTTCCTGGTTGACCCATTCATTCTTTAGAAGGATGCTGTTTAGTCGCCATATATTTGGGTTCTTTCCAAATTTCCTCTTGCGATTGAGTTCTAGCTTCAGAGCATTGTGGTCTGAAAATATGCAGGGAATGATCCCAGTTTTTTTATAACAGTTAAGACCTGATTTAGAACCAAGGATGTGATCTATTCTGGAGAATGTTCCATGTGCACTAGAGAAGAATGTGTATTCTGTTGCTTTGGGATGAAATGTTCTGAATATATCTGTGATGTCCATCTGGTCCAGTGTGTCATTTAAGGCCTTTATTTCCTTGTTGATCTTTTGCTTGGATGATCTGTCCATTTCAGTGAGGGGAGTGTTAAAGTCCCCTACTATTATTGTATGATTGTCGATGTGTTTCTTTGATTTTGTTATTAATTGGTTTATATAGTTGGCTGCTCCCACGTTAGGGGCATAGATATTTACAATTGTTAGATCTTCTTGTTGGACAGATCCTTTGAGTATGATATAGTGTCCATCTTCATCTCTTATTATAGTCTTTGGTTTAAAATCTAAGTGATCTGATATAAGGATTGCCACTCCTGCTTTCTTCTGATGTCCATTAGCATGGTAAATTCTTTTCCACCCCCTCACTTTAAATCTGAAAGTGTCTTCGGGTTTAAAATGAGTTTCTTGTAGGCAACATATAGATGGGTTTTGTTTTTTTATCCATTCTGATACCCTGTGTCTTTTGATTGGGGCATTTAGCCCATTAACATTCAGGGTAACTATTGAGAGATATGAATTTAGTGCCATTGTATTGCCTGTAAGGTGACTGCTATTGTATATTGTTTCTGTTCCTTTCTGATCTACTACTTTTAGGTTCTCTCTTTGCTTAGAGGACCCCTTTCAATATTTCCTGTAGAGCTGGCTTGGTGTTTGCAAATTCTTTCAGTTTTTGTTTGTCCTGGAAGCTTTTAATCTCTCCTTCTATTTTCAATGATAGCCTGTCTGGATATAGTATTCTTGGCTGCATGTTTTTCTCATTTAGTACTCTGAATATATCATGCCAGCTCTTTCTGGCCTGCCAGGTCTCTGTGGATAAGTCTGCTGCCAATCTAATATTTTTACCTTTGTATGTTACAGACTTCTTCTCCCGGGCTGCTTTCAGGATTTTCTCTTTGTCACTAAGAGTTGTAAATTTGACTATTAGGTGACGGGGTGTGGACCTATTCTTATTGATTTTGAGGGGGGTTCTCTGAACCTCCTGGATTTTGATGCTTGTTCCCTTTGCCATATTGGGGAAATTCTCTCCAATAATTCTCTCCAATATACCTTCTGCTCCCCTCTCTCTTTCTTCTTCTTCTGGAATCCCAATTATTCTAATGTTGTTTCGTCTTATGGTGTCACTTATCTCTCGAATTCTGCCCTCGTGGTCCAGTAGTTGTTTGTCCCTCTTTTGTTCAGCTTCCTTATTCTCTGTCATTTGGTCTTCTATATCGCTAATTCTTTCTTCTGCCTCATTTATCCTAGCAGTGAGAGCCTCCATTTTTTATTGCACCTCATTAATAGCTTTTTTAATTTCAACTTGATTAGATTTTAGTTCTTTTATTTCTCCAGAAAGGGCTTTTATATCTCCCGAGAGGGTTTCTCTAATATATTCCATGCCTTTTTCGAGCCCAGCTAGAACCTTGAGAATAGTCATTCTGAACTCTAAATCTGACATATTACCAATGTCTGTATTGATTAGGTCCCTAGCCTTTGGTACTGCCTCTTGTTCTTTTTTTTGTGGTGAATTTTTCCGCCTTGTCATTTTGTCCAGATAAGAGTATATGAAGGAGTAAGTAAAATACTAAAAGGGTGGCAACAACCCCAGGAAAATATGCTTTAGCCAAATCAGAAGAGATCCCAAATCGTGAGGGGGGGGGGAGGGGAAAAAAAGGGTCACAAAAAAAAAAAAAAAAAAAAAAAAGAAAAAATAAAAAAGAAACAAATAAAAAAAGAAAACCAATAATGAAAAAAATATAAAAAGGAAAAAATATATATATATTAGATAAACTAGTTAAAAAACGTTAAAAAAGAAAAGGGTAAAAGTTTAAAAAAATTTAGCAGAAGAAGAGAAAAAAATTGAAAAAGAAAAAAAAAATTAACTGCAAGGCTAAAGAATCACGGGGAGAAAGCCATGAGTTCCGTGCTTTGCTTTCTCCTCCTCTGGAATTCCGCTGCTCTCCTTGGTATTGAAACTGCACTCCTCGTAAGTGAACTTGGTCCTGGCTGGGTTTCTTGTTGATCTTCTGGGGGAGGGGCCTGTTGTCGTGATTCTCAAGTGTCTTTGCCCCAGGCGGAGTCGCACCGCCCTTACCAGGGGCCGGGCTGAGTAATCCGCTCGGGTTCGCTTTCGGGAGCTTTTGTTCCCTGAGCACTTTCCGTAGAGTCCGGAGGACGGGAATGAAGATGGCGGCCTCCCAGTCTCCGGCCCGGAGGAGCCGAGAGCTAGGGGTCCCACTCCTCAGTGCGCCCTCAGAGAACAGCGCCCAATTACTCCCGTCACCCTGGCCTCCGGCCGCGCTCCGAGCTCACCGAGCCTGCGACCGGTTCAAGGTAACCCCGAGCTTAGAGCTCACTCCTCGGCTCCGTCTCTGTAGCCGGCTTCCCCGTTCTAATACCTGCGAGCTCTGCGACACTCAGACACCCCGATCCTTCTGTGACCCTGCGGGACCTGAGGCCACGCTGACCCCGCGTGGGCTTCACCCCGGTTAAGCCTCTGGAGCGATGTCCCTCAGCGGAACAGACTTTTAAAAGTCCTGATTTTGTGCTCCGTTGCTCCGCCGCTTGCCGGGAGCCGGCCCCTCCCCCCGCGGTCTATCTTCCCGTCGCTTTGGATTCACTTCTCCGCCAGTCCTACCTTTCAGAAAGTGGTTGATTTTCTGTTTCTAGAATTGCTGTTCTTCTTCTCTTCGATCTCCCGTTGGATTTGTAGGTGTTTGCAATCTTTAGATAAGCTATCTAGCTGATCTCCCGCAACCTGAGGTAGTCTCAGCTGCTACTTCTCCGCCATCTTGACTCCTCCCCCCCATGTTTAGATTTCTTAATACCATGTTTAAAAGTACTTTCAAAATCCCCGAAAATCATTTATCTCAGGCAGTGGTACATCTTGGGGAGAAAGAAATATTTGCATCAAAAATCAGAGTAGGAATATTTCTCAATAAAACTGGGGGGAAAATCAGAGGAGCACTTAAAAGGCATAGAGGTCTATGGGGGTACGTGTAAATTGAATTGGGAATAGGATGTACGACAAACTTAAAAAAAAAAACCCAAGAACTAATCATTCAGTAAGCCAACAAAGTTATTTTTTAAAGCAGGCCCTTTCAACTGCTTCCACTTTATTTTTTTAATGCTTCAGTGACTAAAAATGGCAAAAACATTTTATTTATGTAAAAAGAAATCACTTGTATGCAAAGTTGCAGCTGCTTCTTATAGGTATACAAATGAATAAAAGCCGGGAACATGTTTTTTTCCCCTTTTTTAATGGAAATCTTGATTCACTCTTCAGTGTTGAGTTGAGAATCCTTCATTCAGTGGTATCTTGGAGTTTGAACTGGATTGACGGCAAGAAATGAAATCCCAGGAAGACGTCCGTATCCTGGTTATATCTCATTAGATGCAATTTTTGCTTTTGAGAATTGTCATTCTTGATGAAGCTTAAAAAATGAAATGATGGTGCTAATGACAGTAATAATTAGGAAAATTTCTAATCAATCATTATTTAATGTTATTTGATATACTTTTCTCATCCCCCATACTCGTATCTTAAAAACAATCAGTTTTTCCACTGAAGAATGTTCAAAGATAGAATAATGACTTTAAAATTGTTCAGAGAAGATACCAGAAAATATTCTGCACTTTGATTAACTTTTTTTGATGAGTCAGAAGAAAAAAAAAGAAATCCATTGTGTATATTGCAGACAGGAATGGTGCTTTTATGAAGAAGAACATATAATCGTTTCCTTTTCAGAGCCCCATTCAGGCTAGTTTATTTTTTGTTTGAAGCCAGTAAGGTCAACTCTGGAAGGCAGTAGTGGGTGAGGGTTTAAAGAACAGAAGCTGGGCTGGGACCAAGATTCTATCATGGTCAGACCTTGTGTCTGGACCCCTGTCCTAAGAAGGGACAGTCTGGGCAGAGTGGGCTCCAGAGAAAGTAACTTTGCTTGAAAGAGCCCTTTATTTTGTGTTCTGACCTGCAGTCTAGTAGCAGGTTTTAACAAGGGGAGACTTTGATCCTTAGGGGACATATGGCAATGCTTGGACCCATCGTTGGTCATCAAACCTGGAAAGGAGATGCTACTGGCATCTAGTGGGTGGAGGCCAGGGCTGCTGCTGAATATCCCATGGAGCATAGGACAGCCTCCTTCACCACAAAGAATTCTGGCCTGAGTGTCAGCTGTGCCGAGTGGGAAGCCCTCGTCTAGTGAGACCATTTGGAGTTGCTGCAAGGCTCCCACTTGGGCACATTGGGGTGTTCATGAAGATGAATAGGGGTGAATGGCACAACCACAGAGAGGTTGTCAATGAGAGGAAGCAGAGTCACAAAGAAAGTCAGCAGAGCCTAGCTAAGAACTTAGGTCTCCAAGTAAGAGCAGGTGACACAGGATCTAAGCTTCTAGTTCTGGTATGTGAATCCCACTGTGACAGACCCTGGAGTTTTTGCAACAGACCTGGCAACATCAAGGGCATCCCCCAGATTGGCAGGATTTGGCTATGCTGTGGAGAGGAGAAGGTCAGCGACCTGGAGACCAATGACCAGGGTTAGAATCTTTGTTCTGTGGTGTGGCCTTGGAGCTGGTTTTCTTTACCTGTAAAATGAGAGCATTTCATCCCATTGTCTCTAAAGCTCTTTCCACTTGCAAGTTTGAAGACTCTTCATGATTGCATGAATTTTCTGCCTTGTTCTAGAAGGGATTTTAGACAGCTGACCCTCTGATGAGCATTTGGTTTTCCCATCGTTGTTCAGCACTTTAGAGTCTTCCCAATAGCTTTTGACAAAACTGCTAAGTTGACAGTTCCCAGAAGCATTTTCTCACTGTGTCCTTTAGTTTTGCCAAAAGAGATGTGGAGCGTTCACTGTACCTTTCAGGTAGGTAAGCAGAGAATTAGCACCAATTCACAGTGCTGGGAAGTGGTAGAGATGCTTGTGCCAGACTTGATACAGCCAGTGCTCCCCACCACATTTCCGAGTAGAAGCTTCAGGTAAAGTTTCATTGCCCTGTGCATTTGTATCAGGTAATTCCCATAAAACAGTCAGTGCTAAACGTGTTCATCTGAGAGAACAGTGGATCTGGGAGAGACTCTTCCAAACCGGGAAAAGTTAACAGGACCATGCAGAGTCAGGCAGGTGTCACAGAAGTGTCCCTCCACACCAGGTATCCCCACAAAACAGTGCAGGAGGAGGCTTTTCTCGTGGACATTGTCAGAGGGTGTCTTCCTCAGAGCATCCAAATGGCTTGTGATCCCAGTCCCAGCGTCTGTCATGGGGGGTGTTTGCCTGATGCCTGCAGCCTTCAGACACGACCCTCGGATGGGCAGAGGCAGTGATGGGGGTGGCCACAGTGCCTCCTGACAACACAGAGCTGTCAGGCAGAGAG
Source organism: Lontra canadensis (assembly GCF_010015895.1). Lineage (NCBI taxonomy): Eukaryota > Metazoa > Chordata > Mammalia > Carnivora > Mustelidae > Lontra > Lontra canadensis. The sequence goes on from NW_022631002.1 coordinate 7,494,038, forward strand.
CTCCATGCATTCAGGCCTAGAACAAGATGTGGCAACAACAGAAAGTAGTCCGGGCACCTTTTGCTTCCTGGAAGTGATCTCCTTTTTCTAGCTAGTCCAGCTAAAAGTTAGGCTGAGAACCTTTCCAGGGATGGGCATGCGGCCTTTCATTAGTGAGTATCTTTCATGTTTCACCCCAGAAATGCCCAAAGGTTCTGTCTCTGAGCTGAACTGGCATATGCCAGTCTCTCCAAGTTGACCATGGTGTCTTTGAGGGCACAGACTGTCACATTTTATCAACCACTGGAATAATGCCTGGTGTGTAGTACATGCTCAGAATTTGTAGGAGTAACCCAACTAACAGGGGGGACAGGACCCTCTGTTATCAGGGACATTTAGTAAGTCTTATTATGTAGCAGGCACTGTTCTAAGTACTTTCCATGTAATCAGTCACTGGGTCCTCACAGCAGCCAACAGTAGGAAACTGAAGCCCACAGCATTTGAGTGACCTGCCCAAGGTGCCAGAGCCTGGAGTGTTGGAGCCAGGATGGTACACCTGGAGGCTAGGTCCAGAGCCTGCCTTCTTGACAGGAAACCAGCATTTTGTAAGGCATTCCATGTTTCAGTGATGCCTCCTCCAGGCTGGCTCTGCCCCCCTATCTCATCCCCTTCTCTCTGTAAAGTCCCAAATTTGTTCCCCCAGACCCTACACCCCAGCCGGAAGACAGTTAGCTGGCTTGTATTTTGTAGAGAGGACTGTTTTCCCACCCTCTGCTATGTCCACCAGTGCTCTTCTCCATTCTTCCCTCCCCACCAGCCCCGGTCTCCCTCAGTGCCAGCCATCACCTCCTCTGCCCCAAACCCCCAGGCCTCCAGCCAGCAACAATGCCCTCTTTTTCCTGCATTTTAACCATTCTCCAACGAATCTTCCTCTCTGTACCTGACCATAGGCCATCCATTTCCATGTCAGAGAAACCTTCTTTACTTTGTTCCCCCTTCTGCATTCATGGTCTCTGGTGTTCCCAGCAAGGGCCACCTTCCAAGAGTGGCCTCACTCGCTTCACTGAGGCACTCCCCTTCACTCTGTGCCCATTGCACCGTCATCTTTCTCCTTATTTTATTGATGGTCTCCTTTTACTGGAATATGAGCTTCCATGTTAAGGTGCTTCTACCCCACCATCCTCTCTCTAGTGCCTGGAACACTATGGGCATGGTAGGCACTTAGAAAATAAGTTTTGGAATGAACATGTGATGGGCAATGTTTAATTAAATTTCTGAAGGCAGGAGGCCTCATCGGACACGTGAGTCTGTTTCTTCTCCTGGTCTCAGCTTTGCTTCCACTTAGCTTCATTCTGGGGGACATCAGTTCTGCACCAATTTTGGGAATTCAAAGTGTTATGGTTTGAATCATGTTCCCCTAAAAGTTACATTCAGATCTTAAGCTCCGGTACCTGTGAATGTGGCCTTATTTGGAGAAATGGGTCTTGGTAGATGTGAACAAGTTAAGATGAGGTCATACTGGTTTAAGATGGGCCCTAAATCCAATGACTAGTGTCTTTGTGGTAAGAGGAAATTTGGTCAGAGAGACAGGAAGTCACTCAGAGAGATGCAGGCAGAGATTGGGGTGATATGTCTATAGGCCGAGGAATGCCAAGGACTGCCAGCAGCCATGACAAGGGCATGAGGCAGATTCTCTCCTAGAAGCTTTAGAGGAAGTGTGGTCTTGCTGACGCCTTGATATCAGACGTGTAGCCTCCAAACTGAGAATAAATTTCTGTTGCCTTAAGGTACCCAGTTTGTGGTCCGTTGTTGCAGCAGTGTCGGGAAGCCAGACATAGGCAAACGGTCTCAGAATGCTCCAGATCCTTCAGCTAGTCCTCAAAGCTCAGGAAGTTCACCCCTGAAATAAACCTGGCACGAACTGGACAATTCAGCATTGCCAGACAAAGGGTCAGAGAGGCGAGACAGCGAATTTTTCACTCCACAAAGACAGGGATGTGACAGGAGGCAGCTCTGGGAGCCATGGGCCGAGCTGTGCAGGACCTGCGTGGGGCCTCCTGGTCTGTGACTCTGGGATACTTGGGATCTGGGCAACTAGGAGCAGAGATATGAGTCAGCTTCTAGCTTAGACCAGGTCTCCTGGGAATCACCAGTTAGCCCCATCAAGACATGGCCTCAAGTGAAGCAGGAAAGCAGGACTCTGCTTCTCCAAAGTCTATGCAGTCAGAGCCGACATTCTGTCCCCTTCGTGTAGATTACTGCAGCTTCTGTACCTGCTCTTTTAAGGGGTTCCTGCTTGTAATTACTTACTGAATTGTTATCTTTTCTATTAAACTCTAGATTTTATGAAGGAAAACATTGTTTCTCTCTTTTTCACCATTCTGTTCTCAGTGCCTGGCCTGGTTCCTGAAACACAGTAAAGCACCCCATAATGTATGTGTAATTGGATTGAATTGATTGGTGTTACATATCCTTGTAGCGATAGATCCTTTGATAATTAATTAGGGAGCCTAGTTATTGTTTATAAATATGGCTGTTTTCATGCCTTAAAATTTTAGTAAGTCCTTACCTGCGGAAAGGTGTAGGAAACAAGCAGTCTAAAAGAAAACAACTCACACCCATAGAATGTAGAACACAAAGAGCGTGAGTCCTGATGTGAGTGTGGACTTTGGTTAATAAGAGTGTGTCTGCATTGCTACATCAGTTGTGACAAAGGCCACAGTGATGCATGGTATTAGTACTGGGCAAGATGGGGTGGGGGAGGAATGGAGGCGGAATATATCGAACTCACTCCACTTTCTCCTCTCTTTTTCTGCAAACCTTAGAGTACTTTGAAAAATAAAGTCTATAAATTAAAAAAATATCTAAATACAAAAAACCCATTTCCTTATTTTCTGGAGATTTGCACTTCCTTTCCAGGATTACTGTCAACATCTCTGTCTCTCTGTCTCTCTCTCTCACACACATACACAGCCCACACAATTAAGTACTTTATATGGAGTTGGCTATGAAAGGGGGTATGAGAAGGGGTTTTTGCTTGCATCACTCCATCCACTATTTGAAGGACCCACAGCAAGAGATTTTACCCATATTAATTCCTTAGGCACATTTTTATATGCAGAAGCCTAGGTACCAATGAGTCAAGGTAGAACCAGTAACAAATTACATAATGCCCTGCCTGAATCCTGGGGGATCATTTCTGCCACATTCAACCTTAGCTTTGATGGTGGAAACTCAGCCTCTTGTGCAATTTCAAGATCTCCACGACATAGCCTTTTGTATGATTTTTATCCAGCTACTCAAATCTTTATTTCATCCAGAAGTCTGTGTTCTGGCCAGCACCATGGTCTATATTTTGATTCTTAGTCTGCTCTTCTGCCTTTTGGGAAAAATCCAAAAACTTAGTCTGACAAAGTGGTAGGTTAAGTATGGCCTTAGTGAGATGAGTGTGCTCACAGGCTCCTCTCCCCCAAAGTGCACTGTGGAGGAAGCTGTGGTTGGAAGTAGGGAGAGGTTGTCTCTGCTAGACCATTTTTAGCATTTTGAAGTGCAGAATCAGGTAATGATTCAAGTATAGGTGACTGGATGGTATAAGACCTGGAGGAGAAAGTCACCCTGAGCTCCTTGGACACCTAACATGGCCAGGAGGAGAGAAAGTAAAAACTGAGCAGGCCAGGAAGGGAGAGATGGATTTGGTGGGCATTTTGTTAAATGGAAGCATCTGGAGAATAGGGGAGGTGAAAACTAGGAGTAAAATGAGGGGACCCAAGACAAGTTCTTGGGCCATGCAAGGTGTCCTTCAAGGGAAATAAATAAAGAGTAGGAGTCCTCCAAGTCATTTGTTGGCTCTTTTATTGTTGGCTTCTTCTTTTTTAAACATAATACTTCCCTGAGACAGAAATGGATGCATTGTGCCTTCAGGACCTCTTATGGCATGTGTGGGACCCTGGGTATATTTTGGGGCGCCCTTGTCTATATAAGCAATTTGATTATAAAATGTATTCAAAATTTATGGGCCTATACAAAGGATAGTGATTTACTGAAGAAGATACAGAACAGTGGGAAGAGAACATAAATTTATTTATTGACCAGTTGGTGCATGTGAAGAGTCTGGGTACCATTAATTTAGGTCTGGGGACCACTTCTATGTGTTATTTATTGTTCGTATGCCATTCCTGGCTAATTTCATATCTTCTACCATGAGCAAAAGGTAGCAACACTATCATAGCTCATAATGCCATGGCTTTTCATAACTTGTTTATATTCAAACAATACAGGTATTTTTCTGTTTTCAGGTCCCAATAGCATTTATTTATCACTCACAATGCTGCACAAACCTTCATGTTGCCTGTGACTATTACTAGTTTCTGTTTGTTCTCTCCGAGGTTATGCTTTGTTGTTGGTGACCACAAATGCAGTCTTACAAAGAATGTGCTGGAAAATGGGAATGATGATTCACTTTTTGGTCATGTTAATCTACCATTCAGAAATATTTTTGTGTCCACATAGAATAACACACACTCCAGCAGTGTCTTCTTTAGAAATCTTGTGAACATAATCACTGTGTGCCTGGCATGTGATCTCTTTTGATGTTGATTCCACCCAGTGGGATGCATAGAGGAGGACAGGCAAAGGGCCCATGAATGGAGAAATGAGAGTAGTTCACTTATGCAAAGAATATCTCTGTCTCGCCCAGCATGACCTTGCCAGGCCATACTCCAGGGACTAGAACCAGGCCATGGGGCCTTAGGTTGACCCTATGGTTTGAATTCTGGAGCTTTGGGGGACATGTTTAAGTCCACATATGGGCTAAAAGGCCTAAGGATACCCCAAAAGGGAAGAATGGAACCAATGTCTCCAGGAAGGTATTCCAAAGCATGGGATCCTTAAGGTGTGGAGCCAGGATAGGGAGCCCCACTAGTCTGGGTGTGAAGACATACTGTCTGTCATCAGTAAAATTATGAATACAGAGGTGCCAGGGTGGCTCAGTTGGTTGTGTCAGACTCTTGGTTTTGGCTCAGGTCATGATCTCAGGGTTCTAAGATAAAGCTCTGCATCAGGCTCTGTGCTCAGCCCAGAGTTTGCTTCTCCCTTGCCCTCTGTTCCTACACGCCTTGTTTTCTCGAATAAATAAATAAATAATTTAAAAAATAAGATTATGAATACAAGTCTTCACATGGTATCACTTCTCCCTAATCTCCTAATGTTCTTCTTTTTGACTCACCTCTTGAGTTACTGTGTTCCACCAGCTCTTTGTTCTCTCAATGCAATTTCCTGTCCTGTGCCTGGATAGCAGAGACTACAAGTGAATTTCTGTCTCCCAGAAAACCTTCTTTCCTCCTGCTCTCATGGTGAATACTTCCTGTTCTTCAAAATCCAGCTTATTATCTCATCATCAAACCTTCCAGAACTTTTCCATCTTCCCAGTTCTCTACCCATCTAACCATCTATTCTTCCCATTATCCGGCCAATGATAACTTTCCAGTGAAAGTTTCCAGTGAACTTTCCTGTTCTGTGCCAAGCTATGTTCTAGGCATTGTATCAATAGTGAACAAAACAGATCTCATAAGCTAACTGTAATGCAGGCTCCCTCTGGACTCTGTATTTCTACTTACACATCTCTTGTGTTAAAATTACTTTTATTTGCCAGCAGATGTTTTCTGTAAAGGGCCAGACAGTAAATGCTTTTTAGACTTTGAGGGACATATAGCCTCTATTGCAACTATTCAGCTCTGCTGTTGTAGCACAAAAGGAACCAGAGACAATATGCAAACAGATGGGTATGGTTGTGTTCTAATAAAACTTTATTTATAAAAATGGGATTGTGTTTTGTGTGTGTGTGTGTGTGTGTATTTTGCCTGCTAGCCACATTTTGCTGACTCCTGAAATGGAATATAAACTCCATGAGAACAGGTCTTTTTTTCTTTTGTATTTTTTTCACTGTCATCTTCTTGGTGCTCAGAACAGTACCTTGCACATAGAAGGTACTTGACATAGATTTGTTAAATAGGAGAAATGAATGAATGTCATCTGTTAAAGGGGAAGTTCCTGAAGGGCAGGTCTCCTTGCACATGGCGATCAGCTCAGGGGACATGTTAGGGGAAAATGGATTGAATGAATGAAAGGATGATGGAAACACCTTCTCCCAGTCAGGGACTCTGCTGGGGCTGGGGTGGGGGGTGGTGCAGGAACCTGGTGGGTCCAGGCCAGACTTACTATCCTGGCACAATTGCAGCTGCCTCCTGGGCAGGGGGACTTTCACATGAGGAACCAATAACAGAATTACAGGCAGGCCTTTCTCCACCCTGCACCCACCCCACGGCCAGCTGTGACAGCCTGCTACAAGCTTGTAAAGCAGCAGCCCTGTTTCAGGGAAGGCGGCAGCGGAAATGGCTATTAAAGTTAAACATGACTGCCTGTCAGAGGGAAGGAGTGACAACAGGAGCCCCATTTGCCACCATTAAACTGCCTGTCAGCGCCGGTGGGTTGGGTTTTCCCAGGCGCACCTTTCTGATGGTCAGTGCAGTGGCTGAGACAGGCAGGCCCCTGTGTTTGGTGGGGCAAGTCTACTGAAATCCAGAGGCGAAGCTAGCATCACTTTGGAAATTGGGGCATGACAAGTGCAGCCAGATAAAGACAGAAGGGGGAAGCGAGGGTGGACTGGCCAGTGGGCCCTCTGCAACTGGGGCCTCACCCAGAAGGGAAGCAGCTCCTCTTCTGTTTCATGTCAACTTCGCTGTCATTGGATAGTCGGCGAGATTTCAAACAGATAAATGCCCCTTTGGGAAGCCGGAATGCCTTGGCAGACAATTTTAGGCCTTGATTTGATTGATAAATCCTTTGTGACAAGAGGGGATGAAAGAGGCCCCCGGTTTGGTACATATAAATAGGAAATTAGCTGGCAAAGTTGTCAAAGATAATTAACTTTCCGATTCTGCGGGTCTATTCAGGTTGACATCCTGAAATTATTTAGAAATGCACATGTCAACGCTCTGACAGAATTTGGGGCTGATCAGATAAACAGATTTGGAGATGTTTGATTGTAAAATGATGTAAGCGCTTAGCGGGTGTTTTATCACTGCGCGCTTCCGTTAGCTGCACTGGATGCTACCAGGAGAGGGTTTGGCTGTGTGGGGATGGGGAGATTGAAGAGTATGCCCTGGGTACAACACATTTGCCTTCTTCGTGCTTTCACTCTCTTGGAGTTGAGAAATTCCAAATGAAGTTAACCTTGGACTCAGCCCAAGGACTTTTCTCGAAACCCCAGCCTTCAGTTGGAAGGGCTGCATCTGAAGGATTCGGTGGCATGTGTGTCATCAAGCCCGGTGTTGGCCCCGCAATCATCTAGAATCATCTAGAGTCACTGCTGTTCCTTATTCATCATGACTTTGGGTAAATCACTGGGCCTGACATGCTATTAAGAGGGGAGAGTCTTAAGAGTCTTCTCTAGCATTTCCATCTTGTTATTAGAAATTGCCTTTTAAAAAGCAGATTGGCTTAAATCCAGATTCTTCCAATGAAGAAACATCATTCCTTCAAGTAGATGAAAACTCGTATTTAGTGAGCACCTACTATGTGATAGAGGCCAATTTGGACACTGTATTGTATGATTTGCTTACCTTAACCTTCCCAGTTTCTGTGGATGTTTCTCATTTGGATGAGAAAACTTACTCTGAGGAGTTAAATCAGTTACTGGAGGTAACCAGCTATCTAAGTGCAATTTGGATTTGAACCTGGGTTTGACTGTCTCTGTCTTTCCCCTCAACACTATTTTATGGTTAATCACAACATGCACTTTTAGATGGAAGGGGATTTGGAGATCATCTTGTTGAGGGTTTAGCAACCTATAGGCTGAATCCAGCTGCTACCTGTATCTGAATGGCCCACAACCTAGGGATGCTTTTACATGTGTATGTGGCTGGAAGAAAATAGAAAAGTATTTTATGACATGAGAAAGCTAGTTGAAGTTCAAATTTGAAATGCCCATAAGTAAAGTTTTATTGAAATACAGTCTCATTCATTTATATATCATCTCTGGGTGCTTTTTGTGCTCTAAGGCCAGAGTGGTGACAGAGGCCATATGGCCTTCAGAGCTGAAAACATGTACTGTGTGGCCCTTTACAGAAAACATTTGCTGACTCCTGGTTTCCTTCTGTGTCTCAGTGAGAGTGTATTGAGCTCTGAGTGTAACTGGCACTGGCAGAACTCTCAACAGGCATTATCTAGTTTCTCCTAACTACCCAAAGTGGGTACTAGTAAGTACTTTTTTTTTTAGTGAATTGCTTCATTATTTTTATTTTTAATTTTTTTCTTGTGTTCAGTTAACCACTGTATAGTACATCATTAGTTTTTGATGTAGTGTTCAGTGATTCATTAGTTATGTATAACACCCAGTGCTCATCACAACATGTGCCCTCCTTAATACCCATCACCCTGTTATGCCCTTCCCCCACCCCCCTCCCCTCTAAAACCCTCCATTTGTTTCCCATGGTCCGTAGTCTCTCATGGTTCATCTCCCTCTCAGAATTCTCTCACTTCTCCTATGGTCCTCCGTGCTATTGCTTATGTTCCACATATGAGTGAAACCATATGATAATTGTCTTTCTCTGCTTGACTTACTTCACTTAGCATAATCCCCTCCAGTCCTGTCCATGTTGATGCAAGTGGTGGGTATGCATCCTTTCTATTTGCTGAATAATATTCCATTGTTTTTTGGGCCACATCTTCTTTATCCATTCATCTGTTGAAAGGCATCTCAGCTCCTTCCACAGTTTGGCTATTGTGAACATTGCTGCTAGGAACATTGGGGTCCATATGCCCCTTCTTTTCACTGCATCTGTATCTTTGGGATACATACCTAGTAGTGTGATTGCTGGGTCATAGGGTAACTCTATTTTTAACATCTTGAGGAACCTCCATATCGTTATCCAGAGTGGCTCTACCAGCTTGCATTCCAACCAACAGCGTAAGAGGGTTCCCCTTTTTCCACATCCTCACCAACATTTGTTGTTTCCTGACTTGTTAATTTTTGCCGTTCTAACTGGTATAAGGTAGTATTTCACTAGTTTTGATTTGTATTTCCCTGATGGCAAGTGATGTTGAGCATTTTTTCATGTGTCTGTTAGTCATTTGTATGTCTTCTTGAGAGGAGTGTCTGTTCATATTTTCTGCCCATTTTTTTACTGGATTATTTGGTGTTTTTGTTTGTTTGTTTGTTTGTTTGTTTTGATTTTTTAGTGTTGAGTTTGAGAAGTTCTTTATAGATCTTAGGTATCAGCCCTTTATCTGTAGTGTCATTCGCAAATATCTTCTCCCATTCCGTGGGCTGCCTCGTAGATTTGTTGACTGTTTGCTTTGCTGTGCAGAAGCTTTTTATCTTGATGAAGCCCCAGGAGTTCATTTTTGCTTTTGTTTCACTTGCCTTTGAAGACGTGACTTGAAAAAATTACTGTTTCTGACGTTGAAGAGGTTACTGCCTATGTTCTCCTCTAGGATTTTGATGGATTCCTGTCTCATATTGAGGTCTTTCATCCATTTTGAGTTTATCTTTGTGTATGGTATAAGAAAATAGTCCAGCTTCATTCTTCTATATATAGAAGTCCAATTTCCCAGTACCGTTTATTGAAGAGACTTTTTTCCATTGGATCTTTTTTCCTGATTTGTCAAAGATTAGTTGACCATAGAATTGAAGGACCATTTCTCGAGTCACTATTCTGTTCCCTTGGTCTATGTGTCTGTTTTTGTGCTAATACCATACTGTCTTGGTGATCACAGTTTTGTAATACAGCTTGAAGTCAGGCATGGTTATACCCCCAGCTTTTTTTTTTCTTTTTCAGCATTCCCTTGGCAATTCTGGGTCTTTTCTGGTTCCATCCAAATTTTAGGATTGTTTGTTAGGCTCTTTGAAAAATGCTGATGGTATTTTAATAGGGATAGCATTGAAAGTGTAAATTGCTCTGGGCAGGATAGATTTTTTTTTTAAGATTTTATTTATTTGATGGACAGAGTTTACAAGTAGGCAGAGAAGCAGGCAGAGAGAGAGGCTGAGCAGAGAGCCGCATGCGGGGCTCGATCCCAGGACCCTGGGATCATCACCTGAGACAAAGGCATAGGTTTTAACGCACTGAGCCACCCAGGTGCCCTCTTTATCTTTTTTTTTGTTTTTTAAAGATTGTATTTATTTATTTGACAGACAGAGATGACAAGTAGGCAGAGAAGCAGGCAGAGAGAGAGAGAGGAAGAAGCAGGCTCCCTGCCGAGCAGAGAGCAGGATGCGGGGCTTGATCCCAGGACTCTGGTATCATGACCTGAGCCAAAGGCAGAGGCTTTAACCCACTGAGCCAACCAGGTGCCCCTGGGATAGACATTTTTAACAATGTTTATTCTTCTGATCCATGAGCATGGAATATTTTCCCATCTTTTTGTGTCTTCCTTAATTTCTTTTGTAAGTGTTCTGTAGTTTTTAGAGTATAGATCCTTGACCTCTTTGGTTAGATTTATTCCTAGGTATCTTATGGTTTTTGTTGCTTTTGTGCATGGAATCAATACCTTAATTTCTCTTTCTACAGTTACATTGTTAGCATATAGAAAAGCAACTGATTTCTGTGCATTGGTTTTGTATCCTGCCACATGGGTGAATTGCTGTATGAGTTCTAGTAATTTGGGGGTGGAGTCTTTTGGGTTTTCCATACATAGTAGTTATTATACAAGTGAAGAAGCCAAGGTTCAGAGAAGTTCAAGGAGCTGGTTTGGCTAACACAGCAGAGCAAGGATTCATGGCCAAGCCTGTCTGATTTCACTCTCAAAGCACAAACTCCGAATTCCCTCACTTTGTTGCCATTTCACTGTAATTCCACATTACCTGGGCGTGGCTTTTCTAGGCCAGACACTTAAGACACCAGGATGATTACCTCTGTGGTGGTCAGGATAGTGGCCCCCCAAAGATGTCCACATCCTAATTCCTAGAACTGTGACTGTGTGACCTTCCATGGCCAAAGGGTCTTTGCAGATGTGATTAAGGATCTTGAAATGAGAAGATGGTTCTGGATTATCCAGATGGGCCTGAGGACAAGAGTACTTACGAGATGGACCAAGGAGGTCAAAGAAAAAGAAAGAGATAGGAGGATAGAAGCAGAGGTTGGAGTGATGGGCCCCATGAGCCAGGGAATGCAGGCTGCCTCTAAAGGTGAAAAAGACAAAGCAGTGGGTTCTTCTCTGACCTTCACAAATGCAAGAGGATAAATTTGTGTTGCTTTAAGACACTAAGTGTGGGGTCATTTGTTACAGCAGCCATAGGAAACACCCACCAAGTCCTTGCCTCAAGCTGTTCAGTCTCATAAGAGACTCAGCCATCAACTGAAGTAGATCTCAAAGGAAAATCTAAGCTGCATTTTATTAAGAATAAAACGAAGCATTTTACTGGGGGAGGAATCCACCTCAGAGGTCTTCCTGAAGAAGAGACTAGAGGGCTTACCATACCGCAGTGTCCTAGAGGAGGTACTGTTTACATTCTGGTTTCTGGGGCTGGATCCTGGCATCTTCCAGGGCTGCCACAGAGCGTAAGGAGGCTGAAGACAAGAATCAGAGGCACTGTTCCTCCAAATATGTCATGCTTTAGTCTCTACACTTTGCACTGCACATCTGGGGCTAACTGCAGGCTTTCTGACATGTGACCTGCTGCTGATACTGTACTCCTCAGTGGATCGGCTTCTGGTTATCGAGGACCTAGACTTCTGCAATAGGGAAATCTCAGTCTTGCTTGCATTTTATTAATATTGTGACCATTTGCAAATTAATTTCGAAGGCAATATAATTTACCTCTTGTATAGAATTCAGTTTTGATTACTGTCATGTCACTGAAGTTCCAGTTTTCACGAGAGCTCTTATTATGAGAAATTAAGATACCTTTCTCCCTCATCCAAATAAAATAAACGTATGGCTATGGGATGCAATCAAATTAAAAAATATCATTTAATCCAAGGAAGATAATTATTTGAATGAAACTGGAGAGGAGAAACCCAATCTAGGATTTGCATGTTGACGTGATATTTTGAAGGCTATTTTCACTCATCACTGACTTTTAATAGCATTTTGTACAGAGTAATTTGCAGCATAAACCTTGTTAATGTGATATTGGTTATTTCAGAATCAGGAAGCCAGGCCAGAGCCTGTTGCTAGACAACATTGTGGTACCCCAGTATATTTGAATGGATATCCTAGGGGCTGCATTTAACCATGCATTGCTATGCCTCTCACTTGTTAGTGGTGACCACGATGGCTTTATTGAATTTGGTCATGCTTTGTTCAAGATGTCTTTGGGAAGGAAGCAGAAGAGTTAGCTGCTGTTGTTGTACCATGTATATGCCCCACTCTGTATCATATCATATCATATCATATCATATCATATCAATCATAGGTGTCAGTGTGTGTTGGTGGCATGGTTCATAGACCTGAGGGAGTGGCTGTGATTTTCGATGCTGGATTGTGTGCCTTGAATTTTGTGTTAACAATTAAGGTCCCCATCGTATGTGTCCTTGGAACTTGGCACTTTGGGGAACACCCTGCCTAATTTCCCCCTGCCAGTCCCTGTGATTTTTTGGAATGCTTTCACTGGTCTCTGTAGCCCAGTCTGCCTCTTTTGAGTTAAGCTGGAAATGTTGAGGAATTAATAGCCCTCAGTAAACAACTCATGTGATTTGGTGGGAGATGGAAACCTACTTTACCCAGGGTGGGGTATGGATGGACACATGGCTATTCTACTCTGTGTCTAGTGTTCCCTAGTGAGAGCCCCAGTTGCTCATAGTGGTAACAGGCATGAAAATCTAACCTTTTCCCAGTTTCTGTCCCTTCTCTGTCTCATTCTTCTACTTCCTTCCTGGTTTTTCCTGAAGTTACCTCCCAAGTAAACTACCTGTACCCACACCCTGGTCTTGTCATTTTGGGGAAATCCAAATCAAAGCAATCATTATACCTACAAATTAGTTCACTTGCTTATTCATTAAACACTTGTCTGGAGCCTGTTCAGGGCAGGTAGCTGGGAACTAGGTAAGATCTCTCACTGGAGGAGCATAGACCCTGGTGAGAAGATAGATGTCAAACAGGCAAAAAGACATAGAAAGGATAGTTTTGGATTGTACCAGAGTGTCCTGCTGGAAATGAACAGGGTGATGGGAGGATGAGTGGAGAATATTACCAGAGCACAATCATGAACTGTCCTCCTGTGAGCTGGTGACCTGAAGCCTGGTAGATGAGAAGGAGCCAGACATACAAAGACTAGAGCAGCATTGAAGTGTTCAAGGAATATCAGAGAGTTTGCTGAGTTTGCAGCCTTGAGCACAAGAGAATGATGGGGTTAATTAATAGAAGAATCAAAGCAGAAAACACAGGAAATGCCCAAATTGTCCAGCTTTGATGGGCTATATTAAGACACTTTATTTTAAGGGAGATTGACTACGTAAGAAAATGTGAAAAAACCGGAGCTCTTGAAGCAAACCTGACACCTGAAAAAAATATTAGACCAAATGATCACCATTGCTGATAAAGGCTGGATTCAGAGCTCAACCATAATAAAGATGGGGGTAAAAGAAAGGCAAGTAGTATTTGCTGTGAACTTTCTTAAGGCAGAGTGCTTTATGCCTGGTTACATCTCACTTTAATGCTTTCAGCAACCTTTGAAGTTGGGGCTAGTTGTGTCCTATCTCTGTCTACTCCATGAGAAACTGAAGATCAGGGAGTTTGGGTAACTTACCCAAAGCTAAGTGAGATCTGAACCCAGATGTCTCCAGCTCCTGAACAACTAGTATACCAATTATTAAAAGATTGCCATATTTGCTTTATCAGAAATAACTGTTTAAGATAATTAATAAGCAGTGAGTTTCCAATAAGAAAAGTAGTATGAGATCTTTTGATTCAGTGAAGTAAATAATGATATTTTTACTCATTTGCTATTTAACTCGCATGTTTCCTATTTCGTGAAAGTATTACCACATTTTTAAAAATTATTTTTATTAACATATAATGTATTATTTGCCCCAGGGGTACAGGTCTGTGAATCATCTGGCTTACACATTTCATGGAAATGCTACCCTCCCCATAGCACATACCCTCCCCGATGTCCATAACCCAGCCATCCCATCCCTACCCCCCAACAACCCTCGGTTTGTTTTGTGAGATTAAGAGTCTCTTATGTTTGTTTCCCTCCTGATCCCATCTTGTTTCATTTTTTTCCTTCCTACCCCACATGACCCCCCAACACTGCCTCTGCAATTCCTCATATCAGAGAGATCATATGATAATTGTCTTTCTCTGATTGACTAATTTCGCTCAGCATAATACCCTCCAGTTCCATCCACGTCATTGCAAATGGCAAGATTTCATTTCTTTTGGTGGCTGCATAGTATTCCTTTGTATATATACACCACGTTTTCTTTATTCATTCATCTGTTGATGGAAATCTTGCTTCTTTCCATAGTTTGGCTATTGTGGACATTGCTGCTATAAATGTTCAGGTGCATGTGCCCCTTTGGATCACTACATTTGTATCTTTAGGGTAAGTACCCAGTAGTGTGATTGCTGGTCATAGGATAGCTTTATTTTCAACTTTTTGAGGAACCTCCATGCTGTTTTCCAGAGTAGCTGCATCAGCTTGCATTCCCACCAATGCTGTAGGAGGGTTTCCCTTTCTCCACATCCTCGCCAAAATCTGACATTTCCTGACTTGTTAATTTTAGCCATTCTGACTAGTGTGAGGTGGTATCTCATTGTGGTTTTGATTTGTACTTCCCTGATGCCAAGTGATGTTGAGCACTTTTTCATGTGTCTGTTGGCCATCTGTATGTCTTCTTTGCCAAAATATCTGTTCATGTCTTCTGCCCATTTCTTGATTAGATTATTTAGGTGTTATTTGACAAGCTTTTTATAGATTTTGGGTACTAGACCTTTATCTGTTATGTCATTTGCTAATATCTTCCCCCATTCTGTCAATTGTCTTTTGGTTTTGTTGACTGTTTCCTCTGCTGTGCAAAAGCTTTTGATCTTGATGAAATCCCAATAGTTCATTTTTGCCCTTGCTTCCCTTGCTTTTGGTGATGTTTCTAGGAAGAAGTTGCTGCGGCTAAGTTCAAAGAGGTTGTTGCCCGTGTTCTCCCCAAGGATTTTGATAGATTCCTGTCTCACATTGAGGTGTTTCATCCATTTTGAGTCTATTTTTATGTGTGGTGTAAGGAAATGGTCCAGTTTCATTCTTATTCATGTGACTGTCCAATTTTCCAAACACCATTTGTTGAAGAGACTTTCTTTTTTCCACTGGACATTCTTTCCTGCTTTGTCAAAGATTAGTTGACAATAGAGTTGAGGGTCCATGTCTGGTCTCTCTATTCTGTTCCATTGACCTATGTGTCTGTTTTTGTGGTAGTACCATACTGTCTTGATGATGACAGCTTTGTAATAGAGCTTGAAGTCTGGAATTGGGATGCCACCAACTTTGGTTTTCTTTTTATACATTCCTCTGGCTATTTGGGGTCTTTTCTGGTTCCAAAAAAATTTTAGGATTATTTGTTCCATTTCTTAGAAAAAAATGGATGGTATTTTGATATGGACTGCATTAAATGTGTAGATTGGTTTAGGTAGCATAGACATTTTCATAATATTTGTTCTTCCAGTCCATGAGCATGGAACATTTCTTTGTGTCTTCCTCAGTTTCTTTCATGAGTACTTTATAGTTTTCTGAGTATAGATTATTTGCCTCTTTCGTTAGATTTATTTCTAGGTATCTTATGGTTTTGGGTGCAATTGTAAATGGGATTGACTCCATAATTTCTCTTTCTCCTGCCTTGCTGTTGGTGTATAGAAATGCAACTGATTTCTGTGCATTGACTTTATATCCTGACACTTGACTGAATTCCTATAAGAGTTTTAGCAGTTTTGGAGTGGAGTCTTTTCCACATAAAGTATGACTTCTTCTATGTCTATTTGGATGCCTTTTATTTCTTTCTGTTGTCCAATTGCTGAGGCTAGGACTTGTAGTACTATGTTGAATAGCAGTAGTGATAGTGGACATCCCTGCCGTGTTCCTGACCTTAGGGGAAAAGCTCTCAGTTTTTCCCCATTGACAATGATATTTGCTGTGGGTTTTTCGTAGATGGCTTTTATGATATTGAGGTATATACCCTTTATCCCTACAGCGTGAAGAGTTTTGATCAAGAAAAGATGCTATACTTTGTCTAATGTTTTCTCAGCATCTATTGAGAGTATCATATGGATCTTGTTCTTTCTTTTATTAATGTATTGTATCACATTGATTGATTTGCAGATGTTGAACCAACCTTGCAGCCCAGGAATAAATCCCACTTGGTCATGATGAATAATCCTTTTTTTTTTTTTAAGATTTCATTTATTCATTTGACAGAGCTCACAAGTAGGCAGAGAGGCAGGCAGAGGGAGAGGAGGGAGCAGGCTCCCTGCTGAGCAGAGAGCCTGATACGGGGCTCGATCCCAGGACCCTGGGATCATGACCTGAGCTGAAGGCAGAGGCTTTAACCCACTGAGCCACCCAGGCGCCCCATAAATAATCCTTTTAATGTACTGTTGGATCCTCTTGGCTAGTATTTTCATGAGAATTTTCACATCTGTGTTCATCAAGGATGTTGGTCTGTAATTCCCTTTTTGATGGGGTCTTTGTCTGGTTTTGGGATCAAGGTAATGCTGGCCTCATAAAATGAGTTTGGAAGTCTTCTTTCCATTTCTATTTTTTTTGGAACAGTTTCAGGAGAATAGGTATTAACTCTTCTTTAAATGTTTGGTAAAATTCCCCTGGGAAGCTGTCTGGCCCTGGGCTCTTGTTTGTTGGGAGATTTTTGATGACTGCTTCAATCTCCTTACTGGTTATGGGTCTGTTCAGGTTTTCTATTTCTTCCTGGTTCAGTTTTGGTAGCTTATATGTCTTTAGGAATGCATCCATGACTTCCAGATTGTCAAATTTGCTGGCATATAGTTGCTCATAATATGTCCTTATGATTGTTTGTATTTCTTTTGTGTTGGTTGTGATAGCTCCTCTTTCATTCATGATTTTATTAATTTGGGTCCTTTCTCTTTTCTTTTTGATAAGTCTGGCCAGGGGTTTATCAATCTTATTCATTCTTTCAAAGAACCAACTCCTACTTTCACTGATTTATTCTACTGTTCCTTTGGTTTCTATTTCATTGATTTCTGCTCTGATCTTTATTATTTCTCTTCTCCTGCTGGGTTTAGGCTTTCTTTGCTGTTCTTTCTCTAGCTCCTTTAGGTGTAGGGTTAGGTTGTGTACTTGAGATCTTTCTTCTTCCTTGAGAAAGGTTTGTATCGCTATATACTTTCCTCTCAGAACCGCCTTTGCTGCATCCCAAAGATTTTGAACAGTTGTGTTTTCATTTTCATTTGTTTCCATGAATTTTTTCAATTATTTGATTTCCTGGTTGACCATTCATTCTTTAGTAGGACACTCTTTAGCCTCCATGTATTTGAGTTCTTTCCAACTTTCCTCTTGTGATTGAGTTCTAGCTTCAGAGCATTGTGGTCTGAAAATATGCAGGGAATGATCCTAATCTTTTGGTACTGGTTGAGACCTGCCTTGTGATCCAGGATGTGGTCTATTCTGGAGAATGTTCCATGAGCACTAGAGAAGAGTGTGTATTCTGCTGCTTTGGGATGGAATGTTCTGAATATATCTGTGATGTCCATCTGGTCCATTGTGTCATTTAAAGCCTTTATTTCCTTGTTGATCTTTTACTTAGATGATCTGTCCATTTCAGTGATGAGGGTGTTAAAGTCCCCTACTATTATTGTATTACTGTTGATGTGTTTCTTTGATTTTGTTATTAATTGGTTTATATAATTGGCTGCTCCCATGTTAGGGGCATAAATATTTAAAATTGTTAGATCTTGTTGGACAAACCTTTTAAGTATTATATAGTGTCCTTCCTTATCTCTTATTATAGTCTTTGGCTTAAAATCTAATTAATTGGATATAAGGATTGCCACCCCAGCTTTCTGTTGATGTATATTAACATGGTACATTGTTTTCCATCCCCTCAATTTAAATCTGGAGGTATCTTTGGGTCTAAAATGAGTTTCTTGTAGACAGCATATCGATAGGTCTTGTTTTTTATCCATTCTGAAACCCCGTGTCTTTTGATTGGGGCATTTAGACCACTTACATTCAGGATAACTATCGAAAAATTTGAATTTAGTGCCATTGTATTGCCTGTAAGGTGACTGTTACTGTATATTGTCTCTGTTCCTTTCTGGTCTACTACTTTTACTTTCTCTTTTTGCTTAGGGGACCCCTTTCAATATTTCCTGTAGGGCTGGTTTGGTGTTTGCAAATTCTTTTAATTTTTGTTTGTCCTGGAAGCTTTTTATCTCCTCTTCTATTTTCAGTGATAGCCTAGGTGGATATAGTATTCTTGGCTGCATATTTTTCTCATTAGTGCTCTGACTATATCATGCCAGTTCTTTCTGGCCTGCCAGGTCTCTGTGGATAAGTCTGCTGCCAGTCTAATATTTCTACCATTCTATGTTAGAGACTTTGTCCTCAGCTGCTTTCAGGATTTTCTCTTTGTCACTAAGACCTATAAGTTTTACTATTAGATGATGGAGTGTGGACTCTTTTTATTGATTTTGAGGGAGATTCTCTGTGCCCCCTGGATTTTTTTTTAAGATTTTATTTATTTATTTGACAGACAGAGATCACAAGTAGGCAGAGAGTCAGACAGAGAGAGAGAGGGGAAACCAGGCTCTCCACGGAGCAGAGAGCCTGATGTGGGGCTCGATCCCAGGACTCTGGGATCATGACCCGAGCTGAAGGCAGAGGCTTTAACCCACTGAGCCACCCAGGCACCCCTGCCTCCTGGATTTTGATGCTTGTTCCCTTTGCCATAGTAGGGAAATTCTCTACTACTCCCCCCGCAGTCTATCTTCCCGTGGCTTCAGATTCACTTCTCTGCACATCCTACCTTCCAGAAAGTGGTCAATTTTGTGTTCTTAGAGTTGCTCTTCTCCTTCTCTTCTATCTCCTGTTGAGTTTGTAGGTATTTGGAATCATTTGATAACTACCTAGTTGAATTCCTGGGACCTAGTATTTCAGTCTACTCCTCCTCCACCATCTTGCCTCCTCTCCAGAAATATTATTATCACATTTTGATCATACTATCTTATCAAGCTTTGAGTCTGTAATCTACAAAAAAAAAAAAAGAGTTATGTATTTGTTTTAGAGAGAGAGAGAGCACGAGTGGAAGTGGTATAGGGAGAGAGAGAATCACCAGTAGACTTCCTCCTGAGCAAGAAACCTGACCCCATGACCCTGAGATCAAGACCTGATCTGAAATCAAGTGTTGGATACTTTAGTGACTGAGCTACCCAGGCATCCCGAGTCTCTGATCTACTTTCATTTTTCATGCCTAGAAAGCTCAATAACGGGGTGTGTGCACATGGGCAGTATATACCCTACAGTGGTGGTGGTTGACTGTACTCTGTACTCAGGTCTTCATGGAGACCATAAGAGGTAGGAAAATGCTTATCTCAGTTCTGGCTGCCTAACATTAGAAATGAAAATCTTCCCTCAGCTGACTTGTTTCTCTAGGATTTGCTTAATTAGAGAAAAGCTTTGCCCATCAACTGTAGATAGTTAAAGCAGTTCAATAATCTCTTAACAACCTTATCATTTGCCAATAGAAAGAGAAGGAAGAGCTGTGAGTGTAAACAGAGGAATATGTTTATTACTCTCTAAACCCCTACCTACTATTGATAAGCAATTTAGTTCTTTCTTAGCTTGTTTAGCTAAAGAAATGGCCACTTGCTCCAAGGCAAGACTTTGACTGGAGTGATGAAATGAGGGGTGGAGTGGTGGGGGAGATGAGGAGTCCATTGAAGTCTGGAATACTTGCTGGAGTTATATTAGCAATTCTGTTTGAATTCACTTTGAATTTGATATTAATAATATTACTTCAGTAGTTGAATCAGCCTAGCTGATTTTAATATTTTGATTGACATGCTTTATCAACTCACTCATTTAAGAATTGTTGAGCACCTACACCATTTGCTAAACACAGCCTTGACCACAACGTACTCCCATGGAGCTTCAGTCTAGAGGGGGTTTCATACAAACAAATAAATCCCCACACACTGGGTATGCACATGTGTTTTGATGAACTAAAACACAGTGAAGTTATAGACACCAGGGGCCCGGGATCTTCAGATAGGGCGCACAGGGAAGGCATCCTGAGGAGGTGACCTTTGGCCGAGATCTGAATGTCGAGGATGACACCATGCAAAGATGTGAAAGAAGAGCTTGTCAGTGAAGGGGAAGTATAGATTTGAATGCCCCAAGGCAGGAGTAAACTTAGTGCATTTCAAGAACATAAATCAAGGCACATGATTGAAGAGGGGAGAGACAGAAGGTGATGTTGAAGTGGTAGGCAGGGTGAATTTTTACCATATTGTGTTGGGAAACCCTCAATGGTTTGCACCAGACCCATGACATGATTAGGTACTCATTTTTTAAAAGATCATTCTGGCTTCTTTAGGAGAGCAAGACCAGAAGCAGGAGCACCAGCAAAGGAGCTGTGGCAGCTGATGGGGAGCACTGGTGTCTGGCATTAGGCAGTGGGGAATATGGAGGGAGTGGTGAATGGATTTGGGAGGGGTTTTGCATGTAAGTCAACAGGACTTGCTGATGAATCAGATGACAGGAGGAAAGAAGAGGAAATAGGAATGACAGGGTGGTGTCATTTTCTGGGATCAAGATCACTGAGAGAGAAGTTGGCTTAAAAACTTAATCAAGAGTTTTGTTTTAGCCTTGGTTTTTAGACATCGTTGGAGAACTCATATGGGGAGTTCTATATACTATTCTACACTATTTGCTATTAGAGTTTAAAGGTCAAAATTTAATACTCAAACTAGTCAAAATGACTTTAGCTTGACATGATCCAAATCCTCCCTTGTGTAATAATAATCTTTGTTCTTTGAGTCTTTGGCCAGACTATGACAAAATTCTGTA
The DNA here is from genome assembly GCF_010015895.1 of Lontra canadensis. Lineage (NCBI taxonomy): Eukaryota > Metazoa > Chordata > Mammalia > Carnivora > Mustelidae > Lontra > Lontra canadensis. Next base: position 7,515,048 of record NW_022631002.1, read on the forward strand.
TTTTACTCATATACCTCCAATGAACTTTTGATGAACACTTTCACCTTGAAGTAGGGTAAGAAAGAGAAAGTGGGAGAGAGATGGGTAAACTTTGTTTTTTTAAAGTTTTTATTTTAATTCAAGTTAGTTAACGTACAGTGTTATATTAGTTTCAGGTGTATAATATAGCGACTCAACACTTCCATACATCATCCAGTGCTCATTATGAGCACTCCTTAATGCCCATCACCTATTCCACAAGAGAGAGAATCTTGTATTCCTTCCAGGCACTTTGCACTCACCTTGGCTTTGTAAGTTACACAGAAAACTTATGGAGTTGGTACTTGAGTCATTATGATTAAATTTGGTTTCACATAATGGAAAAATCTCCTATAGTGGTTTAAATATACAAGCTTTATTTTCACAAGTGAAAGAATAAGTGGAACTAGGCAATCCAATGCTGGCATGGCAGCTTCATGAAATCATTAAGGGACATGCTTGGGTCCCTTCTGCCTTGCTGCTCTGCTATTTTTAGCATGCCGCCTCATGGTCCAAAATGGCTGCTCATGCTCTAGCTATTATATTACATTCCGGGCCACAAGAAAGTAGAAGTGGAAGGTCTTCTCCTTAAAGGACATTTTTCTACCATACTGTACTTAGCTCATTGTTGTATGTCTACACCTAGCTTCAGAGAGTCTGAGAAAACAGTTAAGTGGCATTTGCTAAGGGAAAAAGAGGCTATGGATATTAGCAATTATCTAGCAACCTTGCCTCAGTCCCAGTATGCCTACTTTACTTTCCCATGGCCACATAACTTAAAACAGATGGGTAGGGCTGAGACTTAACTTTTACCATTATTTGTTCTCTTACTTTCTGCCTCTCTTATTCTCAACTCTTCTATTATCTTCACAGTTGAGAAAATGGCTAGTTTTTTCTCAAACACCCTCTCATGCTATTTATTTTCCCATTTTTAGCTCCAGGACCTTCCTCTGAGTTCTGCAAAGTGTTATGGGGAACAGAAGAAAGGGAGAGTACTGATTTCAACCTTGCAATGCAATCTCTCCCAGCTTCCATAAATCAGCAGGTTTTCAGGAGGCAGTACAGAGAGTGCCATCTGATTTTTACACCTGATTCACAATAAAATCTGCACAGGGGCTTCTGGGGTGCTTATTTTCCCAAAAGGCTGAGGCAGCAGAAACCTATCTATTATGTCAGGGGAGAAGGATTCACCCATTTAGAAGTAACTGGTGATGCTGGTAGAGAGCATTTTAACTTTCAATATCTATTTTTAATACAACTTGGTGGAACATATCCTTGCACATGTCTTTGCACATGTCTTGAGACTCCCAGAAGGCATCTTTAATGACTTTTCTGCTGTGAATGAAAACTTCATTTAAAAAATAACACTGAGTACCTGGACCTCAGATCTCTTTCATCAGCGTGGATATGTGGCTTCACAGGGTCCAAGTGTGCTAACTCCTCTTGCTGTAGAAGAACCATCCTCTTCCCTCGGCTGTAAGTTCACATCCACTGGCTTCTATGACTGGAAACCCACGTCTTAGGGCTGGCAACAGTGTCTGTACAATGTGAGGCATACATTTCCACATAAGGTAAAGCATGGCACACCTGCAAACAAAGACACCAGTTACCTTGACGATGGGGAAGGAACTTCATGTCTTGGGTCTCAGCCCCTCTTACCTCTCAGTGCATGTCAGCGTAGGCCATTTACCACATTCCTGAGCAGGGTGAGCGGCCGGTAAGAGTTGTGATCAGTTATCCCAAGTGTGCAGTCATGTGACTGAGGGTTCTCAGCCGGAGTCTGTTATTAGGTGAGCATCTTTGAAGAGACACCTCTTTCTGTACCGTGCACTGGACGGGGCACTTTGCCTGCACATCCTCCCATCAGGCACTTGGTAGCTCAATGCTGTAGTTGCTGACATCCATGTTTTACTGTGGGGGCCAGCGAGGCTGGGAAGAGCTGACTCACACTCTCTGCTTAATAGTACTAGAGGCCAGATTGGAGCTCGGACATTTAATGCCTGCATGTGAATTTTCTTTCAAGAAAAATGTATACCCAAAATAAATAGTTTTAAAACCTAGCAACACAGGGCAGAAATAGGTTGGATTATATGAAATCACAATACTTGATGGTATTTTTGTGCTACAAAAATGTCAATTCCTTGTGCTTCAATCAGTACATAAAATAACCCCTTGCCAGATTATTTTACTCAATTTGGGGTCAGGCAAATACAATTATTGAAGAATTCCTCTGGCGCTCAGTATTCTAGCACAAATGGGTGCAGTACCAGGAAGTGACAGCATTACCAGTAGGCATGGTCATTACTCCTTGCTAAACATCTGTTGTGACCTCTCTTTTCTGCACCCGACCATGAACCCACTGTCTTTCCACAAATAGGGATGGTACTTCTTCAGTGAAGTACTTTTATGTTACTTAGGTAGCTGCATTCAAAAAAGAAGATCTTTACTGCTACAACTACAAAAACTAAGAAGATTTCTGTGTAAAGAATTTAACTGCAGCAAGAGTCACAATAGGTGCTTGATCTCAGCCGATACAAGAGGGTTGAACTTGAGGATACATGAGGGCTTCTTAGGGACTGCCAGTGAGATGGATATGAGTCTATTTTATTTTCTCTCTGCTCTCCCCCACTTTCATATACTAACTGTCCTCTATCTTATATTACTTTGTGTAAGAAGACAAGTCAAATCATCAAAAATGAAAGAAACCTCTTCAAAAAACAATTTAAATATGGCAGAACAAAAATATTGATGTGAAAAGGAAGTCTTACTCTGTCTTTTGGGGAAGAAAGAGTTGGATTTGCTGAGAGCATGTCTATCAAATGAGTGTAGAGAGGGGTGGTGGAGAAGAAGCAGGAAAGGGATGGAAGAGCATTATGGTGAGCTGGGAGGATGCTAGAAGGAAGGGAACAATGGTCACAGAATGAGATGTCTCACTGTAGTGCCACACCCTCCAGGAGACCTCCCTGAGCCCCACTGTGATTAGAGTCTCCCAAGTATACTCTCACATAGGGTGACATGGCTGTTTCATCAGGATATTCTGGTTTGAGCACTGAAAGTTTCAGTTCCTGGGAACCCACCTGGAAGGTTGGTCCCCTGACCACCATGGCACCCTCCCCTTTCCTTTCGCTGACCTTAGCACAACTGAGTGCAGTGATTAGTTATAAGGTGTGTAGTTTCTTTATCTCCTTCATTTTCTTATATCTATTTTCCCCCATTAGGCAGTAGATATCATGAGTGCACAAACTGTCCAGTGGCTTGCACATAGTGGGCACTCAAGTGTTTATTGAATAAAGAAATGTGCTGGACAGGAACAGGTGGTCAGGCTCTACATGTGTGAAAACAGAGATGAGGAGAGAGCCTGGTATGTTCACAGCATGGCCAGTGCACATTCAGAAGCTGGGGTGAGACCATCTGAGAGCATTTACGTTTGGACGGCCGTTGACCCGTTCAGTGTCTGCTGAAAGCTATGATCTGCTCTCCACAGAAATGCACAATTGCACATCATGTAGCATATAGATTCGAAGGTTAGAACAAGAGTGATGAAACTACAGCCCTTTTGTTAAATCTGGCCAGTGGCATGTTTGTCAGTAAAGTTTTATTGGGACACAGCCAAATCACTCATTTGCATATTGTCTGCGGCTGCTTGCTTACCCAAGGGTTGAGTTGCATGGTTGAAGTAGAGAGTGTGATGGGCCTACAAAGCCTCAGATGTACCCTTGGGCCCTTCACAGAAGAAAACTGTTTCCTCAGGTTTGAACACTGAGGACCTGTGGGTGCCTAGACCTAGGATTAACCCTTGCTGGAGAGGTTTGAGAGCCACTGGAGAATTTTAAAGGTGACAGCAAAGCTGTCATTCCCCCTTTGGGGGCAATGACTCTGGTTGTGCTGTGGTGTGCAAAGCTTGGGACTGTGGTGGGGAAACCTTTGTAGCAATGGCCCAAAGGTAGGATGGTAAGATTGAACTAGGACGGGGTGGAGAGGAGAGCACAAATTTCCCGCTCGCTCGACTTCTCAGCACACTTAACTCTGCTCCTGGTAGAAGTGCAAGGAGAACACCCCTGGCAGTTACAGTCTGCACTTGACCATGAGCTGCTGGGTCCCACACAGATATCGTCAGATCAGCCCCTCTCAGGCTCATCCCCGGCAGTGTGCAGAGCTCTGATCAGGGGAATTTACTCGCACGCTTCTGCTTTGTGCAGTGCTGGCTTTAAAAAGATCTAAACCCAAAAATTGAAAAAAATAATTGAAACCCCTGTAGGGTTCACAGACTGAGTCAAAGAGCAAGAACTTAGTGTTGGCATTCAAAACAACCATTGCCTTTGAAATGTGAGGTCTTGACAGTTCTGCATCAGGACAAAATTAGGAGGCAATGAGAGCTAGCTACTCACTCTCTGTACCAGTGCATTACCTTTGTTTATGATGCTGGGAGCATCAAAAAATAATGTGCAGCACGTACCCTCAGATCTGCTCCCCCAGGGAACACTCTCTTTCCATCTGCCCCATCAGGGCACAGGGGCCACATCTGGAAATGAGATAGCTATTGGAAGTGTTACCTTCAATTTTTTCCTCCATCCAGAAGAACTTGTGCAATTGTTTGCCATAAGCAGTGCCCTCAATGTAGAGCTCTACAGTGCTGGGCAGTTGTGGGGACTAAGAATGTTGTGACGGGTGATAAGAGCTTTGGGGAGGGAGAGAATCGGACAGATTGTGCTACAGGGTGGATACTCCTCAAAAACACTATACTACGTGAAAGAAACAAGTTACAAAAGACCACAAATTATAGGATTCCACTTATATGAAATGTCCAGAATAGACAAATCCATAGAGACAAAGATCAGGTTAGAGTCTGCCAAGGCTAGAGGGAGTTGTGAATGGGGAGTGAGCGCTTTATGGGTCTGGGGTTAAATTTGACGCTATGGAGATATTTTGGAACTAGGTAGAGGTGGTGGTTGTACAATATTGTGAAGGTACTAAATACCACTGAATTGTTGATTTTAAAATGGGTAGTTTTATGCTTTATGAATTTTACCTCAGTAAATTACTCTAAAAAGAGATAGGAGGAGGAGTTGGAGGAAGAAGAGGAGGAAGAAGGACATGCCCCTTGAAGGGTATGCTTCTTGTGGGATTCTAAGAGTCATCTTCATCCATCCCTTGGGTAGAACTGCCCTGTATGTCGGTGGCTGTATTAATCCTTCTGCCTGTATTTGCTCTCTCCATCTTGCTACCACATGCCACTGACTTCCTCCCATAATTCCCAAATCCACCTGTTCCTCTCTTGTCTTGCTATTACCCCCTTCGTCTGGGTCCTTCATTTCCCCAGAGCAGGAGATGTCCTTTCTTCCTACCTCCACTTTCCGCACTTCCAATCTGCCCCCAGCCCTGGGCTGGAGAAATCTCCACAGCACACCTCTGGCACAGTCTCATTCTGCTTGGCCCCATATCTGTTCTGGCTCCCCTACTTTTGGTAGAGAGTTCTAGTTCACTAGCCTGAAAAGGACCATGGACCTGGATTCAGAAGCTCTAGGGCATCCTGATTCAGACATTCACAAGGGTTGCATCTTGGCCACCCCCTTGTGAGTGTGTTAATTTACACAGGCTCATTTTATTTTTCCTTTGTGTTTTCCTTTTGTTACATGATGGTAATGACAGTCCATCATGGGGCTTGGTGAGAATCAAGTGAGGTTATTGTGGCTGACAGTGACTGGGCATTTGCCCTGGCAGACTCTGGACTAAGGACATCATTTGAATTTTCTCAGATAATAGAAGATTACATTCAATCTAAGGCCCTGTATATGTTTGGTGTACTGTTATCATCACCATCATCACTATTTTTTACAGTCCTCTTCAGTATGGCCTAATACTGTGGCTCGTTACTTTCATGCTGTGTGTTAGGTCAGTTTCACCACCCCTGAGCATGTCTCGTGTATGCTTGCCTCCGTACCCGAGGTAGACTGTTCTCTGCCTACAACTCCCTTCCTTTCCTCAAAGTCAGGCTACCTGCAGAATCTCTAGCACAGTTCCCCGCAGGGAAGGTCTGAGAAGACTGTGGCTATTTTTCCAAAGATTTCTCAGACTCGAACTGCCTCAGGTGACCATAGGGAGAGAGAGGCAGAGACCCCCAGATCTTTGCCTTGCCCTGGCTACTGAGCATCCAACAGAAATTCACAGCCACACATGCAGCTGTGCATCCCCGCATCCCCAAATTGGTTCAGGAGAAGTCACATCCTGGTTCGCTAAATTTTAACCATGCGAATATTTGCATTAACATGTCCTATCAAACTTTACTCTCTAGTTATAATCCAGTGTTGGGTGGGACATTCCTTTTAAATGCCACATATGGTTAGTGTGGCTGATCCAGCCTCCGACTCCCTGCCCTGGGATGGACCTGCTGCTTGTACATGGCCCAGAGGTTGGTGGCTGCTGTGCAGTCTCCTTTTCCTCCCATCATTCAGGTTGTATCCAGGAAGGCTGATAAGGAAGGAGACCTACAGAGAGGCAGGAAACCGACAGTTGATGCTTTTGTGATCACTTGACAGATAATGTGACTTTCCAAGCATCCAAACAGAAACAAACTCTTCCCTCCTCCCATCCACCCCTTTATTAGGATTTTGTCTTAGACCCGCCTGAAAGGGAATATACAGGACCATGTCTTGGCTGAGATGCCATGGACAGTGTTTGGCTTATTGATTCCTTGAATAAATGTTTATTTGGTACATACTTTGTGCCAGGAATAATGCTAGGTCTTGGAATAAGAGGGGAAGCACATGAACATGTTCACAGGCCTCCCCAAGATTACCACTTGATGGGGATGACAAATAAGGAATTAACGTCAGACAGTGTTGTAAGTTCAATGGTAGAAATCAGAGTGTGTATAGGAACAAAAAACAGGCATCTCCCTGGTGAGGAGTAGTTTGGGAAGGCTTCTGTAGGTGTTAACCTGTGGGCCGAAACCTGAAGAATGGAGAAGAATGACCTGTGGGGGAATATTACAGGACAGTAGAACGGTCTGTGCAAAGGCTTGGAGGTGAGTGACAGTGTGGCACATTCAAAGAAGTGAAAGGGGGTCAGTGTGGTGGCTGGAGTGGCTGGAGAGTTCTGTTGGGTTGGGAGGAATAGGGAGGGAGGAGAAAAGTGAGAAACGAGGCTGGACAAAGTAGCTGGGCCTGGCATCTCAAGTGTCTCCCTGACCCCAGGGGACCCAGAGAGAGTCACCTCTGTGCGGAAGTGTTGGGACAGCTGGAATCACAAGCTCCTCTGAGTTCTAGCTTCCTCAGTACTTATGAGCAAGCCGCTACTACTCTGGACCTTATAGTCTTTCTCTAAGAAGAGACCTCGTTGGCCTTACTCCACACAAAGATGGAGGATTGGAGGTGGAGCACCATTGTTCACAGTTTCCATGCGATCCAGGCTTCCTTGGAGATGCTGATGCTGTGGCTGTTGGATTTCGCCCCCTCTGGCCTCAGTTGGCACACATGGAGCCTGAAAGGCTGGTCACTGAGCAGGCAGAAGGAACATCTAGCTGCACTCAGCCACAGACAGAGCACTTGTCGTTTTTCCTGACCCTTTCCGTAGAGGAGAAGCCTTTGGCACCAAACAGATGCAGGTTTGGCTCTTCTGTTGTCTGCTCATTTGCTCACCTCTTCTCTCACTCCAGCATTGCTTCTCTGTTGTGCACAGGGATGTTCTCAGCCCCAGGGAGACACATGGTGAGCTAGACACGCATGATCGATCCTTGCCATATAATCAGTAAGAGAGAAATTAAATAAAGGAGTAGAGGAGTAATAGCCACAATATTCGGAGGAGCTAGAGAACCAGTAGAGCATCACCAGGGCTCCCTCCCTGCAATGGAAGTTTACAGTTCAAACTTTGGCTTTACTGATTATCATGTGGGGAAGTTCCTGGACCCTTCTACGCCTCATTTTCCTCATCTTCAAAATGCAAGGATTTAGGGCTCAACCACTCAAGAAATGGTGGTTTTTAACTTTGCTGCACCAGCATCCCCTGGGGAGGTCTTAGAAGGCCCAGTGACCAGATTGTACCCACACCAGTGCAGTCAGGGTCCCCAGGGTAGGGCCCAGACACTAAAATTTTCGGAGAGATTCTTAGGTGATTCCAATGTGCAGTCCAGTTTGGGAGCCAGCCCTCTAGCCCAGTGCTTCTCATACTTTAATGTGCCTATGAGTCACCTGGAATGTTGGAATATTCAGATTCTGACTCATTAGCTCTGGGATGGGGCTAGTGTATTTACACTTCTAATGAGGCTTGGGTGGTGGTTCTCAGCTGGGGTGATTTTGTCCCCAGTGGACGTCTGGCAAAGTTGGAGACGTGTTTGGCTGTCAGAATTGGGAGTTGAGGGTGCTATTACCATCTAGTGGGTACAAGCCAGGGAAGCTGCTAACCATCCTACAGTGCAATGGACAGCTCCCATAATGAAGAATTTTCTGGCCCCAAATATCAATACAACTGAGGCTGAGAAATCCTTTTCCCAGTGAAGCTGATGCTGCTGGTCCCCAGCCCACATCCTGAATGGCAACAGAGTCTCCTCTGGCTTAGCCACAGTGACTCTGGGCTAAGCTATATAAGTGAAACTGAGAATTTGTCTCAAGGTGAGCTGATGAAATTAGGAAAGGCCAGTCTTTATCCCTTGTTGGGGTTTTGGTAGAAGGTGGGGAGGATTTCACCAGCCCTGAATTACTGGTGTTAAAGAAGTAGCTGTCTGAATGTCTGTAAGGACTGGGCATTCAGAAACCAAGGGAGAATGTGCACGTATCTGCTGGATTTAAGCAGCAAATACAAAAAAGAACCAAAGAAGGCAAGGGCATGAATTATTAACAGGGCTGGGTGTGAAAAGTGTAGCGCAAGCCTTTTTAACACTGTTTGAGATCAGGATGAGGAAAAATGGGCAGAGACTTAATTGTTTCATTGACTTTTGCAGAGGAAACCCGGAGTCATCAAATACACACAGAGAGGGCAGAAGAAGAATTCAAGCGCCACACTTTCCCCCTTTACTTTAAAAAAAACAAAAAGATTAATTTGTAATTTATAGCTTTAATGACCTGCCTGGTGATGGAGTTGAGATCTGGATGTAGGATTCATAACACAACGACCCTTGCACAGCTCTCCAGAGTTTTTCCTCCACCCCAAATCCTCTGCCATACCTACACCCTCATCATTTTTCATCCAGATGAATGCAGTGGGCTCCTCAGTGGTTTTTCTGTGTTTACTCTGTCAGCCTTCCCCGCAGACCATCTCCATACTGGGGCCGATAGGAGGTTTCTCAGAAGAACATCTGATCCCTTGAGTGTGGGGGAAGTTGTCCAATGCCCTTCACTGCTGTGGTCAGTTAAACTTCCTAGGATCTATGGTCCTCTGGGCATGACCTATGGACCCTGGTAGGTCCCCAAGACTTGCAGGAGGTTTGCGAGGTCAGAACTATTTTCATAATATTCAGACACTATTTGTCTTTTTCACTGTGGACAGTGGGCCTGCTGGTACAAAAGCTGTGGTGGATGATAATGCTGGTTCCTTGTAGGAGTCAAAGAGGCAGTTACACATTTCCACGTATACAAGCTGGCATGGTCTTCTTTACTACCATGCTCTCACGTTAAAACACATGTACACACACACACACACACACACACACACACAGTAACAGCAAGGAAATAAATAAAGCTAATTTTTCTTAAGAATGTCCTTAAAAAAGCAGTAAATATTATTAGTTTCATGAAATCTCAAGCTTTCGCTGGACATCTTTTAAAACTTTGTGTGATGAAATGAGGAGTACATGGAAAACACTTCTGTTGCCTGGCAAACTATGGTGGTCACCCAAGGAAAAGCCCTTGTGTGATTGCTTGAGTTGCGAGCTCAACTAGCTCCTTTTTTCATGCAACACCATTACATGGAAGAATAACTGGCAGACAAATTATAATTATTCAAAGTTGGTAATTGGGAGACATTTCCTTGACAATGGGATGACATGAGCCTGTCACTTCAAGAAAAACAAATGATAGTATTTGTTACCAATGTTAAAATTCAGGCTTTCAAGTGAAAATTAGAATTTTGGTAAACTGTGAGCTTGACGGCTTCCCAGTACTTAAATACTTCTGAATGATTGGTGGTGTTAACAAATGTGGGTTTGTTGGTTTTTTTTGTTTTTTTTTTTTTAGTATCATATAAATGAAATGTGAAAATATTTGAGAAAGATCTGCATATCTTGGGGCATCCATATTTTCTAAATGAGTCATGTATGATCAGTTTTTCAAAGTGCAAGATAAATTGATGAATTTTAATTGGACAGATTACAAAAAAATACTGATATTGTTTCAGATTCTACATTGAAACTAACCTTTAAGAAATACTCCTTGTTGAGCTTTGGTGTAGTATCAAATAAGACTATCCACAATTATCTGAAAAGACTGTTAAAACATTCTTCTCTTTTCTAACTACATATCTATGCAGTCTGGATTTACTTCATCTACTTTAACCAAAAAGTAAATTATAACAATCTAGGTGTCTTTTATTAAGCTAGACATTGAAGGGATTTGCAAAAAAAAAAAAGAGTTAAACAATGCCACTCTTCTTCCTAAATTGTTTTTTTTTCCTGAAAACTATGGTTCTTTAAAATAAACATAAATTATTATTTATGTTGACATGTAATCAATTTAGTATTGTTATTTTAAATGAATGAATATTTTTAAATGTCATCAGCTTGAATATCAATAGACACAACTCATATAAACAAAAACTCTTTGGGGACCTTAATAGATTGTCACTGTGTAAATAGGTCCCTGGGACCAAGAGTTTGAGTACTGCCATCTTAGACCTTCAGCACTGTCACCTCTTTGATCTGTGTGCTCAGAGTGATGTGCTTCTCTTGTTTTTAACCTGTAAATGTTAAAACCCCAGAGATCATTGCATTTCAGAGAGTGATCACATTACATTATCAGCTGCAGTTTCACAAGGCTAAGGAGTTTGGGAGTTCGGAGGCTTAATGACTTGCAGCATGGAAAGCCATGCTGTGAAAAATAATACCAAACCGCTGCTGGGAATCGAATGCCCACAGAGAGTTGTCCTTGGATGTGTCAATCTTTCACCCCGAACTTGTAGACCTATAACTATGATCTCTCCATTAAGCGGGAGCCAGGCTGGGCCATGTGTAGATTCTTCCTTGAAAGGGCATTTGTCACAGTGGATGGGATTCTGGGGGTTGCTTTTTCAGTGCTGCCTCTTCTTCTTTCTCAGAGATGACCCATAAGTTGGCCCAAATGGACCGGTAGCCAATGAGAATGTCAGCCCTTCCATAAGCCTGTCTCTGCAGAGCTACAGGCATTTTCAGGCCTCATCTAGCCTCCTCATGGGGTAAGTTGTCTTGGCCTGGACCAGATGGATTCCCCCAGGAGGTTTGGCTAAAACATCTTCTTTTTCTGAATGTCTGAAGCCCGTAAGCTCATAGACACCCATCTGTTCCTCTTGAAAATGTGTCTTGCCATTGGGTTTGGGATGATATGGAATTTCCACTGCAAGTGAAATGTCTCTGGCCCATTTCCTCTGACACCCAGTTCCCACTTCACAGGTGATGGGTTTGCTGGGAAGACAGACTTAAATGTGATGCTAGCACTTTGGAGTTCTGTGTCTGATTGTAGTGTCTAAATTCGGCCATTCACCCTGTTGTTCTCTAGTCTCCCTACTCAAAGGAGCTGTGTGAACAAGGGCAAAAGCTAAATGGAAACCACAAAAGGCTTGAACAGAAACTGATGCACCAAGAAATGTGGGATTCCCTGTGATAAGCAGAGATTAAGCCAGGGACTTCAGGAAAGCTATCTACTTCTTCTTCTTGAATTGCTGCTTGTTTTACCTACGAATAAGAGGATATTATGACTATAATTCAAGAAAAAGCCAAATCAACTGTTCAAATAGGGTAACTAGACACAGTTGGCCTCAGATACTAGCAAGTTACTGACAAGGGCAGCCCAATCCTTGATGGTCCAAGTACCTTGGTCAATAATTGGAGAAGGGAGCAGGTAAAATGGAGATGAGAAGGCTTATTCCCCTCCCATATGAGAGATAGTACTTGGCTTAGACTGCGACAGGAAGAAGAACTAAGAATATGTCCTTCTGGACAGTGTTTCTCAGTCTCAACACTATTGACATTTTGGGCTGTGTCACTCTTTGCTGTGGTGGGGCTGTCCTCTATGGTATAAGATGTTTAGGAGCAACTCTGATCTTTACCTAGTAGATACTAGTAGGACCCTTCTTACTCCAAGTGACAACAACAAAAATTGCCTGCAGACATTGCCAAATATGTCTCCCATCCCTTAAGTTGAGAACCACTGCTCTGGGGTCCCTGCAAGAGTGGCCTGGCTTCTGCATTTGAGAAACAGAAATTAGTGACACGTATACCAGTGAATATCCTCCATCTCTGGACAACCAGCTTAGAAAATCCTCTTCTGATGGTGAACAGTTTGGGAAAGGAATGGGCCCAGGGTCCGAAATTCTTGCGGCACACTGCTCCCTGGGACAACCCCTCTTTCTAATTTCCTGTGAAGAAAAGCAAAAATTCAATCTCTCTCCACCACAGTTCAGATAAGGAAGAAGAAAATGCACATGGTAGAGTTCAGTGCTATAATGTTTGGTTTATCCCTTGGTAACATACTATTCCAAGTATCATACATTATCCAGGACTCAGATTAGCAGCCCTTCTCCAGAAAGTGTTTTCTGGCTACCTGTTTCATATAATTTCCCTCTGAAATCTTTTAATATTTGACTAAAGATCATTTTGTGTTTTCTAGTCATTTTAACAGACATTTTTTGTGTCTTTTTTTTTGGGGGGGGGTCCACCCAATAGAAGTAAGGTTGCCAGGTCTCTTATTTGTTACAGGGCAGGTGTTTATTGTTTTAGATCCATCTCACCTCGATGGAGGTAGCAGGATGATGTGTCACAGATGAGGACTATACTCTGGGTTCCAATCTCGGCAATCTGAACAAGCATCCATTATCCCAAACTGTAAAACGAGGAACTCAATTCAAAGGAAATTGGTGAGAAGGAAACATATAGTTGCCCAAAGACATGTTAGAGATCCATCCAACAACATCATTTACAGCCCCTTCACCTCTTACTGCCTGTTAACCTTCAGCAAATCGCTTTACTACCTTGAGCCTTAGTTCCCTAATCAGTAAGATCCAAGTGTAGTAATATGTGCATTAGAAAGCTTTTGTGTAGATGAAAGAATGAATATACAGAATGAGAACTGAGCCCTGAGGAGATTCGGGAAAGAGACGACCAAGTCTCCAGGGGTTGAGTTTGGGTGGAGCGGGAGACTTGAGCAAGCATGTAATTGTGAAGAGATGGGCCCAAGAATATTTTGACTGCTATGAAAGTTTGGGGAGGAGTAGCAGAAACATCTAAACAATTTTTTTAAAAGGAAGTGTTTGTGAAAAAAAAAAATCTGTCTTCCACTTAAAAAAATCTAGGTAATTGCTAGTTTATTTATACAAGCTTTCAGGTCAGATTTGTGGCTCTTTCCAGTGGCAAATTCTATAGAAAGAGCCATCAGGGAACCCACGTATTTATAGATTACATAAAAACGTGGCTGTAAAAACTCCCCTTAAGTTCTCAACAAACACTGGTTTCTTCTTCTCTGATAGGATCTTGTGCAGTTATCCTGTGCAGTATCCACATGTCCCTCTCTCATAACTGATAGACATTCTAAGTGTGCCGACATGTTGACAAATCTGACTGGGAATGGCAGGTGAAGGAGGTGGCACTTGGATCAAGTTTGTGATGCATTTTTATAATGGGAAAACTGAGTTTTGGTCTAGACAAGAAGTAATCAAAGATGAGCTTGGACGATGTTTGGTTCTATTATTTTAAAAAGTATATACTACACAGCAGCTATGGATTAGAGCAACTCAAGCTGCAAAACAGACTTGGCTGAAAGTGCGTTCTTATTATTTCTGGGGCCAGAGCCCATACCGATTCATGACTCAGGCATTCAGAGCAAACTTCCAATGACGAAACCTTTCTGATGAATTTGTGGCAGGAATTGGTGGAGGGTATTTGGTCCCTCATCAACTTCCCAGCTCCCGGAGAGGAGACTTGGGTGAGAGGCAAGGGCTGACAGACCCTAAGAAGGTCCCACTGTCCAACAGAGGCAGCCTCGTGTGGGGAGGAAGGCTGGTATTAGAGTCAGAGAGAAGCTCCTGCACATTGTGTATTTCTTCTCTTAAATAATAGCTTTGTTTAAATATTACTCCTATACCATAAAATTTACCATTTTTTAACATCTCAATTTCATTTTTTTCAGTGTCCTAAGATTCATTGTTTATGCACCATACCCAGTACTCCATGCAATACGTGCCCTCCTTAATATCCACCACCAGGCTCACCCATCCCCCCACCCCATTCCTTTCCCAAACCCTTAGTTTGTTTCTCAGAGTCCACAGTCTCTCATGCTTTGTCTCTTCCTCTGATTTCTCCCAATTCACTTTTCCTTTCCTTCTCTTAATGTCCTCCATGTTATTCCTTATGCTCCAAAGTAAGTGAAACCATATGATAATTGACTTTCTCTGCTTGACTTACTTCACTCAGCATAATCTCCTCCAGTCCCATCCATGTTGATAAAAAAGTTGGGTATTCATCCTTTCTGATGGCTGCATAATATTCCATTGTATATATGGACCACATCTTCCTTATCCATTCGTCTGTTGAAGGGCATCTCAGCTCTTTCCACAGTTTGGTGATTGTAGACATTGCTGCTATGAACATTGGGATACATGTGGTCCTTATTTTCACTATATCTGTAACTGGATGTTATATTTGAGAGCAGTTTTAGGTACACAGTAAAATTAGGTGGAAGGTACAGAGATTTCCCATATGTCCCCTGCTCCCACACATGCAGAGACTCCTCCATTAGCAGTGTCATGCTCCAGAGTGGTACATTAGCTACATTTCATGAACCTGCACTGACACATCATTATCACCCAAAGCCAGTAATAGTCCACACGAGGGTTCACTCTTGATGTACATTCTATGTGCTTAGACAAATGCATAATGACATATGTCTACCCTAATAGTATCATGTGCTTAAATTCACCATTTTCAAGTATAGAATTCAGTGTTTTTTAGTATATGAACATGCTTATGCAACCATCACCCCCATCTAATTTCAGAATATTATCATGGCCTCAAAATAGATACTCCTTAGCCCTCAGCAGCCACTTTCCAACCCCTCCTCCATGAGCCCCTGGCAGTCACTGATCTTTCTGTCTCTGTGGACTTTCCTGTTCTAGATGTTTCATGTAAATGGAAACATGTAACATATGGCTTTATATGACTGGCTTCTTCCACTTAGTTTAATGTTTTCAAGACTTGTCATGTTGTAGCATGTGTCAGTTCTTTATTCTTTGGGATCGTCACATATATTCCATGGCAGTGTCACATGTTTTGTTCACTCATTCATAGCTTGGTAGACATTTGGACTGTCTTCCATTTTTTGGTTATTAAAAGTAATGATACTGTGAACATGTATGTAAAGGTTTCTGTATGGACACATATTTCTCTTGGAAATTCTCATGGAAATATGCCTAGGAGTGGAATTGGTGGATCATGTGACTGTATGTTTAGCATTTTGAGGAACTGCCAAGCTGTTTTTCAAAGTGGCTGGGCCATGTTATTATTCTACCAGCAATAAATAAGGGTTCCAATTTCTCCAGATCTTCACCAAGACTTGTTATTGTTGGTCTTTTTGATACATCCATTTATTCTTTCATTTATTTCCTCAACAGTTACTGGGTACCTATGTCTGCTAGAGACTATGGCAAAACAGTGAGAAAATCACACAAGAAGCTTATGATGTTTTCACAGCGAAAAACTGTAATTGTAGGATAATATAAATAAAACAAACATGCAATTTTGTGAAGAATTATAAGGTGGGGGCAGTGCATGATGCTCTGAGATTGCATACCAGTGAGACCAGACTTTACCCAGGGGTTTAAGGATAGTTTCCCTGAGGAGGCAGTGACAGGGCTGAGAGGTACAAGGTAAATGTTTATTATGTGGATATTTGATTGTGAGCAATAGTGTGAACATATCTGTGCCTCTTTTCTTCCTGTGTAATATGGAGTTAGAGTGGTTTGGGGGCTCAGTGCAAGCCAGTGTCAGTCACAGATGAATTCCCTCGATTAGTGAGTCTCTGGTTTCCACTTGTAATCTTCCACCGTCCCTCACACTCTAGAAGAGAGGTCTCTAGACAGATAATGGTGAAGATGATGCTTATGATGTTGAAGTAGGCTAGGATTTGGTGAGTGCCTTCTGTGTGCTAGGTACTATGCTAAAAAATTTACCACATCTTACTCATTCCTCATGATGACACTGCAATGGAAGGGGGTCAGCACGAGATTAGAAAGAGGGAGAAGATAAAGAAAGCAATGGGGGAAAAAAGGCATGGAGTTTCTGTATGAGGGAACTGGGATTGTGGTTGAAGAAATGATTCTGAGGCAGATATTTCTGAGCCACATTTAGAAAGCTCCTGAAACAGGTACTTGGTTTCAGAAAAAAATATTTTTATGCAATTTAATTCTGTTTATACTTAGAAGGGTATTTTATTTCTTGAATATGGAATGCAATTTCTTTTATTTCAAATTACTTCTCTGGTATTTAAACTAAATAGTTTAGCTTAATTACATATAACAAACCTCCCAGTATAAGGGCCTGGATCCCAAACCCAGCTACAAATTTGTTTCTAGCCCAGGCAATAAATGCATACCTGGAGCAAATTCAAAAAGGGAAACCACTTTAATTAGGTTTGAAAGTGTCTCCAATCAGTTCCAGAATAGCTGTCACTGGATTTATGGTGCGGCTTCCAAACTGTAGCTCTCTTCATACCCAGCTGAAGCGAGAAGGCCCCAGAGAAAACAGCATGATTTCTTGAAACCTAAATATTTATCTCCCCAAACAAGTGCCCCTAGAAAATATGGACAAGACCGATGGCAGGAAAGGTGGCTCACCTGGGCCAAGCCTGTCAGTTAACCTTTATCATTGTATCTAGTTAATTGTGAGGGTTCTAGAAGGATTAATTCAATCAAACCTTCCTTGGAACAGTTCCATAAGTACAGTCTGACCCCACTAATCTGTCACACAACAATTACCTTCACTCTTACATTTACGTCCAATGGCAGTAAGAGAGGGCTTTACTGGAGCAGGAGCTGTCACTGAGATGCAGAGTGGGTAAATGACTTGCAGAATGTTGCTAAATTCTGAATGTCAGAACCAGGACTCAAGGCCAGGTCACTCCACCACCAGTATTTTGAGCCCAAGGAACATACTTAAAGGAAAATGTTGCAATAAAAATAATGATCAGTCATCTCATTTATATGATTCCCAACTGTTTTGAAGTTGACTCACCTGTTAATTTCTGTTGGAGTCTTTTATCCTTGTTTTCCCAGCTGTAATACATGAATGTGACACAAACATGAGAAAATACACAGACAACATGGGGTGTGAAGTTGGAAAAGTGGGACTAGAGCCTGGCTTTCCATTTCTCTGTGATGTAGCTTTGGGCTTAGCCACTCTGACCCTTATTTTCTTCCTCTGGGTGGAGAGAATTAACACTTCTGGGAAAAGAGTTGTGGTGAATATGAAGGGAGAAAATGCCCTGTAGACTCGAAAATGCCTTCTGTGTTCCTTACTACTTCCAAAATCTACAAGAGTATAATTAAATCTGACAAAAAGAAGTCTGTGAGGTCTTCTCTGAGAGAGTTAACTGGAGATGGCACTTATCCTTGAGCACTCAGCAACCAGCTCTGCTTCTTGCAGGAATGGTGTCGTAGTTGCAAAGAAGATAGGACAACAAGGTTAGAACTCTTAGTATGTCCACAATGTGCTGGACACTGTACCAAGTGCTCTGTCAATATTATCCTACTTAAACACATCTGTGTTTGGTAGTATTATAATCCTCCCTTCACAGATGGAAATTGTGCACCATTTGGGGCAATTTGCTCCAGTTAGCCCAGTTAAATGATAATATCTTTTGTTGCACCTTCTTTTGCCCTTCCATTTCCTTGTTATTATCAAAGTGGTTTGCCAATAGAGGTTTAAGTCTTTCTTCTAGATGACTGTCATGTATTTTTAATATGATTGACTGTGTGGTAGTGTAGTAGACAGAATACATCCCTGCCCTCCCCCAAGGATGTCCACATTCTATTTCAGGACCTACAAATGTGTTACCTGACATGGTAAAAGGGCTTTGCCTGTATGATTAAGGTAAGGCCCTTGAGCTGGGAAGATTATCCTAGATTATGTGGATGGGCCCAGTGTAATCAGAAAGGTCCAGTGTAATCCAAAAGGCAGAGAAGGAGAGATGATGACAAAGCAAAGGCTGGAGTGGTATATTTTAAAGGTGGAATAAGAGGTCAGAGCCAAGGGACGCAAGCAGCCTATAGCAGCTGGAAAGGCAAGGAAATGAATTCTCCTCTAGAACTTCGAGAATGAATCCTGTTCTGATGTCACTGTGCTTGTAGTCCAGTTAGACCCATTTTGGACTTCTCACCTCAAGAACTGTAAGGCACTGGGTTTAAATTCACTGACCTTGAGTTGATTTAAGCTACTGAGTTTGTGATAATTTGTTATAGCAGCTATAGGAAACTAACACAGAGGGTCAAATTGAATAATTGTCAATGGCAAAAAAAAAAAAAAAGAAAAACCCAACTGCACAGCAGCATCATAAACATTCAAATAAGTATAGCTCTCCTGCAGAGGACTGTAAACATTCAGAGTAGCAACAGAGTGGGAAGCCAGCCAGTGAGGTCACGGCAACACAGCTAGGAAGTGTAGGTCCTGGAATCCAAAATCAGGTCTTTCTGACCACGTCTACTCTCTTTCTTTATTAATATGACTTGTGTAGCAACTCATTTGGGTCCACAGATGGTTACCAGAAGAGCAAGGCTTGCATGTGGTCCTTATGCTCCAAATCCTTTTTCTCAAAAGCAGTGATATGAATACAGACTCATCACAGGCTGGTGATACCAGATCTGGTTCTCCTGCCTCCTCTGTGTGCCTTATTTCTGCAGTCACCTGAGTGTGGTGCTCATTCATCACTTGTGACTAGTTTGTCTGTACTCAAGTTCCTGTGCCAGTGATTAATTGACATACAATAGAGCTCAGTGTGAAATAATCACTAATGAAGTGGTTAATGTTTGCTGAATGTTCCAAGACTGCACTTTGATTCCTCGTCACCACCACCCATCATTGAAAGCGAGTCCTGATAGAAGAATCTTTCTTGGTGTAAACAGAGGCTGGGGTTACACACAGTTCAGGGCATATCCTATAGAATATCATGTCCTCCCCAGTGCTGAGGTTAGGACATAGCTATATGACAGGGCTGTGTTTCTCAGGGAGGGAAGGAAACTACATGTGCTTGGGCACCTGTTGTCTACACAGAATTAGACCTGTGCTTTCAGATCACTTAATTCTCACAACTGCATTATGAAATGTTATGTTATGCTTAGAGTAAGGGGTCAGTGGGGTTAAAAAACAAAATTCAACTGAGTAAATTTGAAGATCTCATTGGCTTTATTAAGCAATTCATGAATTGGACAGCATCCCTTCTAGCAAGTAAAGGGATGCTCTTAGGGTCGTACAAAATGGAAGGTTTGTATAGGAAGGAGGATAGGGCATGGAAGTGATTAGCAAAGGAAAAGAAAGGATTGCTTCAGGTCAGGACATCTTTTTGCGGGAAGGAACCTAAAGGATTTTTGTCATGTGGATTACCTCCCCAGTGCTGATAGGAAATTTCAGATGGACTGTTAGTCAAATAGTTGCATTCCTGGGAAAGGTGGAAATTGTAATTCACTCTTGGTTTGCAGTTTCGGGGTCAGATGACTCCATTTTTGGCTTCTTGTCTCTTTTTTTAACATTGAGAAAAAAAAACAAAGTTGTAATTCATACCATTGGGTAATCAAAAGGTACTTAGTGTCCCCTGTTTCCACTTACAAACAGGAGTTTTCCAATTCCATTATTGACCAATGCATAACGCATAACATGTAGTTTATTTGGACATGCAAATGTCCTGAATAAATCTGCTTTAAATCATTTGTGTAGTGCTGGGTAAGACACCAAGTGTTGATGCAAACTATACCAGCATAGGATTCAAAGACTTGAATTGTACTTGGGTTATTAGTATTATTTTTTATCTTGGTCAAATTAAATTTTTGAGAAGTCTCTCTGGAGTTTCTTACCTGTTGAGAGAGTGCAGTGTGGAAAAATAGCATAGGTTTGAAGACAGGCAAATCTTGATTAAAATTCTGGTTCAACCAGCTGTTAACTGTGGCCTTAAGGAAGTCACTTAACTTCACTTACCCTCAGGTCCTTCATTAGGAAAATGAAGATAATGATATGTGGTGAGTAGGGCTCCTTAAGAATGAAAAATAATAAATTATAAACTCCCAGAAAGCAAGTTGGCACATAGGAGTTCCCAGTAAGTGGTAGCTCTACAATGAGAGATGTTTGACTAAGTAATCTCTAGATCCTCTGCATGTCTATAATTTTAGTTTTTCAAAACCTTTGACTGCTGTTTATGGGGAACTTATTACATAGTAGGCCCTATGCCAAAGATTATACTTACATTATCTCATTAAATCTTCATCACAACTTTAGTAGGTAAGTCCTATCAAATCCTTATAGATAAGGACACCTAGGCACAGAGAAGATAAATAAACTCTCCCTGTTACAAAAACTAGCAAGTCAGTATTTGAATCTAAATATCACTGTCTCCAGAACTCCCACTCTTTTAAAGATTTTATTTTTTTACTTGACAAGAGATCACAAGTAGGCAGAAAGCCAGGCGGGGGGTCAGGTCGGGGGGAAGCAGGCTCCCTGCCGAGCAGAGAGCCCGATGGGGGCTTGATCCCAGGACCCCAGGACAATGACCTGAGCCAAAGGCAGAGGCTTTAACCCCCTGAGCCACCCAGGTACCCCTAGAACTCCCACTCTTAACACTCTTAAAATTAAGCTCTTGTTAATAATATATATCCATGTATGTTATCACTTTTGTAGAAAAGGCTGGACATCCATTCCATCCCTTTCCTCTAATGCAGATGGCGCAGCAGTGACTTACTGAGTCTCTCTGAGTCCCTGGATAGCATCAGGACAAGAAAAAGAGCAACACAAACAATCCCAGTACTTTCAGTAGAAACTTATAACTGAGGACAACTGTCAAAACTATGAAAAAAAGTGAGACTTAGAAGTTTTGTTGTCTATGTTCTCAATGAGATAAAGAGTTACTTCTCAAGGTGGATGGAAACCTTCTTTCTGAGATTAGTCAGGGGATGTTTGGGCTATCATTCCAGTTTTTCTCCATTCCTCCATGTTGATTCTAGACTACTATATAGGTTAGAAAATTGGGAAAATCAGTGACTGAATTCTGTAACTCTCTCCAACTTGCTTTCCAGAAAATTCATATTAAATGAGCATCTATAATCTACATGCAGACTGCTAGCAACAAGAATATAGGAAACAAGGTGAGGTCCTTAACCTA
The DNA here is from genome assembly GCF_010015895.1 of Lontra canadensis. Lineage (NCBI taxonomy): Eukaryota > Metazoa > Chordata > Mammalia > Carnivora > Mustelidae > Lontra > Lontra canadensis. The sequence continues at coordinate 7,536,596 of NW_022631002.1, forward strand.
AGGGGATGTGGGGGGAAGAGCCCTTATGTGTAATATCTGCCCATGTCCCTGGTGTAAATACTTCGACCACAGCCAATTTCAACCTACAAATGTGATGCTATTGAACACAAAGTTGGTATGAGTTGCATACAGTTGGCTCTTGCGAACTAGTATGGTTTGGTTGCCAACCCCCCACCAGGCCTCCTCTTGGGTTCCCAGATATGCTCTTCACCCCTCCACCTCATTAATGCCCACTTATCCTTACATCTCCTCTCAACTGTCACTTCCTCAGAAGCTTCCACTGGACCTTTGTGCCAGATGAAAAGCCTTCTGAGAGCATGAGAGGCGTATCCAGTCTTTTACATTGTTTCATGAGAGTACCCACAGAGAAATTTTGGCTATGACTACCAATGAGAACCCTTGAGCAGGATACAGAGACTCGGGTGATGTACGCGAAACCTTGAAGCAGTCTTTTGAGCTGGGACCTTTCTGTTGAAATTGCTCTTGGCTTGAGTCCTAGGTCCCATGGAAACTTTTACAATAAATCAAACCCAGTCTTCCCATAGAACAACTAAAAAAAGACTAACTGACATATGCATTACACAATACTGAAATCTCCCATCCCATGTGTTTATTGCCGAACATGGGCTAACACTCTTGTTTTCAGCCATGTAAGGTTATCCCTTCCAGTGGCATTTGTGGTGTCTCAGGGCAGAGTAAAGACATTCTTTCAAGGGCTTTGAAAATACTGTAGCAGCACCCTTTTCTTCTCTCTAGAGGCTGCTGAGCACTTTTGGATAAAATAAGAAGTGACTTTGCCCCTTAGTCTTGAACAAAATTGGGCCAAAATTAAATGTTTGAACTTTAAAGGAGTTCACCAAAATTCTCCCCATTGGTCTTACTTGCTTCTGCTTTCCCTTCCTCATCACCATGTGGTCAGCTGTGAGGATGTCCCCTTAGAAGTCAGCCCTGGCTGGGGTATTTCTGGCCTCACCCAAAATAGGAAGAACCTGAGCTCTCCTGAGAGCCTTATCTCCAGAGATTTCTGTCTGAGTCTGCAGTCCCGAGAGAGAGGAACATTTGCAGGACTTGCTGTCACTGGCTGAACTTTTTGCCTGCTCATCGAACTAAAGAGAGCCACTGACTCTTGAGAGGGTCACATGTTACCATTTGTCACCATTGCCTGGGAAATTGATTTTTTCTTATGATCTGCTCTGCCACCGAAGAGCCCTTCTGATACCTCCTCTTGGGTCTAGGTGGCCTTTATTGAAAAAGCCTAACCAGAGACACTTTTAATGAAGTTCTCCTGTATAAATAGAGTGAAGAATGGTTACCACCTTCTTCACTTCTGTCACCATCATTGCAGACATTGACAGAGCCCCCACCATGATCCAGTGTCATGTTGAGCATGAGCGTTTTACATGCACTATCTCATCTAATCTTCACAGCCACACTTACGGTTTTCACTTTAAAGTTGAGGATTCCTGGACTCAGAGGAAATTAGGAAACTTGCCCCAGATCACATAGCTAGTACATGACAGAATAGAGACTCAAATCCAGGTCTGATGAACTTGCACTCTATCAATATCCCATCTACCAGAAACTGATGGGATGATGCAATTTCATTAGGGAAAAAAAATAACTTCTTGATAAACAGATCACTTAGAGGTTGTATTTCCATGCTGTTACTAAGTTCTTCTCAAGGAAACTTGCAGACCTCTTACTGATAGATAGACATAACCCATGCGCACATCAGATGTAACTTGAGGCCTCCAGCCCAGGGTTCTTTGGGGTCACCAGCAGATGTTTAACTCATGGCCATTTTCTTTGTCTGCTTCCCTCCCATAAGGACCTGATTGGCTTATCTTTCCATTTCTCCAAGAGCCAAGCAAGATGATAGGACATACATAAATAGTGAAAAAATGTTTTTAATAACTTTATTCCCACTGCACATATACATGCCTCACATTCAACAACAGGAGATGTTTGGCTCTTTCATGACTAATTTCAACAATTTTTACTTTTCCACACATAATACCCTTGTCTCCTAAGGCCTTTGGGCTTCACTTACCATGTGGGGAGGGGGCTGGTCATGTGCTCTTTGCAGGGAGGCCACAAAGGTAGAATTTCCTTAACACAGTTTGAATGACAGATTCTGCCTCAAGGCTGTCTTTGCTGTTTTTCCTGGATAAATGATGCTCAGAGTGCTGAGTGGATTCTGCATTTAGTATTCTATGGTACGAACAGTCTCATTGTGGGTGAGAGCAGTGGGCTTGTGAAGACCTCTTGGGAGACCCAGGGAGGAGAAGAAGGAGGCTAGGACAGGGTCGATGTTGGGAAGGGATTGGATGGCCTTGAAATTGGCCTGAGAAAGTTTGGTCAAGCAGACTGGAGTGCTGTGCACAAATGATGGGGGAAATTTAGGATGAGTTTCGCCCAGGAACTAAATCTAGAAGGCAACAGGTAAATCCCCAAGTCAGGCTGGATGGGCATCTATATCAGGGGATCTGACTATATTGTAAAGAAGATAAAGAGACGAGAGGGAAATTATACCTGGAGAACAGTTACTTTGTGCCATATTTAAAAATATAACTTATTTTATTTTAATGCATGACTGGACATTGGATCGATCAAGGTTTCATTTTTGGACCACCATAAGCCCCTCACTTCTGCTAGGAGAGTGGAGTAAAATGATTGACAGTCTGGGTCACTTGCTTAATTCTGTCTTTTGTGGGGGTGGGGGGTGGGGTCGTGGCTCAATTCCATTCACTTTGACCCTATAGAATGGGTTCCTTGCAGGAAAGACGTGTTTAGTTACCAGAAGTGAAGAGATTAATGTGGAGCAGCCAGAAGCAACAGATGTCACTTCAGTGATTGAGCCCCAAGTCTCCCAATATTGATTAATCTCTGCTCCAAGGGCAGGAAGGATGGGTGGTAGCATCAGGAGCTCCAGCTTCAAAGAACTAGGAAGATAGAGAGGAATCACAAAATAGAAACTTTTAATCTAATTAAAGACTAATTTCCTAGATTTTTTAGAGAACTAAAATGTGATTCTTTTCCTCAAACTGAATGTAACTTAACAGAGAGAACATGGACACACCTGCCACGTATGAATAGAACCAAAGCAAGACAGAGAGGGAAAGGAGAGTTTTGACTCCTTCGGAGAATAAGGGTGCCATTCTCTCCCTCCCAGGTGTATTGACAAAGAAGGAGGGTGGATCCTGTCTCATCCCAGCTCTGAGAGCAGCCCCAAGGGTCTACCTTGAGTGGGTGGGAGGTGGCAGGGAAGTGCGTTTCTGTCAGCTGCAATGGCAACAGGGGACAGTTACTGTGGTGGCCATGAGACTCTGTTCCACAGCTTTCCAACTCCAGGAAGGGAAATGTACCAAGCCCCACCTGCTGTGCTCTGAGTCCTTCGCTGTGTTTGTGCTAAGGGGAACTCTTCCTGTGGTCCACTTCCAGCCAATGTCTGAGTATAGCAGCCCAGTCTAGAGACTTAGGACTCCTTTGACTGGTAACTTTGGCTTGAAGATTCCCGATGATCCTGTAGAACTTTTCTTAGATTGCAAAGTGGTATACACGTTATTTTCCTAAGGAATTCCCACTAAACTCCTGTATGTCTGTGTATTAGTTCCCTGTGGTTCCTATAAGAAATGGCTGCAAGCTTAGTGGCTGAAAACAACACAGATTTATGTCTTACAGGTCTGTAGATCAGGAACCAAAAATGGGTTTCACTGGGTCAAAATCAAGGGGTTGGCACAGCAGCATTCCTCCTGGATTTTTTAGGAAAGAATCTGTTTCCTTACCTTTTCTAGTTTCTAGATGCTGCCTGCATTCCTTGGCTTGTGGCCTTTTCCTTCATTTTCAAAGCCAGCAGTATAACATCTTCAGATCTATCTCTCTGACTCTGACCATCTTGCTTCCCTCTTATGTGAACCCTTGTCATTATATTGTGCCTATCTGGATAATCCAGAGAACTCTCCCCATCTCAAAATCCTTAACTGCATCAGAAAAATATCTTTTTCCAAGCAGGGTAAACATATTCACAGGTTCTAGGAAGTTCATAGATTATCTACCACATTCTGTTGAAGCCTTGTCTAGGAATGAGCTATTCTATGAGGCCTTCTTTTACTCTTGGGTCAAAAGCAGCTGGAAACAAGTGCTCATTCATATGAAACACATAATTTTAGTTTTGCCATATGATATTGTATTATTGAATACAACATGCTGCAATGCCCTTATTTTATTATTTACATCCCAACTAGATGGTGAGATCCTTGGGGAAAAGGGTCATATCTTACTCACCTCTGTAGCGCCCACACTGAGCTGAGTCTGGCACAGCTTGGGTTTCAGCAAGTATTCATCTAAACTGAAGGATACACTTTGTAATGTGTAGATATTGCATTTTAAATATTTCCAAGATGGGGCAATCCATTAAAAGATAATTTGTTGACTGTCCAATATTAGGACCAACCAGAGGGCCCATGAAACAGGTAGAAACTTGGGGAGATTTCCAAAATCCAGCCTAATTTAAAAGTTTGTGTGGAAATGCCAAGGCAAGGGGGTCTGCTCCAACCTAGTGTCTTGGGGCAGTAACAATGTGTTGGAGTTGCTGGAACATAAAATTCAAGTAGGAGCCGAACACCAAGATGAGACTGGAGGGAAAAATGAAAATCTGTATCAGTCTCTCCTATATCCTACTAAGGAGTTGGGGCCTTGTTCTGTAGGCACCAGGGAACCATAGTGGATTTCCAAGTTGAGTGATGTGATCAGGTTTACATCTCTGGAGGCTGGAGTGTGAAAGGTAAAAGAGAAGAAGGCACCGTGAAAGCGGCCAGATGGAAATGGTTCACAAGAGGAACACTCGTGTTCTGAGTTAAGGCAGCAAAAACCCAGATAGAGAGGCAGAGCTCCCTATCAAACACCACAGTGAATGAGGGAGTGACCACATCAATTTCTGCTCAACATTTACTCCAGACCCTATAAAGGGTCGGCGGGCATTCAGTGATTCTATACCTGCTGAATAAGCGACAGAAGTAGTTGTGGTGGTGTTAAAAAAAAAATTAAGGTTGATGGAGCTGGGTGGTTGTGATGTGCACAGATAAATGTGCTGCAGCTGGTTAGGCAACATGGGGTAAACTGCTCAGAGGTGAGTTTTAACTGGACATCCTTCGGCTATCAGATAACTGACTTGGAGCACATGTGAGTGTGCATGTGTGTTGTGGGGGAGAGCTTGGGGTGCAGGAGTCCTTCCCTCATGATTTCCATACACTAGCTCTTCTATGTTCCCTGCCCTTTGACCTTTGAGGTGCCTGTCTTCTGGACCTTTCTTGCCCTACACCTCTCTCTGGGCTAATTCTCAGCTTCTCAGGTTTCTAGTCCTGGCTTACCCCAAAAGGCATCATGCATAGCATTCCTTTCCAGCCCACTCAGGGATTCTTAAATGTTTCCTCATTTCCATACTCCCAGCATTTGCCAACAAATTCATTTGGGTTCATTTTTAATAAGCTCCTAGGCGCTTGGCTCAGACCTTAAATATTTCACTTGATTTGTGTTTGAGAGGGGGGAAAAACCACAAACAAACCAAAAATGATGGCCCTATATAAAATGACAAATATTTATTGGACTTTTCTAAATGCACCCAATACTTTTAGAGGCCTCTGGGAAAATATTAAATTAAAAACTGTGCATTAAACAACCTGCAAAATCAACCACTCTTGGTACATAAAGCTCAATTTCCCCAGTTGGTGTGTATGGGTTTAGACCATTTGGCCGCCACTGTCTTTGTGAACAGAGAGAAAGTGTTGATGAAACATTACCTGTATCTCAATGATTTTTCCTCGTGGGCCAATTAAAAAAACTCCCACCCACCACATTTGTACTTCCCTCTTGCTTCCGTATATGATTTGCCTCTCTGTGATTCAACAGACTCAGAGAAATTGATCTACAGAGAAATTCTTAAATCTATAATTTTACCGCAGTTGGGAGAATATGAATAGCATAATTGACCAAATATAATTCTCATCTCTGAGGCTCACCCATGCTATGTCGGTACTTCAGAAAGGAAAGAAACCCACATTTATTGAGCACCTACTGTGTGCCAGATATTGAGCTAAGTGTCTTTTTGATCCATGCTCCTTTCATCTTGATCTTTCCTGTAGCAAACATATTATCATCTTTGCCATGTAGCTTAGGGAAAGGCAGCTCAGAGAAACGAAGCACTTCTTGCAGGATGATTCAAGAAGCGCGAATAACAGGGTTCAGAAGCTCAAGCTTATGTTTGCCTCCTGCAAGAGCCATTATAGGAGCAAACCGTGAGAGCCTTAGGCTACTTCAGGACTAGGGCTCTTTCTCTCCTGGTTTGCAGAGCATCAGCTCAGGCTCTGCAGGTGCTGGGTGGATGGAATCAAGGTTGTCCTGTGCAAGAGGGAGAGGGCCCTTCTCTTCAGCAGGCCCCACTTTCAGTTGCTAGTACCCCTCAAGAATTACTGTCTTGTTGCTCAATTGAATGGGAATGGCTTTGATGTTTCACAGTTAAGTATGATGTTGGCTTGTGGTTCAAGATGGTGTGTCTTATTTCCTACGGCTGCTGTAACAAATTACCACAAACTGGGTGGCTTAAAACAACAGAAATTCATTCTGTCCTAATTCTGGAGGTCAGAAGTCTGAAATCAAGGTGTTGGCAGGGTTGATTTGGGGTATGTGAGAGAGACACTGTCCCATGCCCTCTTCCAGCTTCTGGTGGCTGCCAGCAAATCTTGGGGTTCCTTGTCCTGTCGCTGTGTCACTCCAGCTTCTGCCTGTTTGTCTGTCATCTTCCCTGTGCCTCTGTGTGTCCATTGCTGTGTCTTATGAGGACGCTCTCCTTGGATTTAGGGCCCACCCTAATCCACTGTGATCTCATCTTGATCTTGCCCTTAGTTACATGTACAGAAATACCCTATCTCCAAATAAGGTCACATTATGACGTTCTGGTGGACACGAACTTTTTGGGAGATATTATTCAACTCATTATAGATGGATGTTGTTTATGGAATTTAAAAAGTATTTCAATAAAATGCTATCAGTATTTGGTGCTTAATTTTATAAAATATATTTTTGGCTATCTTTGACGTAAAGAAATCTTTCCTCTTTGGTAAGATTGAAGAGGATCAATCTATTAATAAGACTCCTTATTAAATGATACTTGAATGATGGTATCAAGTTCTCTTTAGCTCAGAGCTAGGTACTGGTTAAATGCATGTAGTAGGTAGTAGTATTTAAACACATTGCTCGATTCAGTTTGAAAATATATTATTTAGACCTTTTACAACCATATTCCTAAATGGGGGCAAATGTACAGTTTGGTCTTTGGAATATTTCAACTTAGTTACAGAGTCCTTCTAACCTAAAAAATTGGGGAATTGTCTGATTTTTTGTACGTTCTGGATAAGATTCCATATTGGAAAAATCGGTTAATCTTTGAAGTATTTTGTCTGTTAGTTCAGGACCCAAAGCTATTTTAAGTAAGCGATAGTAGGGAACTTCTTTTTTCATTTGTGTTCAAATATATTTTGATCTAAATAAATGGATCCAGTTTGTTCGCCTCCTAGAAAATGTTTTAATATTTAAGTGTGATTTTTTCTAATTAATTAGTAGAATATTATATACTGCTCTGTTTGAAAACTCTTGCCTTGCTTCTTTTTTTCCACATATTTTTAAATTAGTTTCAGAGCTAGAAATCAGTGACTCGTGATTGCATATAATACCCTGCCTTGCTTCTTGGGGAAACATTGTACTTTTCTGTTTCCTCTCTTTTTCCCCCCATTACTTGACTTCTCAGAGTTCATTTTATTTTCTGCCCTGCCACACCAGTGTATCAACTCATAGACATTTTGGTTAGCTACCTGCTTTTTTCTGTTTCTTACTTTACTAAGTGACCATGACTTACAGACTTCCCTTTATTTTTCAAACGTAGTGAAAAAAGTTAACATATATGCGTGTACATACACACATGACCTAACATGTAATATACACATATAACATTCAGAGTTTAAAATATTTTTCACATACCTAGGATTTTAACTTGTCCCATATATATGCATAAATATATAAACATTTACATTCTGAATCTGCTTCTGACTGTGGCATTTAACATATCTCATATGGATTTATTTGTCATGTATTGGCATTTTATATATATTATGTGATCTTTATTTACTTATAAGTATAGGTACAAATTTTAATTTTGATTTTTTTCTGACCCATGAGTTATTTAAAGTGTGCTTACTCAAAATAATTGCAATTCCTCTATTAATTTTTTGCTTCACATTTCTCATCTTAGAGCTTTCTGTTTAGGCCATGGTGTTTGCAGGGCTTATGGTTTTGGAACTTTAGATGATCAATTTGTGTAGATATGCCAAAGATATTTGGGGAAAATAAAAAAGTACTCTGGGTAAGTAAGGTATAAAATTATTATATAGAGAATCCTACTTAAATTTTCATCCCTCCAAACTTCCAGAGAGTGTTGCTCTATCTTGTTTCAGTTAGCTGACTGTAAGTTAAGCTTATTAGACCCTAAGTTGGTTAGTGTCTTCAGTCTTCTTCAAGGAGGCATTTATAGCTGCAGACATCGGTTCATATCTCCCAAGTTTTGGGGGTCAACTTTGTTTTATAATAATTTTGATTTTATATTTTGAGTCTATTATTTTGTCCACAGAGCTGCATGAGTATTATATTAAATTTAGATAATTTCTGTCTATCTAGAATGAGACTGTTGCCAGTACTCTTTAGTGCATTTTTAAAAATCCTACCTTGTCTACCTAATATTAATTTTCTCCCTTTATTTCCCACTGCATTCTGATTACTTCCTGTATACCTGCCTTCCCTCCTGGAGGTGCAGCAGTGGTACTTTCTGCTAACATTTTGCCACAGTCTGTGCACGTGTGTGCATGTGCATGTTACATGCAGGTGTATAGAGGAGACTTTCTCATAGAGGAAGGCAATGTGAGAAGGTCTGAAACTTTCTCATGGAGGAGAACAGGACAAAACTCAAAGATCATTTCCAGGTTTTATAAGATGGACTGCTCGTTTGCTGCCATATTATTTTGGAAGAAGCTGTTGGTGAGATGGGGGATCCCAAAGGCTACTCTTCTACAGCCTGGGTTCCCACACCCTGGATTCCGTAGGCCAGCATTCCTCTTCAGTGCTTTGGGGTGTGTGCCGCCAAAACTTCCCTATTAGAACAAACACAATACGTACTGGTAACATCTGTGCGCAAGCGGAGTCTGGCGTCCATATGTGATTTCTTTGGAATCCACTGTGTTTTGGGGAGAAAAACAATAATAACAAGTCATGCCATCATACCACTCATTATTCATTCAGCCAACTTTGACTGAGCAGCTCCTGTGGCTCTGGGAGGGAGATGAGCCCTGAAAACATAAAGGTGAATAAAGCAGACATGGCCCAGGCACTCCCTCATGGGATGGAAAGCTTGTTCCTCTGGAAGATAAAACAAGTAACGCTGTGGGTATAGGTCACCTGTTCCCAAGAATCACACCTTGGTGGGGAGAGGAAGGAGACGCGGGCTGCTGTGACTCCCTCACATTTTGGAGAAGACAGTACGGAGAGGTGATTTTTGTGATGAACCGCTGGGGAGGAAAGTGATGTGACAGAAAGTGTCATAGCCTTGGGCTAAGAGAAAATCAGCAATTAGCTGGAGAGAGACTTGCCCCCACCCCCGAAAAAAAAATTGAATATGGAAAAAAAAAGTTCCTTAATTTTTATATATATGATAAGGAAAGGGGACTTTGTGGGGAGTGACTTCCTTTGCCCTGGGTACAAATAAGACTACAATCCGTCCACACATCCTGGCAGACTCAACTGAGAGCACCGGGAAAGTCCTGAGGTTACATTTTTCTTTTTGAAGAATGCTGCCAAATTGCTAATTTGGACTTAGGTTCTTTTTCTGCAACATAGCTTTCTGTGACCTGGAAGGAGCGAGGGTGTAGGCAGCTAAGTATCTTAATGTTTGAGAATTGCCAACTTTGCTTCTCCTCCTAAACTCTCGGGTGGATTGGTCCATAGGGTTAAATGGCTCATTGCAATTCAGCAAAGTGGCTTTTATGTGCAATTAATGTTTGTTAATTTGGTTAAATGTCAAAGTATACATTTTTTTTTGGGGGGGGGAAGAAGTTCCTGCAATACAACTTCCACCCCCAAACCTTTTAAATATCAAGGGGTGAGATGTTATTCTCAAACAAATGCAGAGGCGATCATATTCAGCGTCTGCTTGAAATTGAATGGACGATACCTTAGTTAAATGTCCCTCTTGGGAGAAGAGACAGTAATATGTCAGCACATCTGAGTTTAGAGCTAAAGCTAAGGGATAGTTGAGAAAACCCACTGGAAAGATATTGCCTTTACCACCTGGCCTCTAAAGAAGAAGAAGGACTTTGACTCAGCTATTGGCTCACTGTTTTGATCCCCCAGCTTTTTGTTCCCCTAATATTTTGATATTTTCCCCTCATATTTGTATCTTGTGTGTCTGGGTATTTTTTTTTTTTTTTTTTACTCTTTGATGTGTCCATATGTATATGTTCTGGTTCTATTTGTTTGGGTGCTAAAGGTTCAGAGATAGCGAATCCTTTTTACAATGAGCATTTTTTATTGAATAAAGTCTACCATGCACTCATGTAAAATATATGTAGTAAAAATATATGCCACAAAAATATAAATAGGCTAATACTCTTGATTCCTCTGCCTGATACATATCTGCTACTGAACTAGAACGGTTGTCATTTCCAAATGCTCAGGGAAAAAATAGACTTAAGGGTCTCAGTATTAGGATATCTCTCATACTTTTTATTTTTTCCCTTAAGAGTTGGAGCCCTGCTACAGCTCTGTGCTGGCTAAATTGCACTGCATAGTGTGACTTGCAGATGTCCTAGATATTTTTAATTCCGTGTCTTGTCCTCTTTTAAAAAAAATCATTCTCTTTGTACTGTTCCTCTCTAGTATCTCCAGGATAGAATGGTTAATGTTTTGTCTGCCCTACTCACTGCCCACTCACCCTGCCAAATCGGGGCAGGGTTGCGGGGGTTGGTGGTTATGCCAATTCCTTCCAAGCCTCAGCAATATATTTCCTCTTGCTTTTGTTCTGTCAATTGCTTTATACTCATCAGTACTTTTTCCTTATAACCTCAGAAAAGAAAGACTTCCAGGGCCAAGATGTGGTGCCTATGGAGATCTGCTTTAGTTTGCTCATTAGGCCAAAGGGATAAGATCTACCCTAGTGGCCCTTCCACATTAGGAAGCACCCCCGAAGGCCATCTGATCATAAAGAACATATATTTTTCTCGGTATGTCCTCTCTTAGATCATTCTCAGGCACCCATGATAATGGGTTATTTGCAGTAGGACAAGGTCTGTGGACCTGTGACTTGGTCCCCATGCTCAGAGGGGCCCCATACTTGGTTGAATGCTCTGCCGTTGCTATCTTAAAAATTCTTAATAGTCTTTGAACAAGAGTTTCCATGTTTTGATTTTTTCACTGCGTCCCACAATAATGAAGCTAGTTGTGACTGTCTGTGCAGGATTCTGACCATTCCTCTTTGTATATCATCAACCCAGTCAATGTTGTTGACCAATAAATAGGAGTTTCTATCCTCCTCATCTTGGGAGGGCTGGGGACATCTGTGTACCTCCCTGGACCTGGAAGAACACGTTAATATTGCCCAGGGTTCAAAGGGGAAAATTGAGTTCAACAGTGATTTGGATTAACTGCCAAGGAATTTACAATTATATTGGGTGGTGAGGTCGTTCACTGATAGTAATGTTTTTATGAATGGAAGGGAGCAAGGTCCAAGTACTTAGCAGTACTGTGGAAATCAGTCATGGCTTATCTGGGAAGCTCTGTGAATTCTGTGGCCCTGGGATCCTTGAAGGTCATATCACTTCAGGTTTGATAGGGAGTCCCATGTCCTACTTTCCTTATGCAAACAGTAGCTGTTTTTTGGTTGTTCTTTCTCCCAGGACTTCTGCAGAGTTCTCCAAAACTTTTCAGAAATGATCTGTGGATTCCAACCAAAGAATGTACCATTGCTTCTCATGCGATGTGCTGTGTTCAGGAATTAGACCATAGTAAGCCAAGAGAACGTGTTCTCCTTTTACCTCTGCTGAATCTTTGTCTCAGGCCTTAAGTTGGGTCTCCATTGCCTACTGGAAACAAACAACAAGCCCCCGCGCAGCCCGCTGTTCCAAACACATGTCATTCTGTTATAAATTTGTTCTTCTAGAGAAGTCCCTAACTCCAGGTGCTGGTGAGGACGTTTTTCTAGAACTGGAGAAGGTAAGTTACACTTTCTTTGAGAAGTGTGACCCACTTGGTGTTCTGGCCTATTGGTTATATTTCAGAATGGGCAGACAGGGTGGAGGAAAGAATTGACTAGCGGACTCTCTGTCCTGGAGGCATAACCCAAGATCTCTTTCCCTCTGACTCTGCTTTGACGTTCTTTTGTGTGTGCTGAGATTATAACTGAATTCATGAAGGGAAGAGAAGTGATCTCCCTCCAGCAGAATGCCTCACTACAGAATTCCTAGTTGATCTGTAGAATTATGGACAGGATTGTGTTTATTTCTTTGTTTCTTTTTTCCAGTTCTTGATTTGGTGGAAGAATGAATGTAAAATTTCATTTTTTTAAAATAAATAACCGTGCTAACCTGGACTCACTGTCTATCCTAACCGGCCAGCACCCCTCTTTCCAGGAAACTGAAGGGTTAGACTGGGGAAGGAAGGAGCCTTGGAAAGGGAACTAGGACATCAGGTTTCAAGTCCCAGCTGTGTGAATCACTGTCAAACTTCCACTCATCCTCCCCACATTTAAGAAGGGGTGGGTGAATTTTATGTATGATAGTGCCTGTGGTGGTTCCAGAATATGGTGTGTGGAAGCTCCCTGACCTAGTATCTTGTGTATAAGTTACTCATATTGTATTCAGCTGGACCAGAGCAGAGGAGTAGCTCTGTATTGGTGTTTCTATTGTTACTAAATGTCCCTTTGTCCCTTTGGCAGGAAACTGGGTTGTTCAAAATCTGCTTCATCATTTGCCTATCTATATGTTCTGTGTTCTGTGATACACACACACACACAGAGACAGACATACTCATATATATACATACACCTATATACACACATATACATATACATACATATATATATGCACACACACATATGTATACATAAAATATTGTGACAAAGAAACTCCAAATTACTATAACTGGTATTTGTGCCCAAACCTCAGTGCAGATGAATATGGTGGGGTAGAGCAAGCAGAAATCTACCTTGCTAACATGTTCCAGGCCAGTGTAACACACCCACTAGTCCTGGGAGAAGGAAAACCAAGAACAAGAAAGAATCTCACTGCTCCAGCCTGCTGTTGATGAGTAGCCTTGGCTATGGTTGACAAGTGAATCAGAAGGGCAAGGGGCCACCGGCAGCCTCCAGCGTGGGGACTACCCTGGTAGAGGGAGAGCCAGTGTAAAAATGAGAGGGAACCAGACCTATAATGTGGCACTTGAGTGCACAGTGACCCTGGGTACAAACCAATAGGGCTGAGTCAAACATTGCTTCCAGTTCTGGCAAATCCATAGCAAATTTTCCTCTTGGGAGAGAGAAGCATTTCAAAGAGGAGAATTAGAAGTTCACCTTCATCCTAATGGCCCTTCAGAGGCCACTCCTTGTAGATTTGATTTGATATCTCTCAAGGGAAACTTAGATTTTATCTTCACCAGAGAATTTGACGACAGATTATACTCATTGGGATCTTACTTTTCCCACCTGAATAGAAGAGGGGCACATTTTAGGCCTTCATGGAATTCCAAACTCAGATTCCAAGAAGGAAATTGCATTTGTTCATGTAATAAATAATAATGCATTTGGGCCTGACAACCACTAGGCATGGCTGCAGAAGATATATAATACAATTAGCCCTTGCTGGGAGTTGCCAGCTGACAATGGGGCAAGATTTATGTGTTTGCTTTTTCCATAAGTACAATTTTATTTGATAAGTACAGTCCAAAGATATAAAGAATTAATCCAAGGTCTGCATTGTGGGATGTTTCCTCTGTAATATTAAAATAAATATTACCCTTCTATCCAATTACATAAAATTACGTTAATAATATCTTCTTTGTTGTTGTTGTCTGCCTGTTTCATCTTTGTAGCCAAAGAGTTTATTAAAAGCAGTGACTGGCTTCCTTTCAGAAGGAGGTAGATATTTTTTTTTAATCAACTTAGTCAGAAGAGTGCAATTATTTCTTTTTAAAAGAAACGCTCCTAACTGGGGTGGAGGGTCGGTGACATTAGGATTGGTTTTCATGAGACAGCCTTTGCTCTGAACTCCCTGATGTTTAGCTGCTTCCATATGGTGAACTTGAACTTTTAGGAGTAGCAAAGTTACACTCTGCTGTGAAAGTGTGTGTGGGATTGGGAGTATATAGAAGTGGAGGTGGGCATTTGATAATTTTGAGGGATTCAGCACTCATCATTCACAGGGAGTTAACCCTGCAGCGTGAGAGCATGGAGGGCCTGGGCTTGGGGAGGAGTTTCTGAAATTCCCATGTTATACGCAGAAATTCAGGGTGTTTACGGGCAGCTACCTAGGAAGAGCTTCTCCTGGGCCAGGGATGGTATAGGCAGTCTCTGCCAAGACACCTAGAACCTGGGAGAGAAGTGGTGGAAACTTTAAAGTATGCAGCAGGCTGAGATAGAAGTAATGTCCACTTCTGCATATGGGCATACACAACAGACACTTGCCAGCTCCTTGGTGGATCATATTTTACTGAAAGTGTGGTCCGTTGTCTGCTTTGCCAGTCTGCAAACTGCCGGTTACTTACCACCTCTGGTAAGGAAGGTACAGAAATTGAGAATGGGTGTTTGATTACATTGATAGCAATTCGACACTGTCAGCTTACGTCTGTGGAATCTAATAGTAACAGACATACAAATTTAGAATTCTAGCTTTTATTTCACTGTTTTAGTTATATTATTTTCTAGTAATTGATTTTTATTAATT
This sequence comes from Lontra canadensis, assembly GCF_010015895.1. Taxonomy (NCBI): domain Eukaryota; kingdom Metazoa; phylum Chordata; class Mammalia; order Carnivora; family Mustelidae; genus Lontra; species Lontra canadensis. Next base: position 7,551,625 of record NW_022631002.1, read on the forward strand.
GGAAGTACAACGAATTGAGGGGAGAAGGAAAGAAAGGAAACTGGGTTTTTCATCAGGTGATTTGAAAAAGTGCAGGTTTTAATGGATGGAACTTTCTCTATCCATAGAATCCATTACAAGATGAAAACAGCAGAGCCTCCATGAATACTGGTTATGCTCCATGAGGTTCGAATGTGATTCAAGCACCTACACTAAACCCTAACTTCTGCTGTTGGGGAGGGGAAGGATAAGAAGAAACTGATTGACCACAGGGATCTGTGTCCTAAATATGTGCATACGGAGGCCTCACGAAAACCCTTTGAGGAAGTGTGATTGGAGACATTTTACAGAAGAGAAAACCAGGGACACACAGGTTACCCAGCGCAAAAGGGTAGAGCCAGGTTTCAATCCCAAAGAGTGGATTATTTCTTTTTCTTGATGTGCCTCTGCCCAGCTGAGACTTCAAGACAGCAGGTAGTGCATGCCCACTGTGTCCTAGGCACCACGTCGAGCTCCTTGTATGCATTCTCTCAGTAATTCCTCCAGAAGTGCTCAGGACTTATTTACCTCTTTACAGAAGAAGAATCTGAGTCATGGACAGCTTAACAGCTCCAAGAAAAACCAGACCAGCCAGTGTCTGACACTTATTCTGTTCAGCGAGAGGCAATATGGCCCAGCGGTTCGTTTTGGGTTTTAGAGTCAAACAAACTGTATTCATATCTACTGAGAATAGAGGTGGAACAAATGCCATGTACAGTTGTGTAGGCTGTGCACCATACAACGTCAAGGATCACCATTTACATCCCCACCCTGGTGTGGTGCAGCATGTAACCTGCATGGCTGAATCAATGGGCCTGGCTGGGAAAGGCTGCAGAGCCTGAAACTTGGTTTTCAAAATAGTCCCAGATGCACTTTTCAGAAAATAGACCAAGCTCCACCCTGCTCTCAGCAAAAAGAATGCCTCTACCAACTCCCCCTGGTGCCCCTATTGTGCTGCCCCTGGTGCAGGTCACTGGTCAGAAACAAAGCAAGATGAGCTTGTGATATACCCTTTGTTAGCCCTTTAATCTCTGGCTTACTGTGCTTTTATGAAACGTGAAAGTAGATTATGGGCTGTGAAACACTATAGAACTCCGTTAGGTAATGATTAAAACATAGCAAATGCTGCCAATGATAATAAAGGAAGAATGAGGTCATAGGAAAACTCACTCACGTTTCAGCTACTCGTTTTAGAAGATCGAGATTCCTGGAGAACAAAACAAGCATTTGTTCTCACTGAGATCTCTATTGGCCTCTCCCAGTAGACTTGGTGTGGGGTATGTGTTCAGTTAAATGCTGACAAATGAAGGGAAGGAGGGAGGCCGGCAAGGTGGGATGAATGAATAAATGAAGCTGCAGGAACAGTGGAATGGGGAACTTGCTGCCTGCCTCTACCATTTTCAGAGAGGTAGATGGTTGTAGATTAGGAAATGGTACCTTCTTTCGGTGTAAGTTGCTGGTCATGGAAACCAGTGTTTCTTGAGACCCAACTGTATGTCAAGCACTATATTAGGTGCTATGGTCTCCATTTTAGAGGGTAGATAACTGGCTTTGGTTCATGCTTTTAAGTGACAAATACAGGATTTGAACACAGTTCCACATGACTCTGGAACCGATGCTTTTCTGTCATACTTGTTAAGCCAGGCAAAACCTCCGCAGAGTTATATAGAGGTACACTCCCTTCTTGGAATCATGGGCATTCTGGGTGTTGGGTTTCTTTTGCCCCCCTCCCTTTGTGTCTCTTGTTAGGATTTTGCCTTTCCTGAGAAATGCTCTCTTCTCCACACCCCTGGCAGAGCCTTTGCTCCAGGAGTGGTAATGGCAGGGAGAACCACGGATCCTGTTACACGGCCTGCTCAGCTTCAGGTTTTGCGGCAGCATCAAGGTGCTGCTGATGCCTGAAAGCAGCTTCTTCTTAGAACTAGGGCTGGGTTAATGGCTGAGAAGGGCTATTAATAAATCAATGTGCACAGATCAGAAGATCGTAATGAGAACTTTCTTCGAAGGAGGGCGGGGCGGGGAGGGAAGGAAAGAGAAAAAAAGAAAAAAGACTTAAGTTTCCAGAGTTGATCATTGAATTATTGGGTTCACCTTTTCCTTTAATGATTAGTGGTAGAAGACACTGCGGAGAATTAGGATTCAGGTTAATGAAAAAAGAGAAGAAAAATCACTTCTTTGTCTTGTCATTTGATTCCATAGGATACTGAGGTGGGGTTGCGAACTGCTGGCAAGTGTTTGGTTGATGTTGTTAATTTTACTTCAAGCCTCTGGAAGTCTGAGCAGTAGGCCTAGAGAGGCATGTGGTTGCAGGGAGGGAGGGTAGGGTGTGTAGGTCAAGGGAGAAGAGGAGACTCACCAAGTGTCAACATTATTCAGTCTTTCAACCTGTCAGCTTGGTGCCACTGCTTCTGCCAAGGCCTGGAGCTCTCCCTGTGGCCCACATGTCACCTCGAATCTGACTTTATGTTTCCAGGGCATGGCTTATTAGCCCCCTCCCCCTTCTCTTCTGCTTCTGTGCTGACCCAGAATCCATTCCTTCCCCTGCCAGGGTGACGGGGTGAGGTCAGAGCTCCTGGGCCCTGAGGCCTCACTCATGTCAGAGAGGGTCCTGTGCCAAGTCCGCGAACAGGGGCTGCTTAACAATCCCAGGGTGCTCCCCCTTCCTGAACTGCCAGAATGAGGCAAGGGCCTGGGTGTGGTAACTGTCAGTGGTGTGTGTTTACTCAACAGTAAGTTCTTTTAGGATTTGAGGACAATCAACAGAGAGTTGCTGAGCATGGTTAATGGGCCTGTTATCTACGGATGCTGCAGAGAACCTGGAAGGCCCCAGGTATTTCCATTTGCCACGCTCAGTACTGGAAGGAGTTTTGAACACATTGCCCTATGTCTTATTTCCTCAGACAGCATTTTAGAGACATCTCTCAGAGCTTTGTAATGCTTAGCCACATGGCAAGGTATTTTAGTGATTTTTTTGTTTGTTTGTTTTTTTATTCTTAATCTTCAAATCTTAAGGATTTCAGACAAGCGTGAAAATGTGCTCTGGGTTCAAGGCCCACATTGTGCCCAGAATCTTCTAGTTTGCTGCCTACTAATGGCTCCTGCAAAGCCCAATCTTCTGTGCCTCTCTTTGGTGAGTGAATGCTGGACAGGTTACCATCAAAACCATCCCTTTTCCTCCAGCTAAGGAATTGGGTCGGGGCAGGGGAATAAAAGAAAATCCTATGGTTGTTTGGGGTGAAATTCTGCCTTCAAACAGCCCAGGATGTCTGGGGGCCTTCCTGTCTCTTGGATTTAATCCTCCGGAAACTTTCTGAATAAACCTTCCAGTAGTGGCTCTGTGCAGTTGCTAAAGCAACTGACCAAGTGTTTATATGCTGATTAGAAACTTTAAAACTCACATTGGATCTGGTTCATGGGACTTTGGGGTCATGTCCTTCACTCCTTTGATTTGGCAGCCTTTTTCCTAAGCACACTTGGGAGTGTGGTGGGTAGATTAACGATGACTACATTTGTTTTGCTATTCCTCCCGTGAAGAGCTGGAATCCTATTCCCATCTCCTTTAATGTGAGTGGCCTTATGACTTGCTTAACCAATAGAAGGCGACAGAAGTGACATTCAGAGTCACCAAAGGCTAGGTCATAAAAAAGCTTTGCAGCTTCAGCCCAGACCTCTTCAAATACTCGCTCTAGGGATGTGTACATCCTCCGGTAACCCAGGTACTAAGTCCTAAGGAGAGAGCATATGCAGGTGTTCTGTTTAACAGCCCCCAGGTCAGCCGCTAGCATCAACAGCCAGCTTTCCAGCCCAGGCTCCATGCTGTGAGTAAAGGGACTGCCTTGAAACAGACCCACCAGCCCTCGCAGGTATCACTCCAGATAAGAGATGAGTCACCCAGCTAAATCCATCCTGAATTTTTCCACCCACAAATTTGTGAGAAAAGGCAAACAGCCTTTTATTTGAAGCATTGAGGTACTTTGGTATGTGGCAATAGGTGACTAGAACACTCGATGGACAGAGATCAGAATTCTTAGGACTATCAGGTACTACTGAGAAGGATCAGTGCACTGAATCAGAAAGGAAAAGGAGTGGAGTCCTCTGTGCTACCTGTTTACAATTTCTGTGCCACCTGATCTTCACCTACCTCTTCATTTCCTATGGTCCATACAGGGGGATTAACTAATTTCCCAATTTGGTGTTCCACCTGGATATTTTTGTTAGCTTCCAACTGGCTTTCGAAAATGCAAAAGCAGAGATTTTGAGGCTCAGGTGGTTCAACTTTGGAGTTGCATCTTTGCTGGGTTTTACTGGACAAATCTATATGATTATGAGGTCAGAGAGATGAATGAGGCAGGCCTGGCCAAGTGAGTTCTACCCTGTACTAAAAGGGGATGTGGGCTCAGTGTTGTGCATCATCAGTCATCCTGTAGCAGGTTCCTGCAGTCCAGAGTTGAGAAGAGTCCTGAGGCTAGCACTGGGGTCAGAGGGAAAGAGTGTTACTAGTGATTTGTGATGTTTGACATAGCTAGGAGTAGTTAGTGCTACACTTTGTGCTCCCTGTGGCTGGAGCCCGGGCCTCTACCAATGACCACTGGTTCTGATGCAAACTATACACGACTCATTGAGCTACTGAACTCAAAAAGAACCATCAAATCTGGAAAGTGCCTGAAAAACTTTCAGTAAATTACAGCTATAAATGTTGGGAGCAAAGCTCAGGGAGTGTAAGATTTATCCACAGTCTAAGTTAGTGAAATTGGGAATGTGTGTACTCTTTGGATTCAGAGAAACTATGAAGTGTGGTACTTGAAATGGATTTTATACTTGACTCTAACCCCACACACATACATCATGATAGGGTGGCATAGTGAAATATACATTAGGCACTAAATGAGAGACTTGGTGTGCTAGGGTAGCCATGACAACATACCACAGACTGGGTGGTTTAAACAACAGATATTTATTTTCTCACAGTCCTGGAGGCTGGGAGTCCGAGATCAAGGTGTTGGCAATGTTGGTATCTTCTGAGTCTTCTCTCCTTGGCTTGCAGATGGCCCACTTTGGTCTGAGATTGTCTCTGTGTCCTAATCTCTTCTTATAAGGACACCAGTCATATTGATTTAGGGCCCCTCTAATGACCTTACCTTACCCTAATCACCTCTCACAGACCCCATCTCCAAATACAGTCACCTTCTGAGGTACTTGGGTTAGGTCTTCAACATGTGAATTTGGAGTGAGAGAGGCACAATTTAGTCTATATCACTTGGGTTTGGGTGCTTGCTTTTTTACCTATTGGTCATATGACTTTAAGTAAGATGTATGATGTTCCTGAGCCTCAGTTTCCTTATTTTCAGAATGAGAGTTAAAAACCACACTTAGCTGGCAGTATGCTGGGGGGTGAGATGATGTGAAATGTGCATATAGCAGGCACTTTGTGTGCACTGGCTACAGGTGGACAGCCATTCCTTGTTTCAGCTTCTCTGTAACAGTCCCCCTGGGTTGGGTAACATTAATCGCAAACATTTGTAGAATTATTTAGAGATTATAAAGACATTTTTCAGATCTAGTTCATTTAATTTAAAAAACTTGTGTGGTTACTATTAATACAGTTGTTATTACTAGTACCATCATTGTACTAACTTGACAAGTAGAGAAATATGTCTGTCTCTCTCTCCCATTGTAGACCCACTAAAACTGAGTTTCGCATGACTAGGAACAGCTTTCATGACCTCTGGTGCTGTTAAATGGTTGTCACACCATCCAGCCTCATCTCTGGGAGATCTGTGCCAGTCTTATAATGAGACATGTGAGGGAGATAGACATCGTCAGGCAGTACTTTTAGTTGGAGGCCAAGGGTCTGTGGGGTTTGGCATGCTCTTTCTGTCTTACTTTCCCATGGTAAAATGAGTTGTCCTGAAAACCCCAAATGCCTTTAGGTATTCTCTGGCTACTTTTCTAATTTTAGAATTTGATTCCAATGACTTCTTGTTAACTCTTATTGTAGAACTTCCTCTGGCTGGCTGTGAAGAAATGCCTTATCAAAGTTCAAAACTGTTATCTTGAGGAGGTCAGTGAAAAGGCAAACAACATCTTATCAGCTGGGAACCAAGTTAATATTTCTCCATTTATTTTAGCTGTAGATGGGTGATCAGAGGATTAAGGGGTACATGAGTAATGATAAAGCCTTAGTATACAGCACGTGGCATGTCACAGAGGAGGCTTACTTTATTTTGCAGCTGAAGAGGTCTCTGCTTTGGGAATGTGAAGAGAAGAATCACTTATGGGCTCTGTCCAGGGAATATGGAGGGCTGGAACATGTCACAAACACATCATGGTATGAAATATGGAAGCCAACATCTTGCATAAGCCTACCGTGGGCTGGCCATGGGTCAGGGCTTTGCACAAGCAATATATGACTTAATCCTTCCACAAAGCTACAAGGAAAAGAAAGAAACTAACTGCAGCATTTGGCAAGTATGTTCTTAATAAGGGCTCTGGAATCAGCATGATTTAGGGTCAGATCATGGCTCCATGATCAATATGTGCTTGAGTTCAAGTACACTAGTTCACCAAGCTTCTGTTTCCTCCCCTGCAATTAGAGGTGATGCAAGTGGAGCCCTTGACCTAAAGTCTGTTATGTAGGAAGAGATCATCTTCACGGTCATCACCATCATCACCACCACCATCATCATTGCTACTAGGCGCTTTGATTATGTCATTTTCTAGAAGGCTCAGTGAGGTGAGGCATAGTGTTATATGGTATGGAAAATGTTTTTACGTTCTGCTGACACTCTGCTTCACATATTACTTCTCGTAGAGAGGAAGTCACGTCCTTTTCAACTATTTTTCAGTCCTAATTATCTGAAGGAGAATGTCACCATTTGGTGCTAATAGGACTTTAATGCCTCTCTAATGCTAGTTACAAAGAGAAAGCAGGCCTTAGGCTCAGAACTGTAGATAGGGGTTGCTGTATAACTAGAATTTAACACTATGGCTCTTATTTTCATTTCTTTATGTTTCCTTTTTATGTATAGCAAATAGTAGTAGTTTTTACACATAAGTGGTGATTAAAGCTTCTTCTATAATATGATTAAGGGAAAGAATAAAGTAGAAGATTAAAAATAACTAACAAATAGTACAGAATGTAAGTGGATATGGCAAAAATGATGATGGTGGTACATGAATATTTATAGATTGGAGTGTTGGCTTCCAAAAAAAACAAATTAATCTTGGTTCCACGTTCAGAAAGGTGGTGCTTTTTTATTTCTGCTCCTCCTGAAAAGCCTACTACAGTGTCCACTATGTCAGAATCATAGAAGAGAACCTAATAAACATGCAGATTCCGGGCTGGCCTTGTCCCCATGGTCTCCTGGAAGGAACCAGCTCTTACTAGCTCACAAGAGCTTGGTGGACACATCTTTTCCCAGTTTTGTTCAGTGAAATCACATATGTAGCTGAAATTTGCCACAGTGAGAATACTTTTACCAAGAATCAGCAAATGCCACCAAGCAATTCTTTCTCCCCCATCCCCCCTTCTTCTCCTTCGTTTTCTTTTTTTTTTTTTTCATCAGCAAAGCTGGTTGCAAAATTACCAGCACACCAACTGCCCCTACCCCAACCCTCATGAGAAAAATTCTAAAAGGACCCAAATATCCATGCTTATTAGAGTGCATGCCATCCAGGTGACTCTGCTGCTTGGTCTACATTTTGAAATCACTGCCTGAAAACCTCAGAAACTTTCTGGACCTGCAACTTTTGCTTTCTCTAAGCCACTCTCCCTGCTCCAACTGTCACATCCCCAGCCTCTGTGCTTGTGAAGGCTCAGCTATGGGGAGGGAAAATGCCGCCAAGGCTTCCCTGCCTGATGAAGCAGAAAGATACCGGACAGGGACAGAGAAAACACTCATTTAAACACAAAGAGCTGAAATAATTGCTGAGCAAATCTAGAAAAAAATGACTGGCTAAGTAAATTGCTTTTTTTGGTGTAAAGTTTCTTTACGTTTGCCGGTGGTTGCCGGGGAGGGAGAAAGTGGCTTTTTGAGAAGCTCAGGCTGACTCACGGAATCCCTGGCTGTGCCTCCCCTGGGTTACACAGGCATTTCCTACTGCTTTGGGTCATGGCTGCCTCTGCCTACAGGACCCCTGAGCTTCCCTCAGAGGCCCTGGAAGGATGGGATGGATTACTGCAAGACACTGAAATACCATCCAGAGTTGCTGTTGCATTTGGCTTCTCAAAGTCAGGCTGTGGTGTTCGGTATGGAATTCAGATTAACATACAGCCTATGAAACCAGCAGTCTACTTTTCTTGCAAATAAAGGGCTTAGGGATCCCCCCATTATTATGCTTTTACTATGTGTCTTTTATTATGCTAAAGTAGTTTTATTTTAAACATAATCATAGTACCTCAACACAAGAGGAGCATACGAGGTACTGTTTCAAAACCCTTTGTGTACATTCACTCACTAAAAACATGGAACACTTCCACGAGGTATGTGTTCTTATTCCCCACTGAGGAACGGAATTAAGACACTTGCCCAGAGTCACAGAGCTGGGATTCTAGTGTGGCCATCTGCCCCCAGGGGCCAAATTCTTAACAACACAAGTGAGGCAGCCTCTTGTGACTGGGCATGGGCATTCCTTCCTTAAATTCCTGTGACACAGATACTGGATTGTGGTTGTGTTGCTAAGGGAGGGAAAACTCAAACCAATTAAGAGACTTGCCCACGATCACACAGATCACACAGGGAATGAAAGAAAGGACTGGAAGGAGATAAAGAACTGAAACCGAAGTCAACACATAAGGATGTGACCATTTTGTATGGTGAGCTGCTGCCCCTCACACGCATGTGGGATGAATCTTTGGGATCACAGACCATGAGAGCAGAAGGGACTTTGTGGGGTCCTGTCTGAAGCAACTCCCCACTCTGTCAAATTCTAGCTTCATGACCACCCTGGTAAGCCATTCAGCCTAAGACTTTGTCTACCCTCCTGTACAATGGCCTTTATAATATTAGCTCAAGACATCATCATAAACATTTAATAAGCTAGCATGCACAGCCCTTCTAGCAAAATTCCTGACAAAGCAGGGATAAAAATGTGTTGTTATTATTATCTCAGTCCAAAGCTGGATGTTTTTGTGAGTTTGTTATCATGGTGATTTATAGGAAAATCCCTCAAAGCCTGGAGCCTCCCTGTCCCCAAGGTTAGTCCTGTGATAAGCCCTAAACCCAGTCAGGGATTTCTTCCTGGCTGGGATCCCACAAACTTTAACCCGAGAGAGAGAGAGAGAGAGAGAGAGAGAGAGAGAGAGAGAGAGAAAGAGGGAGAGAGAGAAAAGGAGAGAAGTAGAGAGACAGAGGGAGAAAGACAGGGAGAGGAGGAGAGAGAGGGAGGGAGAGGGAGGGAGGTGGCAAAGGTTGGGAGAAGGGGAGAGAGACCCAAGTTTGGAGTACCCTGGACCTCCAGAACAGGCCTTCTGGGCCCCAGCAAAAGTCTGGCCAGGGCCCCTGGGTTGTGGGGAAGAACATGTATTGGTTTTATCTCCCCAGAGGAGCTCACTTATTTGTCACCACCTAGATTGACCTTAAGGTTGACTCCCTTGCCCTCACACTCAGCAGTCTCAACGTGGAGCCAGCTGGGGATCAATTTGATCTCAGAGTGGTCCGTTCAGACCAAGAGTAAACTCCCCTTTCCTGTCAGAATGAAGGCTGCCTTGTCTCCCACTGGACTAAGTAAACATATTGGTTTCAATTTTTGATCCTAGAATGTCAGCAGTTGTCCACATGTAATGCAAGAAGCTGCCTGGGGCTTCTTTTTATTCTTATTTGTGTTTTAAAATACTTCAGAACATTAAAAGTGCAATACTTGGTGATTGAAGCTAGTTTAGAAAATATGAATAAGCTAAAATAAAAAAGTTAAACAACAAATCCTACCTTCCATAAACATAAGATATAACATGATATTCTTAATTCACCTCCAATTCTCTTATAAAGTAATAGAAAAAAATAAAGAACTCTGAAACGCTAAGTGGTTAAACCATCTAGATTTGGTTGCTTCAAAAATTCACATGGATGAACATTTGGGGTACTTGCTTTGAATTATGAAAAGGAAAGAGCTGTTCTGACCTCTTCTGAATAAAGTTTTCAGAAAGACACAGAATATCAGTGGCCTATGCCACCCCCTACCCCCCACCCCCATACCCACAGGAATGGCATATTCCAGAGTCTGAAAGGAAGCTGTGAGGAACATTTAGATGCTATTCCAAATTGCTTGCCTTCCCGAGGGAATGGACAATAGTGAAGACAAAAGTGGACCTTGGTGTGCCCACACAGAGTAAGGCTTTGTCCCACTCACAGATCTACTCCCTGAGCTTCCTAATCTGCTCAGAGAGAGGAGGAGAAAAGAGAGAGGAAAGTCAGAGTTCCCACATGTTTGCAAAGCCAGCAGCGGGGAGGAGACACTGGCCCACCAGCCACCCATTGGTAATGTTTTGGTAAAATCATCACGATTCAACGTCTGTCTTCCTTTTTGCAATCCCAGAATTGGCAACGCTTTGCAAATGGAAAGGCTCATGTTGGCACAACTGACCCAATTTCTAGCCTTTGAGGAGTTGCTGGAGAAGCCAAATAGCAATCAGAAGATTGCCCGGTGAGTGTACCATGAGAAAAAAGCAAGTGAGCCATCGAATCTGCTGGTGCCCGCGACTTAGCCTTTCATCTCTGCCTGAGGAGAGGGTGGCCAGGAAGTCTGCGTGTTGAAGACATGTTCTTTCCTGTCTCTCCTGCTTCCAGTGTTGCAAGATTTGGAGAAAGTAGACCTGGGAGGTCACTTGTGTTTTCCTTGCCTCAGTTTTATCATCTGCACAGTGGGAATGATGGCATATCCACATAAGCTGGCCTCTGTAAGCCACCTGGCATGCTACATTGCTGTTGCCAACACCATTTTCTTCCATTTCTTTCTTTTTGTTGTTGTCGTTGTTTACACATAGTAATGTGACCTGTTAGGTTACTCTAAGTTCAGGCTTTGATCAGGGGCTCTTCTGCCCCATTAAAATGGTCCTCAGCCTTCAACTAAGAGTCGTTGCTGAGAGTCTGTGTGCATGACTGCCCCATTTGGTTCCGGATCCTAAGTCCCACTTAGACTTCTCAGATCTGTTGGGGAGGGTGAATGATGGGATATTCCAGGAGACGAGGTAAAGATATCCAAACTTGGATTATTGCCTCTAGGAAGAGTCAACATTCTGAGTACCGGGAGACTCAGAAGATACCTTGTGTTCTCCACGGCCGCTATCCAGCGTAGTAGGTGTTATGCGTTCCTTCAATCCCATTTCATGGGGGAAACCACACAAATCTAAGAGAAAACTTTAGCATCTACTTAGATAATGTAAAATGGAGCATAATATTATGACTCTCTCTGATTGTATCTCGCTTATGGGAAAGTATGTATTAGCAGGCATTAAGATTATAAGGAATTAATTTTCACCCAGAAAGGAGTATGTTTTGCAGGCAAGCAGAAATGCTTCAGAATTTTTTATTAACTTCAGTTGACATCTAGGGATTTGATAGTTTTCTTAAGGAGAACTTGTTGGAAAAGCTGAGCCATCCGTGTGTAAACTTTCCCCATTAGTCAGGCTAATTCCTTATGGGCTTGTCCACTAATCCATCATTTTCTTCTTGCCCAAAGCCCCCTTTATGGTCCTAACAAGGATTTAGATGCTCTGCTGGTATGCAAATGTTAGATCAGTTGATATCTTCAAAAGCACAGATACCAGTCTTGGCTACCGAGAGCCCAAGATGGTCTGAAAATCTCTCTTCTCATTGTTTTCATCTGTTTTAAGGGAGCAATTTACAAAGTCAGGGACCCTTATTCCTGGAAGTACCCTTATCACTTTGGTACCTTTGTTTTAGCTGGTCCGTGGTAGACAAGGCATTAAATAATACCATCACACATGGTAAGATAATTATTTCCTTTTTAATTTTCTTTCAGTATTTCTGAAGGTGTCTCAGAGAAAAGGTCAGTGTGGTGCTGGTATAAATTGCTAGTCCCTTTCTAGGCTTGCCAATTTTAGCAAATATATATAAATATGTAGGACACCTAGTAAAATTTAAATGTCAGATAAACAACAAATATATTTTTAGTATAAGTATGTCCCATATACTGCATGAGACATATTTATACAAAGAATGTACCTATTGTTTATCTGCCATTCAAGATATCCTGTATTTTAATCAGCTAATTTCAGCTCTTTCTGATTTATACTAATAGCCCCTTTTTAGCAAAGAATTCAGGCTTGAAAACTATGCCTAGCAATGATGTCTAACTAAAATTTAATAAGATTTTGTTTTCACAATATTTATTTATACATGTACCTTTTAACTTAGGAGAAATAACTCCAGTTATGCATTTACACTAGATCATTTAAAGTTAATCTTAAAAGAAATTTAAGTAAAAATGAAAGCAGAAATAGATTAAAACATGTTAGTATAGAGTGAATTTGAGTGTGGACCAAAATGACTAAGGATGGTCCAAAAGGAACTTGCTACTACCTTTCACTGTAGTTAAAAGTATATTGTATATAAATCTTGGATAAAATACAATACTTGGTGCAAATTTGAGGAATCCCAGCACTCTCTGTGAATTCTGAAAAAAAAAAAAAATCACAAATTGCCTTTTTTTTTTTTGTTTTTTGTTATCTCAAGACTTGATGAGACTAGACTCCTAAGAGAAGAGATTCAAACTTTTGTTCAGACTGTTATCTCATTTGGGATTTTTTTCCTCTTTGGTTACTTATACTTTCTTCCCAACTTTTCTTAGTTCAGTAGTTCTCTAAGTGTAGACCAGAGCTCTGAGTGAGTTTGGGGGCAGGTTATACATGCAGATTCTCAGGCCCCACCTCGGACTAGCAGTCTTGGTGTTGACAAGCTCTTCAAGTGATTCTGATGGGCCTTCAAATTTGAGATCCTTTCTTGCAATTCATACAGTCCACAGCTACCTAGCAGCATCCCTTCTGCTCCTCTTAGCTGGCCATGTCCTCTCCCTTATCTGAATATCCATAGAAGTTCATCTGTAGATTTATTTTTTGTGGTTACTGTAGTTTTAGCAGGCAGAGTCTGCTGTCCTGTTTCACTGTGAGCTCCCTGAGAAGAAGAGCATTATAGATGTATATAAAAAACTTACTGAAGAAATATCAGAACTCTTTAACTGACAGGTGGTTTTTAAAAGTTAATTTATAAGAGGTCTTATACATAGGAATCGTTAAGAAAAAAACCCATTAAACCTTTAATAGCAGTACCTTGGGCTAGAGGTAGAAGCAAGACAAAACACAGAAAAAGAAATGTAAATAACTAAAAAAATGCAAAATATTCCATTTCCCTGGAAAGTAAGTTAAAGCAAATTAAGATATGAATAAAGAGCCTTGTTAGCTATAAAATTAGCAAAGATTTACAAATGGTAATATTCAGGTTTGGCAAGAATGCAGAAAGATAAGCATTTATATAAAGTGCTAGAGGGAGTTTAAGTTATACAATTGATATGAAAAGTAATTTGGCAGGATGTAGAGAGAGCCTAAGCAAAGGTCATGCTCTTTGACACAGTCATTTTTCTTCTTGGGGAAAAGTCAGAAATGCATATGAATATTTATACACAAATATGTTCATTGCAACATTATTTATAAATAGCAAAAATGTGGGAATAGAATGCATGCCAAATGGTTAAATAAATTATGTTAAATAGAAATGATGGGACATATGCAGCCATAACAAAATAATGTTTTCAAAAGATATTTAATGACATGGAAAATTTGTGTCTTATAATGTTAAGTTAAAAAAAGAGAGCAAGATAAACATTTATGTATATAGTATCATAAGATTTATGTTAAAAATGTGTGTGTGTGTGTGTGTATGCACAAAAGAAAGTAGACCAAAATATTGGCAATAGTCACTGAATGGTAGGCAATCCTTTTATGATAAGATGATGGGTCCCTTTATTTTCCTCTAGGCTTTGTGATATGGAATAGGCAACTGACTTAATGGAAAAAAATAATGTGCAGAAATAGATTCACATATATTCAGTCAGCTGGTTTTTGTGGAACATCCAAAGAAACGTATAGAAAAACTAACTCTTGACCCCTACCTCACTCCATAGTTAAAAATGAATTTGAGATGAGTCTTAGACTTAAGTGTGAAATCTAAACCTTGAATGAAACACAGGAGAGTATCTTCATGACTTTGAGGTAGGCAAAGACTCTTTTCAGTGGGGGTGGGGGCACAGGTATGAGGAGTACCCAGAGTTAAGTGTATCTGTCCCAAGTTATTTAAAATTTTTTTTTTAAATATGTTCAGTCAGCCAGCATAAAGTGCATCATTAGTTTTTGATGTAGTGTTCAATGATTCATTAGTTTTGTTAAATTTCTTCACTAATCTTTCAGGTTTTTTGTGTTTGTTTTTTTTTTTAAGATTTTATTTATTTATTTGACAGAGAGAGAGAGAGAAAGGCAGGCAGAGGGAGAGCGAAAGACAGACTCCCCACTGAGCAGGGAGCCTGACACAGGACTCCATCCCAGAAAAATTTAACTAACTTTTCAAATAAGTGCCTGGATTTTGTTACTTTATTCCTTCCCTTTTTTTTTTTTTTTCTTTTAACCCATTTTTTTTTCTTCCTTTAGAGGATGTATATAATAGTGAATTGTTTGAAAAGAATGGGGAAACAGTGCTGAGTAGTACAAAGAACCCCTGCTTTGGAGCCAGGCAGACAGGGGTTTAAGGATGGGCTCCTATTTTAGTAGCCTGAACAAGACATTCAACCTCAGAGCTTCACAGGATTATTTTACTTATTGAGCAAAATAATAACATAAAGTGGCTAGCACATAGTATGGTGTCTGTCACATCACTGGTACTCAGCTATCTGTTCCCTTTCCTCATCTTCTTTATCCAGGCACAGATGTTGCTATCTCCAGGCTGGCATGCAAAACATTAGGAAGTAGTGGTTAGGGCATAGGTTGTGGAGTTAGGCCATTTGGATTGAAGTTGCACACACTCCCTGAGTAACTCTGAACATGTTTTATTTAATTTCTCAGTGCTTTAGTTCCTTTCTATGCACAATACTGATTTAACCCATAAGGTTGTTGCAACGTAATCTATGTAACATGCTTGGCACAGTGACAGAGCATACAGTAAGTACTCAAGAGATGTTAGCTATGATACGCTTTCTGAAGAGGGACCATCTTCAGATGTTAAATAGCATCCCGCTATGGGATAGAAGAAATAGTGCTTAGGGCTTCAGAGGGCTGTCTGAGTCACAGAGATGCCTCAACTCTTCAACACCATATTCTTTGTGTTCCCACTGTCAATTAGATGCTGAAGCACATACTTCTTGGAACCCAGAACAACACCAAGGTCATCCTACTTAGCCCAAGTGACAACTGAATAATGAACATTTCTCATGTCCTCAACTCTGGGTCAGGATAAATCACACTCTATTCTTCCTTATTATTTTCATGGGGTCTGTGACACAGTCTCTCGAAATCATGTGGTGTTAAACATGAAGATAAGTAACATCTGTGGGGGAAAGCCCAGTATCAAACCAGAGGCTGAGTGTTCTCAGTTGGCTTCCTTGCCCTTGCGGGGGTGGGGGGTGTGCTATTTGTAGAGTATTCTGTGTTTATATCTACGTAATGACATTTTTGCTGACTCTGGAGGTGGAATTATGAGCAGGTACTTTGTCTTTGAGTAGGCCTCTTTGCAAAAAAAAAAAAAAAAAAAAAAAGGACTCAATGGATATCCAGAAACCAAATCAAAGTTGTTACAGCTCCCACCAGTAAGAGGGCTGTAAAGAAGAGGGTCTGTAGCTCAGCGATGAGTGAGAGTTACATTCTCAGCATTCGGGGCAGGGCAATGAAGAACAGGCCATTGACGGTGGGAGTGTGTTGCATCCTGGCAGCCTAAGGGTCACTGAGACATGCTGGCTTCTACTCATCTGGTGTGAGAAGGGTCATCAGTTCAGCCTGCAGTAACCAGTATGTGCAGCTACGGTGGCATGGCCCAGAGAGAGGGCAAGAGGAATTTTCCTTTGATGGTCTGGACTTAATGCAGTCATACTTTTATTGAGAGGGATGCACATTCATAGATGGGTCCACAAACGTACAAGTAACTCACTTATGCTTTCTCATTATCGTTCTTAAAGCCCATCAGGCACGTAACTCAGACTTATCTATGTGTAGTACTCTACCTAAGTGTAGGAGGATCTCAGCAATTGAACAACCCCTTGAACTTTACCCACAGGACATACTACTGTCCCAGAGGGCATTTTCTGTTATTTCTCTCATTCCCTTTCCAAGAAGATGATTAATTGGTAAGGCCCCGAGGAAGAAGCTGAGAAAAAGGAAATCATAAATATCTCGATGGCACTGTAGAACAAGTTAGACACTGGGGTCTTCTCAGTTAGGAGTCTTTTGGTTCCAAACAACTGAAATCAGCTTTACCTAGAACCCAGGAGGGAGAAGTTTGTATTCTAAGACTTTGGGGGTAGAACATGATCTTCAAGGGCAGGGAAGGAACCACCATTGGACTTGGGCTTGAATCCAAACATGTCATCAGGACTCTCCCATGTCTCGTCTTGGCTTCTCTCTACGAATCTAGTCTTCCCCTCTTCCATGCTGTAGCCTTTCTTTTATAGTTCGCTTTACTGGAAATGCCCACCTACATGTTCACTCTGGAGACCAGGCAAACCGAAGCTGGGGTTTCTTTGTATCCATTCTATACTCCCAGGAAAGAGACTTTAACCCTTTTGGGTCAGGTGCCTTATGCATTTTAGTCCATCTTAGCCAGGGACCCAATCCTGTTGCCAAATAGATAGTATATGGGCAGGACAACTCCCAGCAGAGATACTAAGCATATAGCCCAATTGGTGGCTTTTCCTTCTGCAATACTAATGCTTCAAGATGGTCCTTCTCTTCCCTAGGAATGTCAGAAAGGATTGAGAAAGGGTCTAAATAGCCAAACAAAATATCTAGGATACACTTTCTTAAGAGTCTAATGAAAGATGCTACTAAGATAGGGGGCTTGGAGGTGGCCTTCTGACATGAACAATTCATGCATAGTGTAAGAACATTCCATCAGTTAGTCCCTTGGAATATGCCCTTCTGTCCATCCTCATGGTCATTACCTTCTTTGAAGTCCTCACCTTCTTCTGCCTCAGCTACCCAGTGGCCTAACTATTTAGCTTCCCACCTCACAGACTCTCTTTATTCTCACTCCTCTCTGTTTCCTACAGCACTTTCAGAGGCTGGGATTCCTAAAACTCAAGCCTGGCTGTGTCACCATTCGTCTTGAAAATGTTGATGCTCTAGTAGCCCTAAGAAGTCTGTATGGTTTTCTCTACGAGATATGAACCAGTGGTTTTGGCTTCACTTCCTCATCATGTACATCAACCAGAAGGTAAATCCTCCAACTCAGCTAACAGGAAGGGTGATAGAGTCAGACCGCTGGATTCAGGTTCTCCCTCACAGCTAATTGGCTCTGAGACAGAGGATAAAGTACTTGGTTTCCTGCTTTATAAAACAAAAATTAAATATAATACCCATAAGTTTGTGGGAAGAATTAAATGAAATAGCCCACATAAAGTGCTTTAAATGATGCCTGAAATATGGTAAGGATGCAGTCAATGCTACCTATGATCGTCGTCATTAGCGTCGCCAATAAAATTAACGACTTGGTCAAACAAATAAGCCACCCTTTGATTCCGAGACCTCTAGCTCTCATAGATTCCAAATGTTGCTCTCTCACTCATTTTTCTGAATCCAAGTTGAATATATTCTTTTAGTATGGCCAAAAGGAAGCTGGGAACTCTGGATATAATGAATAAAATGCTGCCTTATTAATGAGCCCTTAACCATGCCTTCCTCAGAGGCATCTAAAAGATAAAAATATATGTATATATATATTTTTTAAGAAATAATGTCTTTTTTTCCTAAGCAGAGTGGGTGGAGCATTCTAGTTCTGACCCAAGGGCAGAGGACATGGGCCCAAGCTGGCTGTCCCTAGGTCTCTGGAACACAGGGTCTGAGCTGTAGCACCTAGCTTGTCTCCACTGTCACAAGGGAAGGATGTGGCAACCCTGTAATTCATTACCAGTGGAAATAGAACATCATTGAAGAGATAAGGGCAACAATGGCCTTCTATCCAGTGATAAATTACTAACAGTTGCATTATTTTCCCTTATTTATATATGGGTCTCTTTATTGAATTTAGGGGGAGATAAATAAACGATCTGCCAAGCGTCTGGTTAATATTACTTCTCAGGGACTCATTTTGGGCCCAACTAGACTCCTACTGATAATATCTGTAAGCTTTTCGGGAGGGAGAGACATAACATTTGTTTCTGACAAGAACCCTCTGTTTGCCTTATCTGTTTCATTTGAGAGGCCATCGACCCCTAGCTTCTTTGGTTAAAATAAACTCTTTCCAGCCATGGAGGAGTTCTTGAACTTGATCCTCACCACACAACGTGACTGAGTGTCCTGGCTGCAAATCTGAGGTCCTCTGTCATCTATAGTCAGACTTAATGCTTCCTGTTGGCCACCAGGAGACAGTGAGGGAGATGGTGCTGAGTTTCTCCTCTCATGGGTCAAGACAGAGGTTCAGTTCTCAAATTTGAATGCACTTTCCTGGTCAAAACTAAGACTTTCTTTCTTTTAATTACAGCATTTAAAAAAATTATTTTATTTTTTCAGTGTTCCAAGATTCATTGTTTATGCACCACACGCAGTGCTCCATGCAATATGTGCTCCTTAACACCCACCACCAGGCTCACCTAAGCCCCCCACCTCTTCCCCTCCAAAACCCTCAGTTTGTTTCTCAGAGTCCACAGTCTCTCATGGTTCATCTGCCCCTCCAATTTCCCCCAATTCACTTTTCCTTAATTACAGCATTTACGGTTTTTTTTTTTTTTTAATTTAAGGAGAGATTGATACGCAGCTGGTCTGTGGCAATGAAAAGAGCCCTCAGCCACAATAAAACAAAAACAAAAACAAAAAACCAAAGTTTCCACCAACATGCTGCAGTAGGGCTGTAAACTCAGAGACCCTCTTTATTTATAAGATCTGCCATTCAAACACTCACTCTGTGTACCATATTGAGGCATTTTTCTACATGGGCCTAAGGAACCTCTATTCCTTCTTTGTCAGCCATTTCAGAGGTAAAAGCCTCTGAGAACCTTTCTCTGGTCCTAGGTCTGTGTCTCCAAACAGGAAATTACTCTGCTGGGCCTTATGTTATTGACACCCATCACACTGCTTTGCTCTGTCTACATGCTCCTCCTTGTTCCAGACAGCGAGTTCCTGGAGGACACACCACATTCTCTCTGTATCTTCAGGGTTTAGAAGAGGGTTTAGCTTGGAATAGGTGCTTAGTAAATATCCCCAGATCACTGTAAATGGTAATCAGACAGTGTTTCTCTCCCTAGAGTGCTGGTCTTAGCTTTCTTTCTTTGGTATTATTATTTGAGAAAGGCCTCTCTGTCTCACCAGACTGTAATTTCTGTGAGAGCAGTAATTGCCTCTACATATATACGCTATTTACCCAGTGCCTAGCACAGTGCCTGACATTTAGTTGACACTCAACATATGATTACCAAGTGAATGAATGAAAGACACTGGGGCTTGGGATTCAAGGCCTATACCTGTGGGGCAGTGTCACAGTATCCCCTTAAGTACCGCATTGAAGATTGCACATCTGAGTCAAATTCCAGCTCCCACGAACCCTTAGGGAGAAACAAAAACACAAAATAGAGCAAAAAAACCCACAAAATGTAACCTCTTCGTACCCCAATTTCCTCATGCACTATTTGTAAATGTGAGAAAATGTGTTTGTAAATGTGAGAAAAATCTTAGGGATGTTGATAAGAATAAATAACCAATGGCTCTGAAAGCTTCTACTTCACTTAGAGGCACAATTTTGGTGTTAGTGACTTTCTTTGATTCATCTTCTAGCCTTCACTACTTCCTTAATCATCAGTTAATAGGCAGTGAAACAGGTCCAAGTGAGGCCCAGGAAGAAGTTCCGGACCCTGGGTGACTCTCAGCTTGCAGGAGTCATGGTACCTAAATGAGAAAGTCAGCTGGAAAGAGGCTGTGTTGCTATGGCAACAAGATTTATCTGGTCTCTTCAGCTGTGAATATTCCCTGAAAAAGATCTTGAATGGACTGTTCTTGTTTTGTCCATCAGTGGTTCCTTTTTTCTGGAATCTTCCTCTCCTCATCCCACATGGTCCATTCATTCTCTCTCTCTGTTTCTCTCGCTCTTTCTCTCTGACTTTTTCTGCCCCTTCTTTGATCTTCCAGTTGAACTAGGTGCCCGTCTAGCTGGGATTGATTAGTGCAAGAAAACCCTTCTAAATCATAGGTGGGTGGGTACAATTTGGGAGTCTGGCAACTAGTGATGTAGCAACATGCTCTGCATCATCGCACCCAATTAGTGTGCTGAGTTTTGTCTAAACCTTTCTCTGTGTACTGCATACAGCTAACCCTCTCTCATCCACTGCCACCCAACCTCATGCAGGCTCACTGCTTTGCTCTGAAATTGCTGAAGGCACTCTGGCTAATGAGCTAACTTCTGGCTAAAATTCAGTTTCAACTCTGAAATCCTTCACACTGCTACCAACATTATTTTTTTTGTAAGCAAATTGGGAGCAATATACTCCTTTATCCCATCCCTTGAATGCGTTTCTAATTCTCCCAGTTAAATTTCACATGCTTCATCCTGAGATTTAATGCTCTGAATATAATGTGCCTTTAACTCAGCTTTATAGCCTCATTTCCCTCTGAATCCTACTAACCACCAACTCTGACATCCCCCTTGACCCTTTCTTGGGGATAGGGAACATGGAACACTGCCTGTCTCTTCATCCTTCTTAATCTGTATTTGAGCTCTTTTATGTGTACCTTCCTTGGAATTTTGAAGTCATGATCACCTTCTTTTATCACCTTCTCTAGGAAATTTTCCTGGAGTCCTACAATTAAAATAAATTTCCCTTCACCTTTGCTCCCAGGGCGGTTTGACTGTGGCAACGTTCAGCCCATCATAGCTTTTGTGTGGTTTCCAGAGCTATACTTAGAATAGTGTCTCAGTCAGGTCAGGCTGCTTTCACAATACCATTGACTGAGGAGCCTAAGCAACAAATATTCCTTCCACACAGTTCTGGAGCCTAGGAAGTCCAAGGTCAGGATGCCAGCAGATTTGGTGTCTCATGAGAGCTCTCTTCCTCGTTTGCAGGTGGCCAGTTTTTCATTGCATCTTCATCTGATATAGAGAAAGAGAGAAAGATCATCTTTCTCATGTCTTTTTTTATAAGGACACTAATCCAATTCATAAGGGCTCCACCCTCCTGACCTAATTATCTCCCAAAAGCGCCACTTCCAAAACGGTCACATTAGGATTTAGATTTCAACATATGAATTTTGAGGGGGACACATTCAGTCTATAGCAAATATCTCTCACTTCAACCGGGGAATGAGTTCCTTGAGGACTGTCTTGTTTCCACACTATCCCTTAGCTCAGAGGCTAGGACTATCCCTAGCTCAGAGTGTTAATGTCTCTATGGGAAGTGAATTTTAATAGTTTTCTCATAGATATCTTTTTCCCCTTTTATTGCCAGTTCCTTTTAAAGAGCTACTTATTATGGAAATTTTCAAAGTACACAGAAGTTGAGAGAATAGTTTGGCAAACTATGTATTCATCATCCAGTTTCAAAAATCTTGTCCATCCTTTTAAAAGCAAAACTCTTCTGCAGACAAAGCCTTTGGTGGTGAGGGGCATAAAGACACCATTCTGTAGTGCCCAATTAATTCAAATCAAGTTTGAGCAGTTTCCTCCCCCAGAATAACATCAATAGGACTCCCAGTGAAAGGATGTCTTCCTAAGGCAATTCTGAAGACAAAAACACAATATAAGAACACACTTCCCAATAATGTGAAGATGTATGACTCTACTAAACAAAAATGTTCCCTTAATGTACTTTAAAAAAATAAAGATGTTTGGCTAGATTTATCAACCTGTTCCAGGAGCAGAATTAAGTTTCCATGCTACATTTTTTCTACTTATTTAAAAACACCTGAGTTGTTACATAGCTAGTCAGACAACCACTTCATTATATGAGTATAATACATGTCTGCCCTGAAGATGTATGGTTTAAAAAAAAAAAAGCTTCTCAGACCTGTGGGATAACTTGTAAGCAGTGACTCCTAAGGATTCAGATGTGGCTGCAATTAGCTGCATGTTAAAACATTACTAAGGATTTTATTAAGTTAATAATTAATAAGATATTTAATATACTAGAGGATCTGACTGTGTTCTCACAAAATGGAATTAAAGCCAACTCAAAATTTTGAAGTTAAACAGCTTAGCAATCTAATGACAAAGCAAGCTCGGGACAGAAATCTTTATTCTCAATGGGATGGATCACCCCAGGAGATCGATAGTTCTCGGTAATGAGTATATGTGCATATTGACATGTCATTATATCACATTCTAATTTTAGAATCATGCAAAGATCATGGTTTAAAGTTCCAACGAATAGTGCATGAGGAAACGTTTTTCTCAAGTCTTTGCTCCTTACATAAGCTGTTGACCAGTGTAACCTACAGCTTTTCACCTGGGCAATTCACAGACCATGAGATGATTGAAAACGATCCAATACAGAGTGCTAAAACAGTGATCGGCACCTCCCTATCTCCTAGAAGGAGTAAGGCAGAAGGCTGGAGAAGGCTAATGAGAAGCTACTACAGTATTGTGAAGGTGAAAATCAGAAGGGATGGGGTTTCATCACTTCTTAGAGCCAACTATAAACTCTGTTTATGATGGAACCGGGAGACTTGGAATAAGTCAACCGAGTAGACAGCAACTTCTTCTCCCAAAGGCTTCCATAAACCTGGATTGGTGGAGTATTAATTTGTTGGCTTTTTAAATTTCTTCTTTTCTCTCCCAGTGTGAGCCCAAGAGGGAGTTGGAATATCACATATCACAGGGAAAATCACTCCAAACTCATTTTAGTAGCTCTACCTCAACCAATAATCCTGCTTATGAACATAGCACAGTGTAGATTCCTCATGAGCCTTAATCAACAACTAATTGATTTGCTTAAGTTGAAGTAATGAATGATCAGTCTCCACTGGCCTTCTCTCCAGTTCTCAATCTCTCCTGATCGGGACTGACATATCAATGTAATGAACGACTTCCATTCTCTTGTCTTCCAGCCATAGAAAACACCGCCACTTCCAATTAAATTCTACATGATTTATGGAAACCCACAAGCTCACTTGCCTTAATTCTTCCTTCTCCTGCCCACACAGTCCTATTAAATTTCTTCCTTAAAATCTAGTGCTCCCTATTCTGAAATGGCCTGGGTTGTTTTGTGCAAAAAAGTTGGAAAAATGAATGGGGTAAAGGAAGTGTGAAAAATAGTAATAGTTTCTTACCACCTAGTGGGCAGTACCATGTTCCAAAAAATTTCACTGGAGACTTTAGTAAGAAGTGTGTTCATTATCTTGTTAAATCCTACAGATCTCTATAATCCGCCCCCACCGAAAGGGGGTGGACTGTCCCTGTTTTATATATAGAGGAAACTGAGACTTGGAGAGATCATATGACTTTTCCAAGGTTCTGTAGTAAGTGGCAGACCCGAAGCAAGGAGTGTCTGGCATGTTGTTTACAATCAGGTTACTCATGATTACTAATCTTGTCCCATGCTGTGTTTGGGTATCCATGGTCTGTATACTTCTGGAAACCCATGAAAGTATTCCTGGTTCTTAAAATCAGTTTTAATATTTCAAACACAGAAATAATTCATGCATTTCCCAGTGAAATGGTGGCAGAGTCTAAGAAGGTATCTTAATTTTCTTTGTTTGGGCTGGAATTTTATTAACCAAGAACAGCAATTCTGGTTATCCATGCTGATTAGAATTCTAGCAAGGTAAAGGAAGGCTTATCAATGCAGTCTGAGATTCAAACAAGCCAAACAAACAAAGGAAAGTTTAAAATATGGGTTGATTGGCCAGAAGGATGATAATAACTATGGGAATATTTTGTCATGTAGTGAGGTGAATACTGTTTTGTAGAGATAGGGCAGATCTATGTGCAAACTCCAGACACATGCAAACCTTTAAACCTAAATGGAATGCTTTGGCTTATGTGCTGCCTTCCTTTGTATCTCACAGGAATTCTGGGTAAATACCAAAATGAGTGAGTTGGGTCAAGGTATCATCTAAACAGTGTGTTTTAAGCTGGACTTGAATAAAGAGTGGAAATTGAATCAGAAAACAGACTAAATATATGTTTCCATGCAGAGGAGCATTAACATAGTATAAAAACAATCTCACATGCTCATCATACTCAGGTGGCAAGCATGTGCTGGGTCAGGAACTGAAGTAGATGCCAAGTGTAGAAATGAAAAAGTCAAGGACTATCACTTGTGGAGCCTGAGTCTCCCGAAGAAGGCTGAAACATCAATAATACAATTTACTATGGAGTGATTAAGGCCATAAAAGAAACACATACTTAGCAAGGCAGTGATATAAAAGAGGGAGTTAATATTTAAGTAAGACTTTCCTGACTTACCCAAGCTGAGTAAAACATGTGAGCTTCTTTTTTTTTTTTTTAAATAGATTTTATTTATTTGACAGACAGAGAGAGAGAGTTCACAAGTAGGCAGAGAGGCAGGCAGAGGGGGAGGGGAAGCAGACTCCCCACTGAGCAGGGAGCCCAATGCGGGGCTCGATCCCAGGACCCTGACTTCATGACCTGAGGCGAGGGCCGAGACTTATCCACTAAGCCACCCAGGCGCCCCGACGTGTGAGCTCCTTCTTGAAAGGTGACGGGGAATTGGACAAGTGGGAAAGGAGAAGTGGAAACTACTCATCATCCTGAGGCATCACAGTTGACATGGGTATTCAGTGAATTCAACTCTGTTTTCAAATCATTTAATAAGACATTTATTCTCCAGTTGAGTCAATGGAGGATATATGCAATTTAACATACTGAGCTTCTGGAAATCATGAACCTTGCCTCGTATCTTTGCGTCTCTGAGGGATTGACTTGCATAGAGTGTCTGCTCGATAATTTTTTTTTTTTTTTGACTCTTGGTTGGGCGTAAGGACGTACAGAACATGTGGTACAGTGGAAGAGCATTAGAATTTTTGAACTGATACTCAAGCCCTAGAGGACAGTGATGTAACCGAACTGATTACATTTGTAGGAAATGATGGGGGGGGAAGGGGGTTGTGAGTAAGCAGTGGCGATAAGCATTGATGTGGTCACCAGTTGGCCCCAACAAAACAAATATTTATGTTTGGGCTATATTTTGTTTGGTTGCAAATGACAAGGCACAAGACTAGGTTATGGGGTACTATCTGGCTAAAGGAATCTCTCAAGAATAAAAGAAAAAGATTTGAATTTCACCAATATGGGTCTATGCTGAGAGCTCTGGTAGAGCAACCAGGGATGCTTCTTGTCAGCTTCTTGTCAGCTGCTCTAAAGAAACTGATTGTGACTTAATGATTATTTTACTGCCTATGCCCCATTGTCCCATACAAATTGGTCTCTTCAATCTCATCTTCCCAGAGTGGTTTCTTGCTAAGCATTGCTTTCTGCAACACTCAAACGACAGAAGAGCTTGATGGCTTCTCTCTTGGAACATGCATTCTTCTTGAAGTCATGTGAAGCCACGAGAGAAGATAAACTTATGATATGAGCAACTTTTACATGTAGTATGTTATAAAATCCTAGACACTATTTTTTCTAAATATGGGCCGGTTCTTGGGGGCATTAAAAAACATAGAAATGATTAGTAGCTTGGAGGAAACACACCTTCTCGTAGTGTGGACTGGAGCATCACTGAAATGAAGCCAGGGGGTATCTTTAAGTTTTCCTTCATTAAAATGACTCACATTTGTACGGAGACTCGGAGGTTAGTTGCACCATCTTGGAGAGTCAGACACACACATCTACAATCAAGAGAGTTCCATGGCCAACACAATACCACTTTGACATCTGAGAGATCCTGTTTCCATTTTCACATCCTGTGTCTTAGAATTTTCCAGAGCCTACTCTATTACCAACTTGAAGACTAATGCTTGAATATTAACAGATTTAATAGTTAAGTTTTCTTAACTATTTTGGCATTAAGTGAGCCAATACCGAGCTTATTTTCTTAATTCAATTTGATCTCACCTCCTCCCAGCACCCTAATCATTAAGCACCTATTAGAGTCTAGTTAATATTCTTGGTGCTGGGAGCAGAGGAGAGAGCAAAATACAGTTCCTTCCATTGTGAAGCCATCCACATGTCTTGCTGGGTGACTGCAGCTGCTTCCTCCCTGGCCTTTCCTACGATTTATTCTCTGTAGAGAAACCAGAGTGAACCTTTACAAGCTCAGGCAGATCATAGCACTGCTTCGTTTGGTTCCCCAATGGTTTTTCACCTCATGCAGAGAAATAGCCAAAATCATGTACAGTGATCTGTAACTGAGCTGTCCTGAATCCAGTCACTGGCCACATGTGGCTTTTTAAATTAAAATAATTTAAAATTAAATAAAATTAAAAATCTATACTGCACATGAAACAAGCCAGATTTCCAGTGCTCCACAGGCACATGTGGCTAGGGGCTCCTCTAGTGGCCTGCACCGGTGGAGAACATTTCCATCCCCGCAGAAAGTACCACTGGGCATGTAATACCCTGTGGAATCTGGCGTCTTTGCTTCTCTTCTCTTCTCTTCTCTTGCTCTTGCCTTCAGTCCCTGTGTTCCATCCCCAGTGCCCTCCATGTTGTTTTCCCATGCTCTAGACCCAGTCCTGCCTATCTTCCTGCTCTTTCCTCTGTCTGGCATGCTCTTCCCCCGCCATGGCTGCCTGGATCATTCCCTTACCTCTTGCAATTCTTTTCTCATATGTTACCTTCTCAGCGATGCCCTTGTGGCTGCCTTGGTTAACATTGCAATGCCCACCTCTAATCTCACTTTGCCTTGCGTGCCACCTTATTTTCCCCTTAGTGTTTATCACCATCGCAGGCACACACCCTTTACACATTTGTTTCTTGTTTGTATATTCCACAAAGGTACAGGCTTTTGTCTGTTCTGGTTCCCTGTGGCATCCCAGTGGCTGGGATAATGCTTGGACCTAGCAGGTGCTTGATAAATGTTGTTGGCTGAAGCGAGGAGCTTTATGAAGAAAGATATAACAACAACCTCACAACAACAACAATGGAAACAGATACAGATTTGCGATGTCAGGTAGTGATATTGCCATGGAGGAAAAAAAAAAATGGGAGCCACATTACATGGAAAGTGTTTGATCACCATTTTTAATAGTCAGGGAAACAGAGGCTCAGGAATTTAAATAAACTGCCCATGATCATATTCACAATGAACCAGCCAGGATTTGAACCAATATCCAGCGTGGTGCTGTTAGTATCCAACAATTGGCTTTCTGAAGAAAAGATAAAATGCTCCCTTACAGTGTCCACCTATTTCCGTGCTGTAAATACTCCCACTGTGGCTGATTTCAAGTGACCAACATGATGTCATAGACATTGGAGTTGGAAAGAGATGCATACAGTTTCCTCCTCCAAGTTGTGCAATTTCCAGCGAACCACTGCATCTGACCTTGAGGTCCCAGCCCAGCCCATTGTATCACATGGCCACTCCTGAGAAGAAGCAAGCAGACCCCTCTGAAGAATCCCCACTGTCCCAGACCACACTCTGTGATCACTGGCCCTTTCTGTTACCTCCGTCTCCCCAAACCAGTTGGGTTTATAGTCGACCTATTTGAATGATCTTATTTTCCTCCTATGAGGATCGTGCTTATTTGGCTTGACAGAATATTTGCTCTCAGAGGATTATTTTCTCCATGTTAACCTTTGCAATGACTGCCTAGATGGCACAGGTAATCCTATTGGACCTTTGGGGACTGGGTGGACTACTTTTTAATTGATAATTCCATGTTTCTATAATAAGTGGCTTCCTTAATAATAGCCTGCCACGTCATATGTGATGATTGCTAATTTAGGTTTTCAAGCTTCCTGGATGTAATGAGCTCTAATAAGCCCAAGACTTGTCACAGACTCAGGAAAGCCCATTTTCCCCCTTGAAGCAATGATTTCCCTCAATCCCTGGACACAATTGGGCATACTCTTAAAAATATTAATAAGTGTGACTGGGATGTTCACCGCTTTCCAAATAAAACATAAAGTCCTGGTTTCATTAAGCCAAGCTATTAAATTAAGAAAGTGTTTTTAATTATCTGAGCATTTCAGGGAGCTCATAAAACATTTAAGGACCTCACAGGGGTGGTGCTGAAGCCCTTTCAGAGTGAATTAGAGCCTTGACTTCTGGAGCTGGATGGGAAGGGCTGGGCGCCCACAGCCATGTACTCCACCTGGCCCAGAGCATCGACCTGCCGGAAAGGACGAAGATGCAGTTCTTATTTTTTGGGAGGGGTGTGCACTTGTGTCCAAGCTGCAGAGAAAAGCAGATCAAATTCTCGTAGCAAGGAAACATTTGCGCAAACAAAACCCGAAAAACATTTCCTAGCACTTCCTTTGTGCCTGGCTGTCCACTGGATGCTGAAGTTTTGAATGGTGCTCCTGTCTCCCGAGCAGTCTCTTAGGGGCTCAGCACTCAATTTATATTCCCTCCTGCCATCCTGATAAAAGCCCTGTGGGTTTCCTCTTATCACCCCCATTTGAAAGGGGAGGAAACTGACAGTTGAAATTATCCCTGATAGGAAACTAGTGAAGCCAGATCCTGGGAAGAGCACTGGTCCATCTGACCCCAGGCCTACATAGGTCACACTGATGGGCAAGCTGTAGTCACACTTTCCTGCCACAAATAAGAACTACCATCATTGTCATGACGGAAGAATTGATATGCTTTATCTAGGGTGCCAGGCACAATGCTATGCTCTCTATATAGCTTGTCTGATTTAATCCTAATGGTCCTATGAAATTATTAATCCCTACATGACAAATGAAGCAACTGAATCACAGAGAGAGGCCAAGGAAAGGCAACACAACCAGTGCTGGAGGTAGGATTTGTGCCAAGACCATTGATCCAATAACATTCTTTTTTTTTTTTTTTTTAATATCATAGTTTCCAACTGGTGTTACATATAGATTGCTGAGAAATTGATGCCCTAGGCTACTGGGTCCCTGGGTCCAGGTGTCCTGAGTCTAGTTGCTTCAGACTGTGAGCAGCTTCATTTATATATTCTGGGATCCTGCTCAGATACCATATGTGCAAAGGTCACACTGGTTAATTGTTCAGTCTTTATGGCATTTAAAAAAAATTGGAGAATCTATTTTTGCCTACCAGAATGACCAAAAAAAAAAAAAAAAAACTTCTAACAAGGTTGTGGAAAACAGGCTCTTATGAGTGAGAATGTCATTTAAAACTCCCATGCAGGGCAATTTAGCTACATTTATCTGAATTGTGAGTGCATGATCTTTTAGAACCCACTATTCCTCTTGTAGGATTTTAATTTTTAGCTAAACTTTCCTCCTAGTGCTATATGCACATTATTATTTGCTGCAGTGTTCTTTAAAGTAGAAAAAAAAAAAGAGATGACGTATAGCTTTGTGAATGGGGGCATGGTTTACATAAATTATGGAACAGCCATAGAGTAGAATACTATGCAGCTATGAAAAGAGACATCAGCTTGTGTACTGAGATAGAATTATCTCTAAGGTAAATTGTTTAGTGAAAAGAGGAAGCAAGACAGATCTGCGTATAAATTGTGCTCCCCTTTGTGTAAAACTGGAAAGAATATAATACATATGTGGATGTGCTTGGCTATGCTTTAAAAATCTCTTAAAGCATTTGGAGGTGGGGATTGAGTATGGGGAGGAACTGGGTGGACAGGGACAGAGTGGGTTGGAGAATTCTGTATAAACTTTTAGTCTTTTGCTTTACAGATCAATGGTATTACCTATGCAAAAATTGTGGCAGAAGTGTGGAGAAAGGTATTCCAGATGGAAGGGGTGACACAGACAAACAGGAGCCTGGTACTTTCAGGGAACTGAGAGAAGGAGAAAGGTCAGAACAGAGAGGACAGAGGGGCTAGAGCATAGATTCTGGGACTTTCTGAAGATTTCTGGCTCATTATCCTCGGAAGGGTTCTGAGTAGGCTGGGGGGTGTTTCAATCACACCTGCATCCAGAAGGATTACTCTGGGCACATGGCAGGCTGGTTGGAGAGAGATCCAGGAGGAGAGTCTGCCTTTGGCCAGATGAGAGCCCAGCGAGTTGCATCAGAATTGGGGGTGGCTGAGACAAAGAAGTCATAGGATGTATTGGTAACATTGTTAAGAGGTGAACTGAACTGTCCTAGGAGGGAATGAGTATGGTGGTGAGCAAAAGAGAGGGGGTGAGGATTCTGTCCAGGAACTGGTTTGTGCAACAGGCGGGTGGAATCAGTTCCTGAGAAAGACCAGGGACAGGTGTGTGGCAGGGAGAACTTGGGTGTAACCTCACATACGCTGAGTCCGGGTCCATTTAATACATCCCAGAGGAGATAACAAGAACACAGTCAGAGGTAGAATTCTGGAATTCGGAGAAGTCTGACCACGGCTGGGAGCTGTATATGCAGATAGAAATTGAGAGTGTACCCAGGGACGAAATTTCCTGGGACAGAAGTAGTAATTATGCCCTCCCCCCAGACATGTGAACAGAGGCCCATCATTTATTTGCAAGCACCATCCACATAATGGGTACCTGTTGGATGTCTGTGTAACCAGTTGCAGAGGAACAGCTAGCGGCAATGATGAGGGTTACCTGCTCACTCTCCATCTCTCTTCTTCCCACTTCGGCCCCTCCTGTGCCCCTTGAGTCTGTCTTCAGACCACCCACACAGTACCCCCCCCCTGGGGTGTTACTCCTGCAGCTTAAAGGTGAGCTGGTGATAATGCCCTCCTTCCGAGCACCTCCCAGCGCAGTGAGCAGCAGCGGTCTCCGGGAATAATTGATATTACAGAAAACACAGGGCTGGGTGCCAGCTTCACATTCTCCAAACATTTAATGATTCAACCTTTTTAGTTTCATCAAAGCCAATCTTGGAAACTCCCTGAAGGCCCACTGAGAACAACTAGCAGGGTGCCTACTTTGGCCCAGCTGCTCCCCATGTTTCCCAGGGCGGGTGTGGACGAGACCTCTGGCTGCATGACAGCAGTCAGGTGGCCCCTTTGGGGCCTTTGTGCCCACATAGGGGCCTCAGGTTTAGCAAGCTGGGTGACCCCTCACTCTTGCAGGGTATCAGCCAGCTACATTGGCTTGAGTATCCAGAGGTTGGCACAAGCCACCTTTTAACATGTGTTTGTTTAAGCTGTCAAGACAGGAAACAGCTGTTTGTGACAGGGAAAGGAAGCATAGGACAGGCCAGCTTGTGTGGAAGAAGCAAGAGGGGAGGGGTGCTAATTGGGGAATGCCAAGGCCACTAGGGAAAGGGAGTAGGGTAGGGGACCCAGGGAAATGGTCTAGAAGAGGAAATCAAGAGACAATAAAACACAGACAACACAACGAAGAGATACAGAGAGAGGCAGAGAGAAAGTCAGAAATTAGAGCTGTGCACATGCACCCAAAGAAGCACTAAGACAAAAGTGGGAGGGCATAGCCAGCTTCTCAGACTTCAGACCACTGACCTGGGTTCAGATTCACTGAAAGACACTTGGCTTTCACAATATGTTCAATTGCCCACCACAGTGAGCCTTGAAAGCCGAGCCCCCCTCATCTATTGTTGCTGGGGTTTTTGGGTAGTAACAATAGAGGTAGTAATCATTGTTGTGATGGAACTAGAACATGCTTCTATAGAAAGCTGTGCAGATTCCTGCACAACTATCTGAGGTAGACTTTATAATCTCTGCTGATGGTTCAAGAGCTGAGAAAAAACAATGCTCTGAGAAGTCAGATCACTTTGAGAAACTCACCTGGCTGGTCAGGAACAGAAGTCCTGGTTTATTTGCTATCTGTCTGTGGGTATTTCCATTACACCTGTCTTTCCTTCCCACTTGTTCCATAAGATAAGTGTATTTATTTGAAAGCAAAACAGATATAAGAGGAAAACAAAATTTCAGGGGTACCATGATTTTTTTTTTTAAACAAATCTTCAGTTTGCAAATATTTTCACCTATTCCTGGGTATAGGGAATGGATCCTTGGGAACAGTGGGGAAGAAGAAAGAAGTGACAGGAAGGAAGAGAAAAAAGAAGGCAGAGACCTTTGACAGTAGCTTTTTGGGTGTCTGCACAATGTTCCCAATCCCCACCATATGACGAAAGGTGGAATCGGGAGTGCATTATCTGACCTGGAGTAGATCACCAGGTTTCCTCTCAAGGAATATTTAAAAATTTGAAACCAGAGACTCACAGCCTGGGCTCTGGGAGCCATGGTATGCCCACGGCATCCTTCTGGGGCTGCTGGCCTCAGGTCTGCTGTGGTATCCACTGCAAACATGAGCCTGCCTATCCACCTATTCCTTGAATCCTCTGATACTCCCCCACTTGCGTCAGTTATCAGGCTGTTTAGTTCACCCAGAACCCCTACTTGGAAAACCAATCCTCTCCCACTCCATGTCATTCAGGAAGGACTGACCTTTTCACTTGACCTCATGACCAGGTCTGGCCAATCAGACTGCAGCACCTTTCCATCCAGCATGATTGGTTCAACTGTGCTTGAATTGTGGTTCAGCAGGGCCAAATCCAGCAGATCAGAGACCTCCCTGGGCCTTGCTGGGAAAACTGTTCTTTCTCAGGGCCTCCAGGTTACACGGGGATGAGATGCATTGCTGCTTGTGGACCTCTTCCCCAGATGCTTGAAGGGGATGTATTCTGATGGCAAAACTACAAACAACAGACAACATTAAAACCCCAACATCACTGTGTCTCAGCATCCACAGATGCCGTCTCTGTCAAGGGAGCCAACACAAGCTTAATGTTTGGCTTACATTGGTCTGAATTTGGTTTCTGCCCTTGACAACTAGAGGGTTCTGATAAATGCGTCTTTAAGAAATTCTCCCTTTTAATTGTAGGTGCCTTTGTTTTCTACTCCTACCCACACAGGCTATAATTTACACAGTTATTCTCTATTGACAATGATAAACAAGACTGCTCCTAAAAATGTTCCTGCTGTTAGTAGCCTCTGGGAATCATTTCTTGACTCAAAGCAACTTCTAAGTAACTATCCAGGTATCACCAAAATGTGAGCATGCTTAAAGGTAGGGTGTGTTTGTATAGATCTTTTTTTTTTTTTTTTTTTTTTTTTTTTTTTTTTTTTTTTTTTTTTTTGCTTAAACCAAACCTAAAGCACACTCAGCATGAGCAAGGAATTCAAATACAAAGAGGGTTCCCGTATGAAAGGAATTAGATGCTCTCTGAATGGAAGTTCTTCTACTTGGTGATTTGTAGCAGTTAGCTATTGCTGTGTAACCAACAACCCCAAGCCAACTAATTCAATGTGAGGAGCATTTATTTAGCTCTGACTTTGCATTTGGTTATGTGATTCGACTGGCTTGAGCTGGCCTTGATAGAGCTCACTGATTTCTGCAAGGTCAGGTGTGAGCTGGTTAGGCAGCTTTGCTGAACTTGATGTACTTTTCCTACATGTTCTGGACTCTGCTTCCATGTGTCTTCTTATCTCCCAGTGGGTAAGTTCAGACTTGTTCCATGCTGAAGACAACAGAAATGAGAGAGAGTAAATGGAAAGAACTCTTTAAGCTTCTGCTTGTATTAAGTTTTCTTCTGTCCCATCCGCTGAAGTAAGTTAGGTGGCCAAGCCTAGAGTCAGTGTGGGTACATGTCACTGAAGAGTGTAGACACCTGAGTGTCTTCTGTTGTCTTTAGTGAATATCTGGCAAGTCTTAGAAGAGAATCCTCTCCTCACTAGGCTAGCAAATGATAATTGCTTATGTGAGACCCCAAAAATGGAGAACTTTACAGGTGGAAGGGGGAAGAGACTTATCAGTGCATCCTCAGGGAAGAATTTAGAATTGTATGTATTGTTATTCTTCTGTTAAAAGTATTTCACACAGAGAACTGTTTTTTGTTTGTTTGTTTGTTTGTTTGTTTTTCCCCAGTGTTTCACAACTGCCTCCAATCCTTCTGTTCATGCCCCTTTTGTCTTTTCAGGAAAGAGAATCCTCAAAGAACTTACAGTCTAGAATGAGAGGCAGACACAGAAATAGAAAATTTCAAGATCAAAGAATAAGGACTGAGGTAGGAATAAGCACAGCATACTATGGGAGTCCAGAGGCAGGGCACTTAGCCCAAGCAGGCAAACCATTTAGAGAAATCTATTTTAAATTGATTGTTTTATTTGCTGGATTTTATATTGACATGTTTTGCTTTGTTCTCAATGTGTTCTGGGACTGCAGCCTATTCATTTATTATTAAGAGAACGGTAATTATTTCCAGGAGCTCCTGAGAATACACTTTGCTTGATCTCTGCTGATTCTGGTATAACCTTCATATCTGTGAGGATGTCTGTGGCAGGAAGTGATAGCCCCTGTGTGCCTGGTGGGATACACCAAAGACCCTGGTCTGCAAGGAAGGTTTGCAGACCACGGCTTCTCAAACTTTAATGAGCATTGCATCCCCTGGGAATCTTGTCAAAGTGCAGATTCTGATCCACGAGTTCTGGGTTGAGGTTGGAGATTCTGTTTTTCTAACAAGTTCCCAGCTGCTGCTGCTGCTACTGCTACTGGTCTGTGGACCACATTTTCAGTAGGAAGACTGTAAAAAGATCAGCAGTACTTTCTGCACCGGTGAATATTATAGCAGGGCTAAACAGAGGCTTAGCTGTGTCTCATTGGTCTATCTTTCTAGACTATAAACTCAGTGGAGATATCACCTTTTTCTTGCCTGCAACTCTATATCCAGTGCCAGGCACATAGAAAAATCTCATTAAGTGTTTGTCAAATAAATGCCTCCTGATCCCCCTCTTTTCCCATGGGTAGGTATGCGTGGAGGTTTACCTGATGCTTTCATTTGATCTTCTGAATGCAGCCTGGATCTGCATCTATCTTAGGCCACTGTCTTGACCCATCACTTAGTTCAAGACAGCCTGGTGGCTCATGGCTGGGCCATGTGACCTTCTTCTCTCTCCTAGATTTGGAGAAAGCTCATTCTATTGCTAGAGCACATGTCTGATCTCAGGCAGTCCTTCCACTGACTGTCTTACTGCTCCTATGTCCACAGACCAGTTAGATATTGATTCTAGCAAGATACTTCACTGGAGCTCCTTACATCGTCTTAGACTCGCCGATTGACACTGTTGACTTCTTCCTATTACAGCTCTTCTGGCTTGGTTAATTTTCCCCAGATCTTTTAGCACCTTCCTGCTTCCTTACTTGGAAATCCCAGCAAAGCTGCATGGTTGGAGCTGGAGCTAAGCCAGTGATGACATGAAGGACTAACTTTGAAACAAAAGATGATCACCAGGCTCTTAGCTTGAGTTCCCACCCAGAAACTTGGCACTCTCTCCTCAGGATCCATTTATAAAAAAGCCAAAAGCAATTAACCATTATGCAAACTACCTAATCCTCAGCTTCCTCAACTGCAAAATGGGAGTAGCTGCACCCTCCTGTGGAGTTTTAATTAAGATTAAGTTGTGATATCATAAATTGCTTAGCTCAAGATCTGACACGTGGCAAGTGCTCCATAAAGGATAGTTCTTTTCATTTTTACTCCTAAACAGTGAATCGTAAAGTCTAGGAACCTTCCCTAAGAGGAAGGTTCCAGTGAATCTTGGCTCATTTCTTTAACAGCTCATCATGGAAGAGAGAAGTTTGGATCCAGTCAGGGACAAGGTATAAATAGCTAAATTAGTGACAACACAAGACTGGCATGCCATGCAGAGCCCCTGTGGTGAGAGTAAGTGGGGCATGCATCTAGCCAGCAGAGTAGCTTTCAGGTGCCTCAACTCCTAGGGCTCCCCTACACTCTTTCCTCTTCTCTACTGCCTTTCCAGTCTCCTTGCTGTGAGTATAGCTTATACCTATGTATGCTACCCAACACTTACCCAGAATTGCCTTCTTTCTGATGTTTGTATTTTCTAAGCAGGCTGGATTACCTTGAGTTTTATTTGTCTTCTAAGATTTTTCAACATCATAGAACATGGTAATTTAGTTAATCAACAGATACTTAGCACTATCCTAGGATAGGGCATATCCAGGGATGCAGTGCTAAACAAGCCAGAGCAATGTCCTGTCCTTACAGAGGTTAAATGTATTTTGCAAAAGTGGTATAGATTTTTCACTTAGTCAGGAAGCAAGATGGTGACTAGGAAGAGTCCCAACCTAGCAAAGACTCTAGCAAAGAGGTCCCAGAAGGAATGTATGCATAGCAGACACTTGTCTCCTAACTGAATCAATGAATATATACTTGTGAGGTTTAAAAAAAAAGAAGATGGGAGAGAAGAGATGAATTCTGGTGGATTCACCAGGACCCATTCCAGTTTTTCCCGGGAGCCACTCACTCAATTATGGGATGGCCAAGAACATGCATTTCACAGTCAACTAAAGAATGAGAGTGGTTTGAACTTTGACCATGTGCTAGCTGTTAAAATTGGAAAGTCAAATATTACAGTAAACAAGACAGATTAATTCCTGCCTTCATCAAACTCACTATTCCACTAAACATTCTTTCCTGATTATCCCTATGTCTGAATGAACTCAGAGCCTCTTACTATATTATCTCAGATGCTGGAAGGCCCATCCTGATCACAGGCTTTATTGAACATATTTTGGAGTGTGAAAACTTTTAAGGTGCCTTTCTAAAACAACTAGGCAGATTAATTCATAAATCTTGAAATCCATTTTTTAAACTAAGCTGATAGATGAGCAACCATCATTATTTGAGTTTAAATTCAACTGACATAGTGTTTCCCAGTCCATCTTGGACTGTCTTTAGTTACATTAAGTCAGGTTTTCTCAACCTTGGCACTATTGACATTGGGGTCCAGCTGATCCTTTGCTGGGAGTGGCTGTTCTGTACATCCTATAGGATATTTAGTAGCGTTTGTGACTTCTACCTGCTAGATGCCAGTAGCAATCATCCCAGTGTCTCAAAGCAATTACCAAGTGTCCCTTAGGAGAAAGACTGTCCCACAGTTGAGAAACACTGTATACATGTATTTGTGCTTTTCTATGATGACAGGGTTTTTTGAGTTATACCTAATCTGGTATTAAGTATTGGTTCTGCTGCATACACTCTATGTGCCATCGGACAGGCCTGGCCTGCGAGGCAGCTTCCTCATCTACACAAAGTGGGTAATGAAATGTAGAACCTGGCATTGAGGTGAGGCTTAAAAGAGGACGTGGATAAAGGACCTACAAGTGGAGAAGCTCAGTGACTATGATCATACCTTTTTCCTTGGATAATGGAATGGCTCCTTGCCGAGAACTTCGTGTGTGTGTGTTTGTGCGTGTGTGCACGTGTACATCCATGTGCTATAGGACAGGGATATATTGCTGAGAAAGAACTAACCTCTTTGTGGCTCTAGAACTCCCTGGCAGACCCCGAGTAATATACAACAACAGAGTAATATAGATCAACAACAACAATAGAGGACAAGCTTTGGAGTGAGACTGACCTAGATTTGACTCCTGGATCCACCATCTACTGGCTGTGTGATAATTTTGGTCAAGTTGTATAAACCTCTCTACCTCAGTTTCCTTGTCTGAGAAACAAATAACCAACCATACCCGTCTCATAGGGTCATTGTGTTGTGAAGATGAAATTAGATCACGAATGTACAGCACTTATACCACGCCTGTGGCCATGTCGCATTTGCTCAATAACTATTAGTTGTTGTTGCTATTATTATCTGTCTTATTTCACCCTTGGGTACATCCCTGGGGGTGACTTCAAAGCAGATAGTGGCCTCTTTCCAGGGGTTTCCTATCGTGCCAGAGTAGCTCAGTCAACAACTTCCCTAATGAGCTCAAGACTCCATCAGCGGGACCTTTTGTTTTCCCACTAACTCTCTGTCAACATGGTTTCCGCTCTGGCATCAACATTATACCAATTGCATATTCACTAGCCTGCATGGGCCTCAAGACTATCAATTGCTACAATAGAGTAAATGATATTCATTGTTAAAACAGGGTAAATGCCTATTTCCTTTACACAATAGAAGGAACGGTTATAGGCTATTAAGTAAATAACTATAAATAACACACTATAAAATGCTTTACATATGCCTTATCGCACTGAACTGCTAGTGCTCTGAAGTAGCTGTTATGGCTGGGTAAATTATATGTGTTTTTAAACACTGTCCAAAATACATATTTACACGTACTTAAAATCCTACACTAAACAGTCTCTATAGCAACCAGTAAAACACAAAAGCCTTATTAAGCATTCTTTGTAGTATTTTTAGGAGTTTAATCATTAGGAGAAAGCTCATAGGCCATGTAGACACCAGGGAACACAAAGAAAGAAAGTCTTTATAGGAACAAAAGAATGAGGTTGGCTTTGAACCTGGTGGGAGAGGATTTTATGTTTTTAAACTAATAATCACCAAGGGCCTTCTCTTTGTGAAGGCAATGCTGTGTTTGGGGTACATCAGACACAATTTTGGAATTACAATCTGGTTTTCAGCTGAGAAGAGAGATTCTTCAATTAACATATTCCAGCAAAAGATCACTTTCAATTTTCTCTCTTTAGTCACAGCAAGAAAAGATTTCCTTGCCATTGAAAAGTGAAGAAATATGTAATATCTCTGTTGAGCTTGAGTCATATGACTCTACCAAGGGTAATTCTGATGGTTTCATTGGGGTGGAGCTATATTCCATCATTTGAGTTCTGTACTTATCCGATTACTTAACGGCAGGCTGCAGTGACAACATACCCTAGAAACACCAGTGACTTAACACTGCAGAATTTTCTTTCTTGCTCATTCTAAGTGTCTGGTGTCAGTCAGTGGAGTTTATACACCATGCTCTCTCTCAGAGACCCTAGGGAACTCTATCCTCTTGTGATCCCACCACTCATTCTTTCCAGGGTTTTCCAGCTAGGGGAGAGAGTGCCGGCAGGTGGCCCTGGGGCCCAGAAGCAGCACATCTCATTTCCACTCACACCCTATTGGACAGAACTTAAATCGAGTAGTTCCAACCAACCCACAACAAAGTTGGAAAGATGGGGGAGCACATGGAATATATACGGAGCGCTAAACAGTTTTGAGGAAATTATCACTTGAATGTCAGAACTATGCCAGATACTTTACACTGCCTGATTTTATCTTTAAAACAACTTAACAATGTAAATTTTCCCCATTTGCTGATGGAGAAACAGACTCAGAAGTCTTAAGTGACTTACTTACAGTAACTCAACCACAAATTGGAAGAGTGAATTTAAATTTAGGTCAAGCTAAGGCTGAACATAAAATACTCTGTGGCCCAGCAGTTCTACTTTTAAGTAGTTTTCCAGAAATATACATGTATTTTCACCAAAAGACATGTTTGTAGAATGTTTGCATGAGCGCTCTTCCTAATAGCCCCAAACTGGAAACAAATCACCATTCACCAACAGTAGGATACATTGTGGTATATAAACGCAATGGAATATTATCCAGTACTGAGAACCAATAAATGGTAATTTCATGCAAACATGGATAAATCTCACAAATATCTCATTGAATGAAAGAAGTCCGATAAAAAAGAATTCTTACTGTATGATTCCATGCAAATGAAATTAATCTATGGTGATAGAAGTCAGGATAATGATGACCTTGGAATTTGGTAGTCATGAAGAGGGTACATGCATAGAGCTTCTGTTTTTCTTGTAATGTTCATTTATCTGGATGCTAGTGACATGGGTCTGTTTAGTTTGGAAATTCATATATCTACACAATTATACCTTTGCATATTGCTCTGCATGTGTTATGCTTTAATCTAAGTCTGCTTGGAAAAAGATAACTTGCAAAGGTATAAATCATAGATTCAGATCAAACTGAGTTTAGAGCCCTGTCTGTTATCATGTAGCATTCATTTCTTCTCCAACCGCATTAAAACAAAGTTCACTTCTACCCTTAAACAGTTCAGCTTTATTTCTACTCCATTGACACAGACAGCCCCTCCATTAAACAGTTCCTTAGGATAGTGTTTTAGATAGAAACCTGCGGCAAATTTGAGAGAATTGTCAAAGTCAACTACAATTCACTCCAACATTGACTTCAGTAAGATAGTTTTCTTCCCT
Source organism: Lontra canadensis (assembly GCF_010015895.1). NCBI lineage: Eukaryota > Metazoa > Chordata > Mammalia > Carnivora > Mustelidae > Lontra > Lontra canadensis. The sequence continues at coordinate 7,591,858 of NW_022631002.1, forward strand.
GAAATCAAATGTAAACCTGGGGTTTCCAGAGGATGAAGGGAAAGACAATGGAATCTGCTTTCTTCTTATGCTAGCGGAAAGAATATAGTCAAGTATAGAGGAGAGAATGAAGCCTATATTAAAATGAACCCCAAAGCAAGAAAATACAGTAATATAGATTGGGGCTAGAGATGTTTCCGTCCATTTCATTTGGAAAATGAAACTCACAAAACTCAAAAACCATTGTTCCACCCTAACTGACATGAACTGACAGCTGAAAGATTAATCCCATTGCTGTTCTCTGCCCCTTCCCAACCCCCCCTCTCACACCCAACACCAAAACAGCAATTTGGTGGAGCCCTGACCGCCAAAAGACAATGTTGTCTTAGGAAAGGCATTAGCGGTAAATCCTCAAGCTCTTTTATAAGCACCTCCTAGGTTGGCAACAGAAGGCGAAACACAAACTTGCAAGATGAGCTTGAATTTAATTTTGCAGTTTTCATCTGTCATCATGTTATGACAGCGTGGTGTTCTAGGCTTTTCAGAAGGTTCAGGGCATAAGTATGATACTCCTACTGGGAAGGACTTCTCTCCCATCTGTTCCTATCTTAGAAGTGGTGCTTGTGGGATCATGGTTTTCAAAGATCTAGTGGGAGTCACCAGAGCTCCCTCTAAAGACCTGTTAGATTCTTAGTCAATGGAACTCTTTATCTGCATGTTTTGCTTATTCATTTATTTGGCACGTTTTTACTAAGCTCCTGTTTTGTTTTCGGTGCTATGAATGGCTCTGGGCATGAACTAATGGACAGAGAAGATGTGCTTCCTGCCCTTGAGAAGCTCCTAATCAGAGGGAAAATAGACAAGTGGGGAAATTTTAAGAAGTACCAATGGGATTAAATAGCGTACCATAAGAGCAAATAGGAGACATGGCCACCAATCCTTGAGGAATAAGATCACTTCTTGGAGGTCATGACATGGCTGAAACATGATGAGTGCAGTGAAACTATATTAGATTCCCCCCCCCCCCCAATACCAATCACTCTGCTAGACTTTGAAAATCTGAGGATGGTTAGAGCCTGGCTTGAATAAGGAGGTAGAGTGGTAGGTGACAAAGGATAAAGATAATCAAATGGACTCTTTCGATAGATTAATGAAGTTGAACATGGTGTTTGAGGCCCAGCTTGATGGAGATGATGCCTGGGAGTTAATTCTGGGCAAATGAGTAGCAGAGGAAAAGCAGGGAGGTAGAAAGTAGAAGATGTTTTAAGAGAGGGGATAGCATAAGTGGGCACAGAGTCATGAAACAGTAGCCCTACAATGGATACTTTGTTTTAGTGTAATTGGAGTAGACCTCTTGAAACTGGGGGCTTTGGAATCTGGGAAGTGCTCAGTCTCGCAATTACAGAGAGATGTGATAATCTTGGTGAATCACCAATTGCTACTGGTGGTGATTTGATCATAGGGTCTTCAATAAGGATCACCCCAATACCAGTATGGTGAGAGGATGAAATGTGAAATCCAACTTAGCGTGACCACTATACCAATGTTACCCGCAAGCCTTATGCTTTCCTCCCTCAGTCTTCTGTGCGATTAGAAACATGAAATCTAAGCCCAGAGAACGGCCACTAGGAATAGAACAACCTGTTATCCTGCATTTCCCCTGTAGACACATGGCCTTGGTGTGGATTTATACAACTACATTTAGGACTGATGATAGAATCATTGTGTGTGTGTGTGTGTGTGTGTGTGTGTGTGTGTGTGTGTGTGTGTATTTTATCCCTTCCATGACACAAACCAAGAAAAAAATCATAATAAAATTTTACAAGTTAGCTGCCACCAAGAATAAACAAGAGAGCACTATAAGAAATGAATCAGAGGCTCTAACTGAATCTGCTCTCAGGACAATAACTCTAATGCAAAGCCAGGGTCTGAGGAGGTCGCAGTGGGAAACTCTCCTGGGGCATTTCCGAAGAGAAAGGAGATATTCTCCTCCTGTCATCTTCACTTCATGTCCTAATATGTCTGTGGATGTGCAGAGAAAACATAATCTGCAGGCTCTGCTCTGAATCAAGGTTTGGATAACCAGGGCCATTAAGGCATCCCCAAGGATCATAGAATTAACCCTCTCTGAACCCAGGGAAGCCACTGCCACTGAAGCATCAGAAGAAAGTTGCTTGATTCTAATAACAGCTGAGCCAGAATGTCACTTACCATTAGGTTCAATTGGCATTTGTTTTTCCCTTTTTAAATTACAAGATTACCTTTAAATTGTGTACAGGAGCTCATAACTGCTGTCCATTGGAGGTAATCGGGAGTGATTTCATTTTGCCCATAGACAGGTTGCCTCTTCTAGAGTCTTTGTTCATTAAGCTTCTGTCTCAGGTTCCATTTAAGTATCAATGAGGAATAAATTCCGTAGCACTAAAGACATCACGTGTTTGCTTTAGAGTCACCTCCTTTGTTGGCTGATGATTTTTTGGAGCAGGCTGTATTCTCCTGGATCCTCTCAGATGTATGTAGCAAATATGCATTCTGTATGCCCCCTGGGCAGTCTTTTCAACACAGATCACTGTACTAGGCTGACCCCATGAACTCTCCAAAAAAAAAAAAAAAATCACTTGGAAAGACAGGTCTAAACTGCTAGTCGCTCTGCGTTGCCTTCAATGCAAAGCAACCTAGTATAACTCCTTATAGAACAAGTCATAGCATTATTAAGTCATTCATACCCTCATTCATTCATTCGTTTGTTCATACATTCATTTGATATAACTATTGTGTATCAACTATGTGTAAGACATTGAGCCTGGTATAGATAAAATAGTGAGTTGGAAGCTTACAGTATAGTGGTAGATGGACAAAAATTAAACAGACTATTTCACTGCAATGCAGTAACAGTCATAAAATGGAGAGAATAGGAGGCCCAACCTGGGTACATTTATTACAGGGTCGAGGGCACAGGCAAGGCTCCTCATAAAGAATTACATCAGAGCTGATCCTAAAGGTTGAGAAGAGTGTCACTGGCTGAAAGAACAGTTTGTACAAGGGTCCAGCGGTGAGAGGGAAGTTCAGGGATGGTGAGGATGGAAAGTAGGTATGCATGTATGAAGAAAGCAGAGCAGTGGGTCAGGTGGTCAAGAAGAGATGCGGGAGGAAGAAGACGGAGATCGTATCACAGGGAACTTTGTCAGCCTACTAATGAGCATGTACTTTATCGTGAGGGCAAAGGAGTAGAGAGGAGAAGTGTGAGCAGATGTGCCACTGGGAAACATTTACCCACAGTAGATGACTGGATCTCGGGGGGGTCTGATGCAATCTTTTTTTTTTTTTTTAAAGATTTTATTTATTTATTTAACAGACAGAGATCACAGGTAGACAGAGAGGCAGGCAGAGAGAGAGAGAGAGGAGGGAAGCAGGCTCCTTGCCAAGCAGAGATCCCGATGTGGGGCTCCATCCCAGGACCCTGGGATCATGACCTGAGCCAAAGGCAGAGGCTTTAACCCACTGAGCCACCCAGGCACCCCAGTCTGATGCATTCTTAAGCCTGATAAGATCTCATATGTATCATCCCTCTCCCCAGCAGTAACCTCTAACCAGCCACCCCCTTTGATTTTGATCACCCCTCCCCACCCAGGGACACCCTCTGTACTCCATTTATTCTACTTCTGCATGTAACGGAATAGAGTTGCAGAAAGAACCTATTTAATGAGGTTCACAGAAAGAGTTGAAGGCATGACAAGAGCATTAACACTTATGGCCCAAGACCCTCACCAGAGGCCACTCATAGGCAGGGGATGACTTTGGATTTGCCTTGGCAAAGTGATTTAAGTGGCTGTATTGTCAGGTCCTTCTGCTTTATTGATAGAAGAAATTTAAGAACCTGCGTTATGAGTTGTAGCATTCCTGATAACCCCAGCATTATTTTGAAGACACACTGGATTTGGAGTTCTCAGATCCAGATTTGAGGTCCAGTTATGTCACTTAAAACTTAGACAATTTACGGGACGTTGTAGTTCCATTTTTCTTTTTCATCTAAAAGGTTAGCGTAGCTTCTGCAACTTAAGATGTGTGGGGCTTTAATGACATATGCATAGCATATGCAGATATTCATTGAATGAATGGAAAAATGACACTGAAGAAAACCCTGACTTCATGGGCTATGGTCTCCTCATCTGTAAAATGAGAAGGTTGGGCTGGATGCTTTGGATTTCTTTCCACCTTAAATGATTTATAGTTCCACGACACCTGCCCGTTTTGAGGCTTATACTGACCAATGGCATGGTGTGCTAAATATAGAAAAATCTGGTTTGGTATCTTACACGGTCGAAGGACAAGGGATAAAAGATTTCTGAGAGAAGACACCCTCATGACTACCCTGGCCTCACTAAAATCACTCTGATCCCAGAAGCCAGGTAGTGAGAAGAATGTTTATTTGCTGCTGTCACTGGCTTTACTTGACTTCTCTGGTGAGCACTTGGTCTCAGAGGATGCTACTGACAGCAAATTTCCTGTAAGACCACTTTGAACTGTAGAAAAAAATTGCTTTATTCTTTTATGTTATCTCATGAAACACTATTGATGCACTGTTCATGCTAAAAAAAAAAAAACAAACTTCATGTTTCCTCTTGAGTAAGGACTCGAAGAAAGATGATCTGAGCACAGAAAATCTGATATTGAATAAATGTTTCTTGCTGGCTTCTGGAAGGTGATCTGATTTGGAACTCAAGCACCTCTGGGAATTACCCCCTCTGTTCAGCACCATTGAGGTATATACTATACGTTCTATTCTTGCCATATTTTAAGAATGTGTTCTTTCATATTAAGTAGACATCGGCATGACTCAGTATTTAATACCTCAGCTGACTGGTCTTTACTATGGTGATGTAACTCAAAATAGCCACACGTGGAACTGTTCCAAAGATATGACAATGGAAAGTTTTAGGGAATAGATATATATTTAGGGCTGACTGAAATATGCCCCACTTACAGTTGGACCATCTCTTGGCCACAGCAGATTATCTCCTATATTGTTGGGACCTGATGATTTCTGTATTACCCGTATTTTCCCTTTTGCTCCTTCTGAAAAGGCTACGATGTTGATCACATCAGGCCATGCAGATGCCTTTCCTAGAATGCAGCTCTTAAAATGTAGGAAACAAAGCTGCAAATCAGCTACTCAGGATGGCATGGAATAGTTAGAAATAAAACCACACAATCAACATCGTTTTCTCTGGGAATCTGGGCTGACCCGTCTCTGTGTCACTTCCCCAGAATGCAGCCCCATGGCATCCACTTTGTCACAGTCTCTCCTTAGATATTCATCTCTTAACATGGACTTTATGCATTCCTAGGGCATAGGAAATCTAGTTCCTTGCTCACTTCTACTCTTAATTATCTGGCACTGAGTAGGTACACAAGAAAATTTCTAATAAAGGCTATCAGCCCATTCGTGTTGCATTTTATTTTATTGTTTAATTTTTTAGGTAATCACTACACCCAGCATGGGGCTTGAACTCACAACCCTGAGATCAAGAGTCACACCCTCTTCCAACTGAGCTAGCCAGGAGCCCCACTTAATGTTGCATTTTAATTGTCTTCCTCACTAGATTGCAAAATCTGTTAGATAGAGACTCCATTTTTTAAAAAAGAAAACACTGTATTAGAAGAGTACTGGTTTTGATAATCCATGCTCAGTCGTTGCTTACTGAAGGAGTGAATGAGTGAATGAATACGCATAAGACCTAACAACTAATTGAAAAGGAAAGAAAATGTTTAAACCTCTGCACTCAAATTCTACGACTCAGAACAAATAAACGGTACTGGAAATGGTTGTTAAATTTTGTGCATCTACCTCTTTATTCTGAATCATCAATCCACTTTGTCTAAAATATGCACAAGCATATTTTAAGAATTCTGACACTAAAATCATATTTGCTATTTTTTTAAAAAAAAAAGCTCTATTGATGTAAAATTGACTTAGAATAAACTACACCTACTTAAAATGCAGTTTGATAACTTTTGATATATGTAAACACTGGTATGATATAAGTAGACGAGTTTCCTTGCGTCCCTTTGTAATCACTTCCCATTAGGCAACCATGGATCTACTTTTTGTCACTGTGCGTTAGTTTGTATTTTCTAGAATTTCACACCAATGGAATTTTATAGTACATTCTCATTGTTGTTTTGGCTTCTTTCACTCATCACAGTTGTTTTGAAGCTAATCCCCATTGGGGTGTATATCAGAAGTTTATTCTTTTTTCTGCTGAGAAATACTCCATTGAATGAATATACCTCTATTTAACCATTCATATTTGGGGAGTGTTCAGTTTCTAGCCATCACAGACGAGGCTTCTATGAACATTCATGTAAAAGAATGTATACACAAATATTTCATTTCTTTTTTTATAGAATTTATTTTTTTAAGATTTTATTTATTTATTTGAAAGACAGAGATCACAAGTAGGCAGAAAGGCAGGCAGAGAGAGAAGAAGGGAAGCAGATTCCCTGCTGAGCAGAGAGCCCGATGTGGGGCTCCATCCCACAACCCTGGGATCATGACCTGAGCCAAAGGCAGAGGCCCTAACCCGCTGAGCCACCCAGGTGCCCCAAATATTTCATTTCTTTTGTGCAGATACCTAGGAGTGGAATGGTTGGATCACAGGTGGATGTTTTAACATTTTAAGAAACTGCCAAGCTGCTTCCCAAAGTAGCAGTACCATTTTCCTTTCCCACAGTGTACGGGAGAGAGTTTTAGTGCTTTCTCATCCTTTCCAAGATTTGGTGAGATCAGCCGTTTTAACTTTAGTCATTTGAATAGGTATATAGTGGTATCTCATAGCTTTAATCTTAATTTCCCTAATTACTAATGATATTGGGGAACTTTTCATGTACTTACTTGCTATCCACCTATCTTTTTATTTACTGGGTTGTCTGCTCATTATTGACTTTCAAGAGTTCTTTATATATTTTCAGTAGGAATTCTTTGCCAAGTATATGACTTGTGAATATATACTCTCAGTCTCTGCCTTGTCTTTTTGTTCTCTTAACAGTGTCTTTTGAAGAGTAGACATTTTAAATTTTTATGAAGTCCAATTTATCAATTTGTTCCTTTATGGATTGTGCTTTTGATGTCGTGTCTGAGAAATCATTGCCTCGACCAATGTCAAAAGGTTTTTTCCTACATTTTCTTCTTGAAGTTCTGAAGTTTCAGGTTTTATATTTAGGCCTACAATCCATTTTGAGTTAATATTATATATTAGCAAGTTATGGATCAAAGGTAATATTTTTATATGGAACTCATCTATTCCAGCACTACTTGTAAAGGCTACCCTTCATCCACAGAATTGCCTTTGTACCATGTAGAAAAGCAGCTGTCTGAACATTTATCATTGGAGCATTATTATAAATCTTGAAATCTGTGTTATCTATCCATCCTTATTTTTTTTTTAAGTTGTTTAGGCTACTTTAGTTCTTTTGCATTTCCATATGACTTTTGGAATATGATAAGTTTCTGCCATAAGAAGCCTGGTAGGATATTGATTAGTGAGAATTGACATCTTAACCATACTGAGCCTTTTGACCCATGAACACGGTATAGCCTCCATTTATTTAGGTCTTTAATTTCTCCAGCAATGTTTTATAGATTTCAAAGTACAGGTCTTTCACATCTTTGGACTGATTTATTTCTATGTATTTCACATTTTTAAAGATATTATAAATGATATTTTTAAAATTTTGATTTCCAGTTGTTGGTAGTATATAGAAATAGAACTGATTTTTGTGTATTGACTTTGTATACTACAGCCTTATTAAACTCATTTATCATTTCTGCTATCATTTTTGGGGATTCCACCAGGTCTTCTCCATAGAAGATCATATTATATATGGGTAAGAATAATTTTAATTGCTTCTTTCCAATTGGGACCACTTTTATTTATTTATTCATTTTTGCTTGCTTTATTGCACTGCCTAGGACATCCAGTGCAACACTGAATACAGGTGGTAAGTCAATATCCTTTGTCTTTTCCTTGATCACAGAGGGAAAATATTTAGCCTTTAACTATGAACTCAGAACATATGCAGAGAGCAACTGCACTCTGTAATTTTCATAAAGCCCCAAATGTGTACATTTGCCCAGTTCTAATGAAGATTGCTATAGAATGTGGAATATCATCACAGAAAAATTAGAATCAGCAGCTGTCAGTAAACCAGGTGATTAAAAAGAGGATTTAAACAGGGTAAGGACAGAAATATTCCTCTCACAAACTGAGGCTAGGAGCCTGATGAGAAGGAATTGCATGTTGACATAAGAACTACACTTTAGATGATTTATAACTTGGTATTGTCTGTGTGACATCAAGTAAAAACACTAATGAGGCTTTACAGGTTGTTACAGCCAGTGCTGGTCTGAGGCCAGAAACATACTGTATGGGAAGGAGTTTGAAAATAGCTCTGAATTGACTTTGGTGCAGTGGTGCACTGGGGCCAGCTCGTACAGGTTTTCTTAGCCAATTTTGCTCAATTCTTCCCAACTTACATTCAATGATGTCTCCTTGGTAGCTTGGAATTGACCATGGTAGGAGTATTTACACCATGAAAATTTGGCAGCTCTTACAAACCATGATTTTTTTTTCCCCTAGAGACCTGGTTGTTAAATGTGTATCAGTCCACCACTATGTAATTAGCACTTACCAGCACACCACTGCATAATCAGTAGTGGGTGTGTAATTATTATTGATATATTAATATATTCATGTGGGTTATAATTCCCTGCATCTAAGAGTAAGACACAACATAATTTTATGTATAATCTAAGAAAGAAAAAAAATGCTATCGATTGTAATTTAGAGATTCCACTGATAGAGGACACATCCTATTCTCAGCCATGCTCAAATGTGAAAAACCCTGACCTTTAACATTGAAGAAATACAGCATTATTGAAGTTTATTGTATAGGAAACACCATATAGTTTGTTTTGTGTATTGATCATTCACTTAAAATGTTTGATATTTTATTGCAAAGTCCTGTTAAACAAAACTTCATAGTCTTGAGTCCAGATCTTGAGAGTTCATGCAGGCAAACCCAAGCAGTCCTCTTTCACCTAATCTCACAGAACACTTACTATCTTTTATTGGTGAGTGTGTTCATTCATTTGTCTCTTCTAACTAGATAACAGTACACTTGAGGGTAGAACACTGGCATGTCTTATTACCCTTTGTATTCTCAGTGTTGAGTTAGTTATCTATTTCATTGTGAGTGACCAAGAAATGTCAAGTGAACAAATCTCTCTCTCTCTCTCTCTCTCTCTCTATCTCTCAAAGCTCCTAAAGAAAGCATATCATATCTATACTAACCAGGTGTATACCACACAGGTAGAAACTCACATGCAGATGGCAACACAAAGATGCTATTTTTACAGAGCTTTTATTATAACTTAGAAATCAGATATATTGTTGAGTAACCTCTTTGGTCCTGAAAAGCTCACCAGAGAGCAGCACTCAGTGTTGCCTGAATAACCTCACTGGTCAGGTTGGCCATTTCTGAGAGATGAGGATGAGCAGGGAGATAGTCAATGCCAGGGCATATTGAATACATCATTGACCTGGGATGCTGGCGTTTGGGCATTCTGACATGGGTGGATCTGTCCTTTCTTACTCTTCTCTTAAGGACTGAATGCAAGTGAGAATCTTCAGTGAGCTTTTATATGTCTGTTGCTTAACAACCTATGAGAAAGTCTTAGGGCAGTTCTTCTCAGGCAGCTTGGCTGAGTATGTGAGAAGCTGACCATTACTATAAGGTACCAGCCCAGCACATCACTCTGAACAGATTCATTTGGACATGGTGGCTTCTTTCCTTTCCTTTTTCCAGAAGCTGAAAATATCCCCTGATATCTCAACAGAGAAGAATAAATTGTCCTCGTGTATTTACACAGAGGAGAAGATTTTCCTCATTGTATTTGCAATTCTGTCTCATGTGATGACCCCCATTTTCATAATCCTTCATGGAGTATCATGATTTAAAAAGCTTTCTCTCCCTGCTGTTTCTGTTAAAAGGTTTTCTGGTGCGATTCTTGGAAAGTCAAATTCTGCATTTAAATGTTGTATTTTCGCAGATATAATTTTAAAGAGGCCATACTTCTGGAATGTTTTTCTTTCTGGGAGAGGAGCAAGCAATTCCACCCTTCTGCGTATATTGTTAACCAAGCCACAAGAGCGTACAACAGCTTTAATAGCAAGGCAATTGTGATTACATCTCGCTCGTAATTACATTTATTTGCTCACATATGTCCAAAAAGGCAAGCATTAGCCAGACCGTAGGGGTATGTGTTTGTGCAAGGAAAATCATCTGGCAGATTGATGGTGAGGAAAATAGCTTTCAGCCACTTAGGCCTCTCCTGTCACGGACACTCTCAAAGACTGTCAGAGCTTACTTTGTTTTTGCTTTCATGCTTCTAAAATCGATTGCATTTGGAAAGCAGAGGAATTTATTATGGGCGATGGATTTGCATCAAAATAATCAAAATATTAGGGGCTGCATCTAACAAGATCATATCTGTGATCCCAAAGAGAGGAAAGTTGAGGCATACCTGGTTGAAAGCAGCATTGGAAATGGCCACTGTCCCATGTTAGAAGGGATATATGTAGCTTCTGGGAGTTTAGAGGAAAATGGGAGAGTTATACATATGAAGGAATTTTAGATCTGTATCACCAAGCTGTCCCTATGGAAGATAGTGAAAAAGGCATCTGTTTATTTGTGAGACGGGTGAGTTTGGATCCCGGCTGGGCCATTTGTAACTCAAAAAGACCTCGGAGAAGTTACTCCTTAGTGCTTTTGATTTCTTATCATTAGAATGGGTGTAGCAATACCAACCTTTGGAATTGGTGTAGCAATACCAACCTTTTTTTCTCACTGATTACTCTCTGGCCTATAAGTAAGTTCCTGACTCTTCAGGCCACTGCTTTGTCCTGAGATCCTGGCACAATTCCTGGAGCATCGTATTTACTCAGTGAATATATTTTTTTGAACAAATGGATGTAAATTACTTGATCTGTGCATGACTCAAAAAATAGTATTGTATTAGTTTGCTATTGGCGCTCTAATAAATTACCACAAACTTCATGGCTTAAAACAAACACAGATTTATTATCTCACCATCCCAAAAGTCAGAAGTCCTAAAATCAACATGTCAGGGGTTGCAGTTTGCCTAGAAGCTCTAGGGAGAATCTGTTCCTTGCCTTTTCCAGCTTCTGGAAGCTGCTTACACTCCCTGGCTCATGGCCCCTTCTTCCATCTTCAAAGTCAGCTGTATCTGCCTCTGCATCTGCCATCCCTGCCTCCCTGTTTTAAGGACCGTTGTGTTACATGGGGTCCACCAGGTAGTCCAGGAAAATCTGTATCAAAATCCTTGGCCTAATCACATTTGCAAAGTGCCCTTTTGCCATGTAACATGGACATCTTTGGGAGCGCCATTATTCTGTCTCCCACAAATTTATGTTATGTAATAAAACCCACCTGACTTAGTACTAACACTTCTTTTTATTACCTGTTTGAAAGCTCCTGTTGAAGGCTCTCCTAACAAGTGACAGACAACTTCTAGATTTGTTTTTTGCCTTCATGGCAGTGGTCCAAGGGTGCTGGACACCAACCATGTCCATTTAGGCCTCAGTTAATGGTGATTTATCTCACTTCTGTTTGGAGTTACTAGGGCATGTTGTTGGGTTGAAGAAGGTTCTCTCAGCAACTAAGAGAGGACTTGGCATTCAGTAAGTATTTGTGGAAGGCTGAGTAAAGCAGTGTCGAAAAGGCATCAGCCTACCTTCCAGGATCATTTCTAAAGACAAGGGATGCCTTAGAGAAAATTCTTTGTAACCAGCAGAAGAGCAGCACATAGCAGTGAGAATGTATCTCCTGGGACTCACTTATAATATTGTGGTGGTTCATGTGCCTCTCTTCCCTTGGGCTGAGAAATTGTCAAACACGGGGATACAGCCCTCAGGGAGTGAAACTGGTTGGTGGCCACCAAATACTGTGGAATAGAATTGTGTGAATAACCAAATAGTTCGGGGAAAAACCAAGATCTCATACATGTTTTGGGCTATAAGAGGGTTAAAGAGCCATCAAATTTAACCTTTTATCCAATATTTAGAATTTTTTTGGCTATGTGGTCTAAAAATAAGCCATTGAAATCTTTCTAGGATGATGTCAGAATAAATGAGTTTTCTATCTTTTGCAAATTTGGTGGGAAGTTCTTTCTTACACTGAGCCAAAATTATCTCCCTATGGTTCCTGTCCTTTCCTGTGTTCTCTGTGTCAGAAATCACCTCCTATGGACTTCTCATGACAGACAAATGTCTGCCCTCCCATGCTGTCTTCTCTTGTACATGATTTCTATGGTTCCTGTGATGTCAGATTTTATATGTCTTCTATTTTCTATGTCTTATATTAGGCTATAAACTTCTTGAAAGCAGATTTGTTTTAGCTTTATCTTTGAGACACAAAGCTTTGCAGAGTGCCAGATTTATAGCATAGGCAGAGTCAAGTTGGGTTGAATTAACACTATCGGTAATTGAGCATAATGGACTGAGCCCAGGACATTCAGTAGAGAATTGGGTTTGAAGTTTGCCCATGTTGCTTCTGAACCCTGTGGATTGGGCAAGGCAATTCTCCTCTCCGAGTCATAGATTCCTGTCTCTATGGAAGCCACCTGGGGTTGTTTTGACGATAAAATGTGTGAATTATGGGAGTGTATTATGCAAATGTGAAGGGTTGTCTCAGTGCCCTTGAAGCCACATAGAACAGTTCTCATCCTCCTCTGTTTGGCAGCCCTTCAAATATTCAAAGGAAAAGATCTCACACTCCATATCCCAAGCTGACAATATATATAATAACTACCTGTGAAATGCCCAGAATTAAATTTCTGGGTTTCGGATATCTTATTAGCTGTGTGATCTTGGGAAGAGTACTGCTCTGTGCCTCATATCCTCATCTGTAAGTGTGAGATAAAGATGGGACCTATTTCATAAGGTGGATGTGAAGATTGGCTAAGATGTTGGATATCAAAGCTTAGGATGGTGTCTGACATATAGCAATTAACCAATTGATTATTATTGTTGTATGATTATTGTTATTTTCCCCAAGCCTTCATGTCCCATATTTTCATGCATCTGAGGATTGAGAAGTTGATCATTTTCTACCCTTCAGGTGTTATCTTCCACTGACCGGGGCTTCTGTGTTGTCCCCCCATGCACAGGCTGAGATGGCAAGAAATGAAAGTGGGAGATTCATAATAAAGAGAGAGAGAGAGCAAAGGTTGGAGTGTCAGCCCTCCCTTTTATAACAGAGGATTTGTAGCACTGGTATCAGTGTCTTCTGGTCCTGGCTGAGACCTGAGCTCAGGCATTGTTTCTTACCCTCTAGGAGGTACCCTGTTACCTTTGAGGGAAAGCATTTGCTTGTTTTTTAATCTTTTGAAAGTGCCATCAGATCTCCACTAGCTCTCTTCCCACTCCTCTCCTCTTCCCCAGGCTTCATGTCAGGTGCCCCAGGCATGGAGCCCCATCTCCTGCTGCAGAGAACCCTGGACAAAACCTGTGCTTGCCACCACTTGAAATGGCAAGGCCAATTTCAGTATGAGCTGGATGGGGTTTTGCAGCGAAGCACACGGCTCATGAGCCATAGACCCTGGCTTTATTCATGCATTGCAAGAGCAAGCCACATCCTGCGATCTGTCCTCTGATTTTTTTTCCTCCTCCAGAAAGAATATAATAAATTAAACATAGTATGAAATGCAAAAAGGTTACATTGAGACATATACTATTTGAAGGTTTAATTCATTTTTCTAGTGTATAAGACACAAGGCTATTAAATTTTTAAAGCCGTGATCTCCTAAACTCTCTACTTTATGAGGGCTTTCTTCATAAAGATAAATGGTTTCCTTGCCAAATCAAATGCAGATTTGAAACAAATTAAGTTAATGTTCAATGGTACAAGGTAGAATGGATGGGGGAGCTATTTTATTTTGCATTGTAATAACCATACACACCTAAATCAATAGCTGTGGAAAAAAGGCAATAATATCACGTAACTGCAGGAAATGAAATATAGTGGCTGGGTGGGGGGGAGCAGGCTGCAAAAAGAAAGGGTTTGTATTGGAATAATGACATTTCATTAAACAGGGAAGGAGTAGTATTGAAGAGAAGTCCATAGCAGTAAATTCTATTTCTTATAATAACACTTGAGACGAGTTAAAGTTGGCTGGGTATTGTGATAAAGGATAATGCCGTCGTCTGTCCGTGCATTGTGCTATAATTTTATGTTTAAAGAAAACCTGAGATATTAAAGAGGCCATGCATGTTTTCAGAGTGCTCCCCCATTCTCCTAATCTTTTGCTTAATTTCATACAAGGTCCAGTAATCTGTCTGAAAGTCAGTTGGATAAGAAAGGTGGCCTAGTTTTTTTTTTTTTAATTGCTTTTGAATGAAGCTAACAGGTTTCCTTGTTTTCTCTTTAATTTATGATTATGATTGTGATGGGGGTAGGGCAGGGACAAAGGGAGTTGCTATTATAGAAAGGGGCTTTTTCAACAGTTATGAGAAAGAGATACATTCTCAGACCTGGTATTTTCCAACATACACCTACCTACTGATAGGCTGTGAAACAGCTCCCTGTGGCATATCATCTGGGAGACCTAAACTCCTTGGCCCTCACGGGTACAGAGACCTGACTCTGGGATATCACTGTGTGAAAACCATTTTGACTAGACCATTGCCATCTGGCTCTGAAAGAGACTGTACAGGGTATACCATTCTTCTCATCTAGCCACAGCCTCTAATGGTGTGCTCTTGGATCTCCCTGGTGCTTTGAGATCAGCCTGGAGGTGCTGAAAACTTAAAGATTTGGAGTTGCTGGTATATGTTTGTTACCCCTGGAATCATTCTGCTCTCTTCACTGGAGGAGACAGAATCATCTTTTCTGTCTGCCAGATATATGCCCACCTGGAGCAGAGCCTATAGGGATGCTGGCAAAGCGAGCAAAATACTGGAGGAGTCATCTCCTCCGGGAAGCCTTCCTTGCCCTTGCCAGTTAGATGAACTTTTAGTCTCCATTTACTGTACTGCTTTAGAGTGGGAAGGCAGCACTGTGCATTTTTACTGTATTATCTCAACTAATCTGCCTGAGTAATGGGAAGCAGGTATCACAGTTAAACACATGAGCTCTGGAAGACAGACTACTCAAGTACAAAATGTAGCCCTGTATAGCCTTGGACAGTTCCCTTGACTTCTCTGTCCCTCAGTCTCCTCGTCTGTAAAGTGTTTTGCACCCCTCAGGGATGTTGTAAGGATTAGATGAGGGGATGCATGTGAAATGATGAGCAGTGTCTGTCATGCAGAATGCTGGGTAATTGTTCAGTGTTGGTCGGTACTGGTATTAGTGCCGTTATCTGTGTTAGTAGGAAGCCCATCACAGATTATTCTTGCCTGTTTTGTTTCAGGGACTTAAAGCTCAGCAGTGCAAGGGGCACATGGAATGCATCAAATAAAGCTTCTTTCCCATCATTCCTTCCTTCTTTCCTAGAGTGATCACTGTGCTGTAGGGTAATTTTATGCACAAAAGTGGTCCCTCTCCCAAGCTGATGAATAAAAAGTGTTGCTTTGTTAAATAGGAAAGGAATGTTAGGTTTGTTTGCTTAATACATAAATCTGTAAATAATGCCTCAGCTGTCTCTACCCCAGACAGGTGCCTCAATGCCTCTGGGTGTCTGAGCCTCCAACGTAAGCCCATTTACCAAATGCTGCTTTAATGACTAGGAAGCATTACATAAACTGTAATAAAAGAGCTCTGATTAGACAACCAAGGGTATAAACAGAGCACATTTAATTACCAACTGAGCACTGCTCCTGGAATTAGGTCTCACTGTTTTTCTGGTTCTGTCTCTTCTAAGTCACTCTCCACTCTCCCTGTCCTGGAGAACCACTTGAAGCCTCAGTCCTGAAAGCACTGGCAGGGGCCATTGTGGGGGACACACGAAAGTAGAAGAGATTATTCTGCCCAGCGCCCAGGGTTGAGTGGGGGCATGAGTACCAAGCTTCCAGAGCAGGCACAGCATAAGAAAGTCTGGGAAGAGCATGAGGTTCCCAGATACCAGTCTGTGGGAACACCATAAGGACAGCTGTCTTTGCAAATTCCGTAGCAATATGTGGCTAGAGAAGGTGAAGGCATGTTACATTGTCACCAGCACCACTTGCCCTCGCTTTCCTGCTGGCATGACCAGGAGAGAAGCCTTCTTCATTCCGTCTGGGGTGGCACGACCTGGGTCTGCACTGGGTGAGGGTGATTCTCTTTAACTCCTTTGACCTTCAAATTTGCCAGGCCAGAGTCCTACCTTTCCAGCTCATTCATCTGTGATGCCACATTTAGTGACATGGTTCACCATGGAGACTCAAGTCCCCTACCTGGGTCCTACCAAAAACCCACCACTTCATAGCTGTATGGCCTCAGGAAAATAACTTGGCCTCTCTGAACTCTCATTTCCCTGTTTGAGACCCATCATGGCGATGATCTGAGGATTAAATCAAATGCAAAAGATCTAGTACTGTGCATGACAAATAATGCATGTGTAATAAATACTATTACTAATAGTTGAAGACTGACTCACCAGGTGTGCAAGAGGCAAAAATTCAACCAGTGTGTGTGGCATAGGAGAGAATTTTCTCTTCACTCGGCCCCTACCATCTCTTGTATTGGCATTGTGGTCTCATAGCCTAGCCATTCTGCATGCCAGACACTGCTAATCACTTCATGTGCATCCTCTCATCTAATCCATGAAGATGGTGAAAATGAGATAGAAAGTATGCCAGAGACTGAGGCAGCAGAGCTGAGGTTAAAATTCAAGAGGTCTGGTTCCAGAGTCCAAATCCTAATCTCTAGGCTAGGCCTCACTATGTGCATCTCCCTCATAGCACTGCATGGCATCTACCCTTCCTGGGTCTATGTTCCCAATGCTCTAGAAGCCCCTTGACTGCCAAGACCAGCCCATTAGCCATTCAGTCTTTGATGGCTTGACCATTGAGTAGCAGGAGTAAATATCAGTTGGAGGGAAAAACTAAAGAAAGAAGGATGAAAGGAAATGAGGGTGTTGTCTTTGGTAGGCAGAATTTAAAGTCATTTTGATTTTCTGTTTCTCTTAAAATCTTTCCTAAAATTCGAACAATGAGAATGGCGTAACTGCATAAAAACAAGTTAAATCGTAACTGCTTGCAAAACTAGAATTGATTTTCACATTTTTCTGGGCAATACAAGGATCTGGAGCTTTGTAACCAAGAGACACTGGGTTTGAATCTTGGTTCAGCAAATCACTAATATATTAGTGTACTCACTAGTAAAATAGGCATTTGGGTCACCTAGCCTGTGAGGCTCTTGTGTGAATTAGAAATAAATGATGGGGATGTGTGGTCTGTGTAAGCGGTTCAGTAAATAACGGTCCTGTCCTCGTCCCCTTCAGTGGTGCTGTTGTAGTTTCTGTTGTTCATCTTAAGAGCAGAACACCTTCTACCTCTACACATTTCGTTTTTTAAGGAATACAAGGTCCCAGCAAATTTGTAGCTTAATCCATCTCTCTAGTCAACACCACTTATTAAACAAGTGCTGTACCTTGCTCTGAACAGAGATTGTTACCACTCTCTGTGCTGGCACCGAGGAGGTCATGATCCTAATTAGGGAACAAGAACTCACACCGAGTGTGTTGGTCAGAGAACCGGACCGAACTCATCAGACTGTGTCTTTGTTCAAAGAAACAGTAAGGAACATGCGTGAAGGGCATTCACTTGTCCAGCCTGGCTACTCTAGTAGTTAATCTGCTGCTATAAAAAATGACCACAGACTTGCTGGCTTAAAACTATGCACATGCATTATTTTATAGTTCTAGAGGCCGAAAGTCTGATAGGGGTCTTATTGCACTAAAATCAAGGTGGCAGCTGGGCTGCACTCCTTCTAGAAGCTCTAGGGGAGATTCTATTTCCTTGTCTTTTCTAGTTCTTAGAAGCCACCTGCATTCCTTGGCTCCTGGCCTCGTGCTCCAACTCAAAAGCCAGGAGTACATTATCTTCAAATCTGACTCTGAACCTGTCTCCCCTCCTCATTGATGGGGACCCATGTGTTGATATTAGGCCATCTCAGACCATCCAGGATAATCTTCCTATCTCAAGGTTCTTAACCCAATCACATTCACAAGATCCTTTCTGCCATGTCAGGTAACATACTCCCCATTCCAGGAATTGATATGCAGCCATCTTTGGGGGCCATTTTTTCTGTCTGCCACACATTCCATGGAAAAGACAAGATCTCTCCCAAGGGACCTTGAGTGGAGATTTACAGAAATGCAGAGTGATCTACCAAAGGCTTTGGCCAAGGGGGCTTTCTGGGCATATTTACAAGGAAACATGGAGAAACAGTTTTCTGCTTGGGTTTATTATCATACTTTTCACAAAAGAACATTTCCATTTTAGGTAGAAGGTGGTAATCATGACGCTAATTGCCCTTGATGGAATGTCCTCAAGGAGTCACTCATTTTGCAAAGTGCCTGACCACAGAAACTTTATAATAACCCAGCGAAGCATCATCTCCATTCTGTTCAAGGCCCTGTAGCTATTGTACTGTGCAGCTGAGATTTGAATCCATGTCAGTCTGACCTTAAAGACCCAGTTTTTTCCCATAAGACCTACTAGTTCCTGGAAAAGAATTCCTTACTTTTTCCATGGACTGAGCTACTGGTCAGCAGTCTCTGTTTCCCAGCCAGATGTGGACAGATGCAAAATGAGGGGGCAGTGATACCTTCTTTGTTGGAACAGCAGCTTCACTGGGGAGGTCTGGGCTGGCAAGAGCTCAGAGTCATCAGCTCTCTTCTCACTGCCCTTCGAGAAACAAGGCAATCAAGAGAAAAGGATTTCCTGTCCAGTCTGACATCAAAAGGTTCCAGTCAGGGGCTCCCTGGGCCAGGATGCTGTTAGCCTGGGATATTAACGAAACACACTTCACCCCCGTGTTTGTCAGGGGTGTTTGTGTCTTTGACACAGCCTCATTCCTTGGACTTAATTAAAACCCAGTTCCCTCTTTTATTCAATTTATGAGGCCTAGCCGGCAGGATTAAGCGATTACAGACAAAAAGCCCCATTTGTGAAACACTCCTAAACTCAAGCTGTTACGCTGCTTACTTGTACTCCATTAAATTAATAAGGAATGAATCGGCTGATCCATTATGAATAAAGCAGTGGGGAGTCTCTGCCCCGCTTCATACTTCCTGCTCCCTCCTCAGAGAACATTTGTGTAAAATGATTATATTCATATTCATTCAATTGGAATTCTCTAAAAGTGGAATGCATAAATTACTCTAAAGACACAGAGTTTATCTTAGACATTAACTACGAAGGGTGAATTAATAAGACCATTATAAAACCATTAGCATGCAGTGTATTTACCTACAACTGCAGTATACCTAAAGCATATTCAATCCACAATTGCCATTTGTGTTGGGTGATCAAGCTAGTTTATTTTAGCTCACAGTTCATTTAAACTCATAACACACCCTTGAATATCCAATTTTTCTGTTAGCTTCTTTTTATTTAGGGGTTCTCTCAGTTGGAAATCGACTTTTGCTGTTTCCTGATTCAACCACAAACCTCTCTCCAGCAATTATTATACCCAAGTGTTTCCAAATATTGGTTACTTAACTCTACAAAATAGGAATCAAGAGGCTAACCTTAATCAGATGAAATATAATTCACATATTGAGGTCCAGAGAAGTTCATTTTCTAAGAGGTTTGGAGAACACAATTAGAGTGAGAGGCCATTCAAGGATTTTTAGTGGACCACAAGCCCAGGCTATTTTGAGAGGGTAATACGGTTCTGTAGAAGTCAAATCTTACTTTATCTTCAGGGTTTCCAGCCTGAAAACGCTTGACATTTGGGGCTGGATCTTCTTTATTGTGGGGCTGTCTTCTGTGTTGTAGGGTGTTTAGCAGCATCCTGGTATCCTGTTCACCAGACACCAGCAGCAGTATTTTCTCCCTCCCTAATAGTTGTGACAACCAAAATGTTTCCAAATATTGCCAAGTCTTTTCTGGGGATCAGATTAGCCCCGAATAGCCCCTAGTGGAAAGCAACTACTTTAATCTATATAGCTTTCCAAATACTGGTTTATAAAACTGCTTAATGACAGTCACTTCTCTGCTTTTCACTGGGTAGAGACACAATAGCTTGGAAAGAAGAACAACTCTGTGCTCTAAAACCACTCTCTTCCCTTCTCCCCCATTCTGTCTCTGGTCACAATTTAATTTCTCATTCCAGCCTTGAGTGATAAAACACAAGCCAGCGGGAGAGTGTTTCCACAGGATTTACATCTACTTCCCCACCTGTGGTTGCCTCCACGCACCCTGCCTTCGCCCTAGTAGTGTAACTCAGAATCAAGTCTGAATGTTTTGTTGTCTGACACTATCTTTTAAATTATTGTCACCCAAATGGACTTCTGCGGGAGATGATTTCAAACAAGAGTCCGAGGTGTCGCCTCTTCCCTGCTTAAGATTCTGACACATACACACGCACGTGCAGGCAAACACAGAGACACACATGTGCACGTGCACACACATGCGCACACACATACACACACACACACGCACACACACATACACCTCCTCTCAGAGGTGCCAGCTCTGGGGCTCCCGCCTGGCAGAAGGGAACTCAAATGCCCTGAAATCCAGGCTATCTCAGCTTCAGAATGGCAAGTCCTCTCCCTTTTGCCATGGCAAAATCCATACCACAACACAGTCATCTCTTCCAATTCCCACTCCCGTACCTGGGGGGTCTTTGGAATCAGACAGATGTGTTCAGAGCCCGGCTAACAAGATGGAGTGGAGTACATGGCAGCTGACACAGATATTGGGGTTGACTTCCAGCATGTGGAAATTGTCTTCTGCTGGCTTCTGTTTTCCTGCTGGAGGCTGGACCGGGAAATTAGTCTGATCCTAGACAGTGCTGTCCCTGTCATGGGCACAGAACCTGAGACCGAGAGAGACACACTCACACGTTAACTTCCTCAGTGACACCCTTCTAGTGAGACATGAGAGGAGGTATAAATGCTGATTGCCTGCAACCAAGTCTCTTGACCTCTGACCCTCTGACTTCAGCATTCTGCTTGCTTTCTTCTTCTTCTTCTTTTTTTTTTTTTTCTTTTTTAGCATTCTGCTTTCTTACTACCTTCAAATTACCTTGGTCATTACAACCTATCAAAAACCAACTCTTCTTTGCCAGGACTGAGCACTGAATAATTAAATGGATTAAAGTCTTCTTTATACCCAGAGTTTCGAGCTCTTATGCTGCCATTTTCTTCTTTCTTTTTAAATATTACAGTAAGCACTTTTACCATTGGCTAGTGTCCTCTCAAATCTCTAATTTGTTCCCCTTTCCTTTCTGCAACAACTCCTATCACACCCCCCATATCATCGAGTTTTAAGAAGAAGGAGAAAGGAAGCCAGAGAGATGGATAACCAAGGACATAGATTATCCTCCACCAGCTCATTGGCTAAAGGCAGTAGCGGGCATCCCTCAAGGTGGAGTGAGCTGTCCATGTGGGTTGTGTGTCCATGCAGCAGGGCTTCTGCCATCACCGGACAAGGTCCCACCCTAGCTGACATTTTATTAGCTGTATTCACTAGGGCAAGTTACTTAAAATGAGTCTCAGTTTTCTCATCTGTCTAAAAAATTCATCATCTGTGCCTCTCGGTGCCGCCATGGGTAAAGTGAGCGCACTTATTAAAAGTGCCCTGATAAGTGGTCCTGGCACAGCCTTTACATGTATAACTGAGGTCAGGAGGCTCTCTTCTCCATGGGCCCCTAAACTCCTCATCGCCAGCCCAGTGGGAAGGATTAATGCATTCTTTCTTGAAAGAACTTACACGTACATATGGAATTGGCGAAAGTCTGCCTCTTTGGCCTGATTCCAAGCAAAACTAATCATCAGAAACTTCATGCAGATTTACAATTACTCTTTCTATAACAGGGTTAGGCCCAAGCTGCTGAGGCAGAATTAAAAAGGGGTTGCTATGAGCAAGAAGTCTCAGGTCTTCACAAAGAAGGATTTTCACACATGGCACCTCGTGTGGATCTCTGACTCCAGGCTGGCTATAAATTAATATCAAACATTAAAACAGCCCAGTGCCCCTTTCTTAAGATTGTTGTGATGAGCCCTCACAACTGGGCTATGGGCTTTCGTTTAAAGCTAATGAAGAGAGTCACATCAGACCTCAATACAGTATGCTTAATCCAAGACATAATTTACTTTTATGATGGCTGGTTTATCTCAATTAAGCCAGATGTGTGCGCAGAGGTCTTTCTCCTCATGAATGGAAGGGCAATGGCATGGAGCTATAAGCCTAGGCCCCAGACCACACCTGGCCACATACTAACCATGAGATCTGTAATGAGTCATCTTTCTTTGCAGCTCCAATCCCCTCTTATAAAATAGCAGGTTAAGGTCAGTATGGAGGAGGCCAACTGTAGGCAGCCCGCAGAGAGAGTTTTCTGCACCCTGGCTACCCACTTTAAGGAAACGTTAAATTTATTGCCAGTACTAAAAAACTGGCAGTGTTCACCTACAAACATGTGCACCTTTGGCCTCATCTAGAGAGCAGGGGGACTAGACACAAGCTTTGCATTCTAGACTGGCAGCAGGTGGGTAGGGCTGGTCAGTAGTTAGCACATTACCACATGTTGCTTGGTCATAGACTGGCCTTTCAGTTTGCCAGTTCCCACCACTCCCTAGAGTGCCATCTGGCCCCTGTCACTCATTCATACATGTTCTGTTCTCGTTGTTATACTTTGAAATCCCTGTGTTGCAAACACTCTTCTACTTGAATGACAGGATTCTGAGGATTCATGTGATCTATGGAATTATCTGAGTAAAAGTGCTATTCCTGAGCAAATATCTTAGTAAGAAAAATCTAGTATCCTTCCACTAACACACCGAAGATGTTTTGACTTAACTTACTCAGTAACTTAATTTTTTTTTTTTTTTTTAGTAACTTAATTTTGAAAGCCTACTATGTGAAAAGCATTTGCTGGCATTTACTGGAGATACAAGTTGGGACATAAATTTGGTGATGAGAAGACAGAAAATAAATAAGCAAAGAACCAAGTTAATGTTAATGAAATTAATCTGACAAAATTGTAATATCAGAGAAAAACAGTTTTTTATGAAAAAGAGCCATTTAGGAGGAAGCTACTTCAGGCTGAGGGGTTGCCATGTAAGCTGAGAATCTGGGGATACAGAAGAAGGCAGAAACTGGTCAGTGTGGCAGGATGTCAGTGGGTGAGACAAAGGGGGCAGAGAGGGAGCTGGGTGGTAGGCAGTGGCTAGATCAGCAGGGATTTGGAGGACCTGATTGAGAGTCCCACTTGATGGTTCAAAGCCTTGGAAGAAATGGCTGGGGCCATAAATGAATGCCCACTTTAGCATGGATCAGGAGTCTTTGCTCAGGGAATCCACAGAGGCTTTAAACAAATATGTCCTCCTCCCCAACTTTATCCAACTTTCTGACTCTCCCTCTATGCCCTTTCCCCATATTATTGTCACCCCAGTGGGTTGATGTCTTTAATGACGTCATTTACACATGGAGGTTTCTTTTCCTGCACAGGTCACGACCAAATCATATGAGGACAGAAAACTAGCGCTTACTGAATATGTTCTGCATGCCATGTCCTGTTCCATGTAATTAAAAAAACAACTTTGTATCAAAGTATAGATTTGTATTGAAGTTCACAGATTGTTAAGTATACAGGCTGATGGATTTTGTAAACTGAACTCCTTGTGAACGGCACCAGATCAGGAAAGAATGTGGACAGTACTCAAGGGATATCCTCGTAGCCCCTTCTGCTGTCCCCTCCCCCTGCCAAGGGTAACTACCAGCCCAGATTCTAACCCCATAGTCCAGTGTGTTCCTGTGTTTGAACCTTTTGTAAACAGACCCACGTGGGTCTGGGCTTCTTTGGCTCAGTAGTATCCTCTGGGAGACCCCGTTCCACTGTTGCCCACATCTGTCCTTGCACATGAACCTCGTGGTTCCATATGCGAATAGAAAGCCATCTGTCAGCCTTACTGTGGATGGAGGGTTGGGTGCTTTGAGGTTATTGTGAATAGTGCTGCACTCAATGTCCCAGTAGCCATGTCGTCACACATCTGCACACACATTCCTGTCAGTTCCTACCGAACAGCTTTCTATCCCTAACCCCTTTTCTGTATGTTTATGCTTTGAGTTCTCATGTCAACCTTTTGATGTAGAGATTTCATCCCCTTTGGCAGATGAGGAAACAAGGACTCAGAAAGATGCTCTCTAAGATGCTCTCTGTTCCTCAAGGTCACAGAGCCAGTGAGCAGCAGAACTTGGATTTGTGGGCTCCAGGGTCCATGTGCTCGTCATCACACCGCGAGCCCCTGATGATTTGTGAGCAGTGTAGCCGCACCCAGATGCCACCTCTGTACCAACCCTTTCCTGACCCAGCCTGGAGGGGTTATCCCTAGGGCCACAGTCATGGGTAGTTTTGCAAGTATTAAAGAGACCAGCTTCGTGGTCACACAGACCTGGTTTGGGTGTCAGCTCTGTCCCTCAGGTCATGGATACTCGTGGCAAGTTTTGTTTATTCCTCAGTACGATGAGGGCAGTAACAGTGGAGACCTCACAGATGTGGTGTGAAGGTGGAAGACATATGCCAGCATTTAGACGGGACCTGCACACAGTATTGGCAGCAAGCAGAAGAGACGATGGGCAGGTGGACAGACAGAGAGGTGCAGACATTCCCACAGATGAGTGGTCACAGCCACAGGTCTGGGTATGCATGTGTTGGTACCTCTTATGTGTTCAGTTATATCTGCATTTACCCCCATTTCCCTTCCACTTGATCAGGTTAGAATAACTTTTCTCCTTTTAGAGTCTGGCTGTCCTTCTCTGTCACTGAAGATATGCCAGCAGATTCAGATTAAACAAACGTGTTAATCAACTACTCTCTGCCAGGAACCTTTAGAAACTTTGTACCCATTGACTCCATTATTTTAAACCTGAGGGATTTCCTGCCCAGTTTACAGCTAGGGAAATTGAGATTCGGAGAGGTAAAACAACTTACTTAAGATCAGCAGCTTAGGAGCAGCAGGGATAAGACTGTGTCACTTCTCATTCCCAGAGAAGCCTGTTTCTCTCCTTTCCAGCATCCTAGTATTTCCCTCCAGAGTCTTTGGTCCTCTGTGATTCTTCATGGGTTTTCTGCGTTCCTCGCTAAGGAGAGTTTTACACAGGCCTGGTCTACACTTGTGAAAAGTAAGGAAAGAAAGAAAGCTGAAGAGAACTCAGTGGGAAGCCAGGAAGCCAGGAAGCCAGAGGTGATGTGAGCAAATGAACACACACGGCCACACATCTTCTGCGGGAGTGGCTCTGCACTCAGGCTTGGTTCAGTTCCTGTCCCCACTGTCCCCAATACTTACATTGCTGGGTCGAATGGTATTCTCAAAATGTTTATGTCCACACAAAAACTCAAAATGTGGTCTTTTTTGGAAAGAGAGTCCAGATGTAAATAGTTGAGGATCTTGAGACGATATCACCCTGGCTTTAGGGTGGGCTTTAAACCCAATGGCAGGTGTCTTTTTCAGTAGAGGCAAGGGCACAAGACACCTGAAGAAGAGGCCATGTGGAGGTGGAGGCAGAGATAGGAACAAATGTAGTAGCTCCAAGCTGTGGAACAGCCCAAACTTCCAGTGGCCACCAGAAGCGAGGACGATGCCATGAGGCCATGTCTCCCTCAGAGCCTCCGGAAGGGCCAGCTCTGCCTACACTTTGATCTGAGACTTCTGGCCACCTGAACTATGAGTGAATACATTTCTGTTGTTTTCAGCTACCAGTCCCTGGTGATCTGCTATGGGGCCCTGGGAAGTTCATTCACTTACACACTGTGTGCTCCTGGGGAGCCAGTAACCTCTCAGAGCTTTGCTTACACACCTGGAAAGTGGGGCTAGTGGGGAAAAAACCACCTGGTAGAGTTCTGACACTGACAGAGCATGTGTAAAACCTACACCTGTTGGCAGGCGGTTCTAACTTCCATGATGCCATGCCAGGGCAGCTGGCTGTGAAATTGCCAGGCCGGATTATCCCTCCAGAGAGGGCCCTCCTGGGTCTGGCCACTCTTGGGCCTGTGGACAATACCAGCCCTCTCAACCAAGCTCCCAGAGGCAATGCTCGTAAGCCCTTTCCTTAGGATTTTGCAGTGACTTCTAGAATCAGCATACCCTGTTGCTTTTAGTTGTAAGCATGTATCGCCAAAGACGCGTATCCCCCTTAGAACCATAAATGCTCTAATAGCAGTAACGGGGCAACCTCAATCATGACCAAACGTGATTACATTCCACATAAAAATATAAAAGCTCATTTGAGCTGGGCTCCCTCTGGGCCCATTGCCTGCACTTTTATTGAAAACCTTACATTCCTGACTTCGTGAGCACTGATGTAAGGGCTAGTGAGGCCGGGTCGAGAAAACCCTTGTAAAGCCCCAGGGTGGCCTGGTGGGCTGGACTCAGCTGGAAATCCGTGATGTCTCTGAGATTTCACAGGCCCAGAGCCTCACACTTCATTGTCTGGTGACTCTTATCTGCTCAGAGCTCTGTGGACCCTCTGTGCCTGGCCATGTTTCATACCTAGCTCCCTGCTACAACACAAGACTGTGGAAGCAGGGAACTGGTCTGGTCTGTCCCCTGTTGGATCCTCAAGGCCCAACCTGGTTCAAGGTGTGTGAGTGAATAAGCCTCAGAGGACACCCTTCCCTTCTCCAGGCCTGGCCCTCTGGAGTCCTCCTGACCCCTTCTCCCATCTCATCCCTCAGCTACACCCTGCAACCAGAGAGTCAGCCAGTTAGCCTCTGCAGCTCTCCTGGGTGCCATGAGCTTCACCTCCTGGCTTTCACTCTGGTGTGGCGCCCCCTCCTCTGTGCCTCCTGAGTCACCCTTCTTCACCCTTCTCTCCCAGGCCCTGGTATAGCATCTGGCTCATGGCTGTACTTGATAAGTACCGGTCAAATCAGTAGAAACTTCACTGAGAGAACAGCACATCTCCATAAAGTAGACATAAAAGGGGGAGTAGGGGGCCACCTGGGTGGCTCAGTGGGTTAAAGCCTCTGCCTTCAGCTCAGGTCATGATCCCAGTGTCCTGGGATCGAGCCCCGCATCGGGCTCTCTGCTCAGCAGGGAGCCTGCTTCCTCCTCTCTCTCTGCCTGCCTCTCTGCCTACTTGTGATCTCTGTCTGTCAAATAAATAAATAAAATCTTAAAAAAAAAAGGTGGGGGGAGTACGAGGGAGGGGAAACAGAGCACTCAGTCAGTATGATGGCAAGTACCGTGAAAGGTACTTTTACAAACATTTTCTGTTTGATCCCTACAACAACCATGTGAGGAAGCTCCTGTCCTCTTCCCTCTTCCACACACGAAGAAAAAGTGGTCCAAGATGCTCACTTGGATGGCATCACATCCATAGGAAGTGGACAGAGCCAGGATTTTAATTCAGATTTTTTTGGACTCCAGATCCAAATTCACAGCAAGGTGAGGATATAAGAAACGATTGGGAAAAAAATCTTAATAAATGTTTCTAGAAAGTGTGATCATTAAAAGCATTAAACTAGGTGTCAGGGCACTGGCAGGCCTGGCACAAATCGATTCCCTGCTCTGGACCTCAGTTTCCTCATCTTCAGTGAAGGGCCGGAGACATTTGCAAAATGGATTCAGTGATTTCAGTACCCCTCTAGCTCCAAAAATATTCTGGACTTAT
Source organism: Lontra canadensis (assembly GCF_010015895.1). Taxonomy (NCBI): domain Eukaryota; kingdom Metazoa; phylum Chordata; class Mammalia; order Carnivora; family Mustelidae; genus Lontra; species Lontra canadensis. The sequence continues at coordinate 7,619,682 of NW_022631002.1, forward strand.
GTACAGTTTGTGGAAAAACATATATTTTAAATTCAGTGACTGAGGCCACAACTAGCAGTATGAGATTTTTGTTGTATGCCTTAAAAATAGATTATACAGGTGTGTGTGTGTGTGTGTGTGTGTGTGTGTGTGTGTGTGTGTGTACATTCAGTGTATGCAAGCCCATGAGTTGACCAATGGCAGCTGTGGCTCATGGCTGCCTTTTAGAGTGTTGTCTCCAGTCAACTCTTCAGGGAAAAAGTAAGCAGCTTGCTGACAGTGCTGCTCTGAAATCAGAGCAAATACTGTAGGTTCTGTCAACATGTTTGTCTTGATTTACCTGGATTTCTGTTCAATTGACATCTCTTCTCTAATTCAAGGAGACAATCGGGTCAACATGAAAAGCTATTGGTCATAGGGGGCAGGAGGTGATGCCTAACAAGCCTGGTGGAATGGGAGAAGACAGGCCACAGTCAAGGCAGGCACATTGACAATACCTAACGAAACAGGAAGGCTAGGTGGTATCAGCAGTTCCATCCCTGCTTCTACCTGGTGTGACATGAGTCACAACTGTGGTTTCCAAAAATATACAGCCTAAACAAATACTTTATAAGTGTCAAATAGATTTTTCTACAAGATAACTTTTTCTGATAGAGGAATTACATTATTTGTTCATTCAAAACACACACACACACACACACACACACACACACACACACTCCACCAATATGCCAGATACTGTTCTTGACAATGATGAGCAGTCCTTGCTATCACAGAGCTTACAATCTAGTTGGGGAGGGTGGTGGACAGAAAAGTGCCCACTCCCAAAGATGTCCATGTCCTATTCCTGGAAGCTATGAATACCTCACATGGCAGAAGAGACTTAGTAGATGTGAAGGATCTTGAGATGAGATTAGCCTGGATTATCCAGGTAGGCCCAGTGTAATCATAAAGGTCCTTCATATGGAGGAGGGAGGCAGAAGAATCAGAAGGCTTTGAAGGTGGACAAAGGGGCCATGAGGCAAGGGACGCAGGTGGCCTCTAGACGTTAGAAAAGGTGAGGAAACAGACTCTTCCCTGGAACTTCAAAAAAGGAATGTGATCCTGGTGACACCTTGACTTTAGGCAGCTCTACAGAGCTCTACAGCTCTAGGCCTGCTATACAGAGCATGAGTTGGAAATGATGCAAACTCAGGGTGGAAACCTCCTATAGGAGCTGAGCTGTGTGAGTCTTTGTAAACTGAGTCAGGGTTTTGGGTTCTTAAGGGAAATGGGAATGTTTTAAATGGTGTTAAGCTGCAGGGAGATTTGGTCAGATTTATATTTTAGATCTGTCCTGTCTAGTTCAGTAGCCTCTAGCTATGTGTGGTTATGTGAATTTAAATAAATAAAACATAATTTTTGAAATTCAGCTTCTATGTCACACCAGAACATTGTAAGTACTCAGTAGCCACATGTGGCTGGTAGCTACCACATCAAACAGAATAGATCTAGAACACTTCCAGCATTGCAAAAAGTTCTGTTGGACAGTGCTGCTTAGAAGAAACACCACAACTGCAGAGGGGAGCATGAAGTAGGGAGGGAGGCAAGAGTGTAGGTGAGAGAGCAGGTAGGAAGAAACTTCCCAGTTTTCTGGGTGGGATTTGATGGTAGTTCATCTTAAGATGGAGGCAGTGGACATGGGCATGGATGGACAGATTGGACATCTATGTAGGATGTAACCATGGATTTTAGAACTCAGATATTGGGAAGTTTCTACCTCATTTTGACCCTTCATTAGAAGCATAACCTAAAATAAGTTGCTTAAATTCATGGAGCTTCAGTTTCCTCACTTTTGTGAGTAGGAGTCGTAGCTACTACAAAAGAGATATTGTAACATAACATGTCTGGCATAGTGAGTGTTCAATAAAGGGTACGTGTCATACTCTTTATAAATCTCTGAATTAAAATGGTCTTTGGATGTTGTTAAGATCCAGGTAGAGTCACTTTGGAACTATAAACACCTGCTGGCCAGGTGAGCTCTCTCTCTCTTGACTGGAGCCTGATCAGAGTATCTTCTACTCAGATGGACAAGCTCTTCCTCTAGAGCTGTCCTTGGGTATGAAAGTCAAGGGGAAAGGTATGGAAAGGAAAGAGCCATATGCAGAAAATGAGCAATTCTGTTCCCACCATGATGGCAGGGCGCCCAAATGGAGCTATTTTGTAGTCAGAATACCACGTAGGACCACACTAGGAGAGCGAGCTTGGGGGAAGCAAGGAGAAGAGCGTGCCATCCGTGTAGAGAAGATAATTGAATCCATGGGAGGTCGACTGGGGCTCATTTCACACAGAACTGCACAACAGCACATGGCTCGCTCAAAGACAATACAGGCCTTCAAAGAGAACTGCTAAGGGGAGTGCATTTCTATATTAAGGGCACAACATCCTCTAAGTGAGACACATTGTTATGCCTCTTCTTCCCAGCCACAGCCTGGAAATAGCCATAAAAGAAATGAAGTATATTTGCCTTGTTAACACAGTTTGTATTACATATTCATAAACCATTTCGTGAAACTGCAAGGGAAAGATTCAATTGTCTTGGAAGCTGATAATGGCCAAACAGCCATACAGAGAGCAGGCAGCATGTTATGGAATTAGCTGCACAATGAATGAAATGCAACGCCTATAATAAACCCATTCAGATATAAATTATGGCCGAGTAGATGCAATGTTTGTTAAGCAATAAAGCTTGCCACCCTACATGGGAAATTGAACGAGATTTATCATAAAATATGGCAGAGAATGTGCTAAGAATCTGGTTCCCCAAACTGGGCTTAATCAAAATAATCTAGGGAGCAGGCTTCCTGGAACAGGAAACCAAAAGAAAATGATAACAGTGGGTCCAAGGGGGCATTCTGACATTGTGACCCAAAATACAGTTGGTCTCAGAAATTCCACCAAGGATATTTGTATTTTGAAAAAAAAAAATCTGATTTTTCCTTTGAGAATTATCAAAATGCCTTGAACTCTGGGAATACAAAATGTGACCAATAATTGGCTTTCTGGTTGGCCAGGGCAGTAATTGAATTCAGGGACAGGGAACTTGTCCAAGTGACACTGGGCTCTTGGTTTCCCTTGGAAATGGTTGAGGCTAATGATCCCCAGGGAGGCAGCTGGCTCGTAGACTGCCCTGTTGGATGTTTTACTGGGTCCTTGAAGGGCATGTGGCTCGATTTCTCAGAAGACCTCCCTTGAATCTTCCACATACAGTGCTAAACGAATATGAGGGCATGTTGTGTATCATCTCCTGGAGCTGAAGCTTGGATTTATCTCCACTTTCTGGGAAAAACAAAATGAAACCAAATAAAATAAAACAAAACAAGAATTGACCCAGCATGATGCAGGCTTTCTGGTATTGTTACTTGAAAATAACTGCAAATATTTTATGGCTTTACAAGCTGAAGTCAACGTTCTCAGTGTATTGAGAACAATGAAAAATACCTTAGGAATGTATTGCAGTCCCAGAGTTGGATTAAGACTGTTCAGAAGCGGAAAGGAATTTTCTGCCTGCTAATAACGTTACCCTGAAATCTAATGAAATAATCTCCCTAAAGCCAAGTTTATGGCATAAGCTGATTTCCCATTTGCTGTTAAAAATAAAACAAACAAATGTCTTCATTGGTCAGCTCATCACTCAGTCCACGTACTGTCAAACTGTGCTTCAGATAGCCAAGCTGTAGGACTTCAGTTACTTAAAATGTTTTAGAAATAAAGATTATTACTGACGTTCAATGAAGTGACCATAGAATGTGAATTTGACAACAGGCTTCAACACATCCCCAAAGAAGCTGAAAGAGCACACATTTTAGAATTGCTGTTGGTGACTCGAGCTACATAATATGTGCTGTTTCCTCATAGTGTGTGTGCGTATGTAAGTATAAATATACACACATATATGCCTATATGTGAAAATATACATATGTGTGTACACACACACATATCAACAATAAAAGCTAGGTATTAACAAAAAGATTGGAAAAATCAGAAGTCACATTAGATTTAAAAAATTGATAACAGATCTTTTCTTCCCTTTCTTCATCAAAACGTGCTTTCTACACTCCTACTCTGAACTAAGTTGAAATAAGTGCCAAATATTTGGGAAGGTAGTCAGAATAACAAGGGGCTGAAACAAAACATAAAAATGAGAGCAGTCCTTAATATTGTATCTAGGAGCATAATGCCAACAGCCTGCATTTCTTTTAGCTATTTATTTTTTCCTTGCTATCATCACATTCAGGCCTCACAAAAATCTCTGTGGAGCAGGACCCTCCATTACCATTTTGCAGGTTAGGAAATCAAGAAAGCGTGGGAGGTTGGGGGATCCAGGTGGTGGGTATTGGGGAGGGCACGTATTGCATGGAGCACTGGGTGTGGTGCAAAAACAATGAATTCTGTTATGCTGAAAAGAAGTAAAAAAAAAAAAAAGAAAATTAAAAAAAAAAAAGAAAGCGTGTGTATCATTAGAAAACATTCTTTCTGGACTTGAAATGATGACAAGTTTATCTGTCCAACATAACAGAAGTCTAGTGGTAAGCCTTTCAGGGTAGAATGTGCCAAGAACTACTTAGCACCCTTTCTTTCTCTCTCCTCACTATGATCCTGTAAACGTTCCAGAATGAAAAAAAAAAAAAAAAAAAAAAAGTGAAGGGCAAAGCAGTGAGAGTCACACTCCCAGAGTGTGTCCTTGGTATCGCCAAAATCACAGCTCCCCTGAAGTCCCATCCTGCAGACTTTTCCACTTTCGTTTCATTGATCAGAAGTATCACTTAGCCACCTGAACTGGGAAGTAGCCAAGGGTGGGGGGGCTATGGATGTAATATCATGTAGGAATTAAATGTAAATTTGAGTTTACCCAATTGGTATTTCTGTGTAATGGGGATTACGCTGAACTTGATATGAATTTGCCAGATCCACATGCTAAAGATTTCCAAGTTCTGGTTTATAATTCTGAATTAGTTTAACCAATGAGGATAATTTAGCATAATTTTTAAAAAAGATTTTATTTGTTTATTTATTTGACAGGCAGAGATCACAAGTAGGCAGAGAGGCAGGCAGAGAGAGTGAGAGGGAAGCAGACTCTCCGCTGAGCAGAGAACCCAACGTGGGACTTGATCCCAGGACCCTGAGATCACAACCTGAGCCAAAGGCAGCGGCTTAACCCACTGAGCCACCCAGGCGCCCCAATTTAGCATAATTTTTGAACCATTTGGTTTTTACGGGAAGATTAGGTGAGGTAGCTGTTAGGGCTGATATTTAAAGTCTTGTAAGTACTAGGAGCTCTGCTTCTGGTTGAGAAGTCTAATGTACATTCTATTCCTCCCTGAAATGAGCGTTAATATAATCCCCACAGTAATGTGCATTATATATTGGTTATCATATAGTATAGTACAGTGATTGTATAACTAGGGTATCAGCTGTTTTTCCTTACCTGGAGAATGATCAGAATTTGATCTGAGAGTTACATAATCTAAAAGAAAGAAAGAATATGTCCTCCTTTTAAAAGCCTCTTAATCATCTTGGTTGGTCCAACCAACCGTCATCAGTTCTATGGGCACAACCAGTTCTGTACGAACATCATTCAATTTCATAGACCAGCATGGCTATATTCCTCAGCACAAACCCTTCCGAGTAACATGCATGTGGGAGGAAGGAGAGGAGCTTAAAAAAGAAAAAGAAAAAAAAAAAAAGGACCACACTATAGACTACACTCACCTCTAAGACAAAACTTGCCTCTAAGACAGTCTCCAGTGAAATGTAGGTACCAAATGTAACATTCCATACTTGTATTACCAACCTTTATTCCAAAGCACAAGGTCTCTGTTTTCTTTTTCTTTTTTTTTTTTTTAAGATTTTGTTTGTTTATTTGAGAGAGAGGGAGAACGAGAGAGAGAGAGCACAAGTGAGGTGGGAGGAGAGCCTGACACTAGCCTGATCCCAGGAACCTGAGATCATGACCTGAGCCAAAGACAGATGCAAAATGGACTGAGCCACCCTGACACCCCTCTAAGGTCTCGGTTTTAACAGAGTTTGGGTGAGTCAGAAACTTTCTCAAAGTTTCAGTTACCTGTTGCCATATAATAAACCATCCTAAAATACAGTGACTTGATACAAACCCATGCCTTGGCTCATACTTGTGTAGTTTCAGCAAGGTTGGGTTGGGTGGCTGATCTGTGTTCCTGGTGATGTTGCTGTCATGTGACTTACTCATCTGGGAGTTATCTGGGAGTCTAAGTGTGAGCTTTTTTATGTGGCAGCTGGATCCTAAGAAAAGGAACATGGAAACTCCCAGGCTTCTTGAGGACTAGATTCTAAAATTCACACATCACTCTATCACACTGCATTGATCACAGCAAGATGCTGCCCAGCCCAGATTCTAGGGAAGGGGAGACACATCCACCTCTTGATGTAAACAGTGGATATGTTCATGGGGTTGAGAGGAGCCCTTAAAGGGCCATCTTTATGGACACCTGCACACCCAGCATCAGGAACTCTCTGATGCTTTTATTGATTCCCTTGAGGAGTCATCCCTACTCTCCCAGTAGCCTGTGTACCCCTCAGACTGAGCAGCAGTACAGTGTGGAGAGTTTCAGAGGGAGGGATTTAAGGTTGGATTGCTGGATTCTAAAGCTGGCTGTTCTGCTGGCTGTCACATCTCCATCAAATTGCTAAATGTGTTCCCCTTAGCAAAATGAAGATTATAGTGGTACTCTTTTCATAGGCTATTTGAAATACTTTACAGAGTTAATCCATGGAAGCCATTCAGGGCACTGCCTGAGATATAGGTTCAGTAACACTGATTCGTACCTGCCTCCTCCTCTATTCTATGAGTATCTGAGGGAAGGACTGGTGGTGTCTCCACCACTGTGCTGCTGAGATGCTATTATTTTAATGTGGCTGCTAGTGAAAATGCGATAAATGAGTAATGAATGGGGCTATCTTTTTCTTTAATTGTGCCTATCTGAAGCAAATATTTATTTTTTAAAAAGACTGGGAAAGCATATGTCATGTGTGCCAGAGGCATTAACACTTATTCATTCATTCAGAAAATATTATTGAGCACCTATGATGGGCTAGAAAGCTCACTGGGTTCTGGAGATATAGTAAATAAGCCACGGGTAGTTCTTGCCTCATTGTCATTATATTCTAGTAAGAGGAGAAAATTGTAAACTCATCCACAGAAGATAATAGTATAAAACAATATGTGTTGTGAAGAACAAAGCTTCAAGTTAGAGTGTTTGGTCAAACCAGGAGAAGGGTAAGATAAAACTTTGGGATAGTGATAACAGCTGTAGCTTGCGGAAACTTTCAGAAAAGTTGAAGGATGTGAAAAAATCCATCATTTGTGTGGATGGAAGAGAGAGGAACAAAAACAAGATCTGTGATGGGAATGAAAGTAGGAATGGAAAACATGAGGAAGCCCCATGTACCCCATATCCTGATGAGTCAAGGGGAGAAAGGCAGGCAGGAGCTAAAGGCAGGGCACTTTGGATTCAAATTTTACTCTGTGTGCAGTGGAATACCACTGAAGGGTTTGAAACATGAAAGATGGAAATAGCTTCCCTTCGTTGTATTTCATTCTTGGGTTATATTTTTGCTGACAGTCACTCAACACAACCATCGTCCCACCCAACACAACCATGATCCCACATACACAGAAGCTGGGAAATCCTGTTCTTTTGAGTTCTGTGTGAAACTATGTGGTGGTGGTCTTGAATTGGTAGAAGGTCCTCTCCCAGCAACACTGAGAAAATATTGATTTCCCTGAGAAAAATCCAGATGATCCAGATTCTTTTTGTATCAACAATAAAGTGGTCCTGATACATGACAATGGCGGCTGCTTATCTCACTTTTACTATCCATCAGCATTGTTAGGTGCTTTACAAATATCATCATATTTGATTCTCACAGAAACTCAGGAGATCACTAGCCTTTGGATTTTACAGATGAACACACTCAGATCTGTGAGGTGACATGCCCACCCAACATTAACCCACTGGAGATTTGAGTCTGAATCTCTGGACCTTTGCTTCTCAGCACATTTCAAAGTTCTGCTCATCTGCACCTCCTCCCAAGAAGCCTCCCAGACGGTGCAGATAGACGGCAAATGAAACTCAATGATCGGTTACAAGATGTTCTCTAGAACTTGCGGAAATCATAGGGTGGGAGAGCTGCGCTGGTTTTGCAACAATGCTCCTAATGAGCAATTTAGCAATGAGTGGTGCACATGTGTGGGGGAGTCTGAAGCACAGCCTGCCTTTGGCACACATTTGTGTCATTGTTTGGTGTCTGCATACAACTCGAGATTTCCAAAATGTTACCCAAAGAAATGGATGAATGGCATTTCTCCGATTCTATAGATTCCAGGCTGAGACAAGCTAAATGTTGGCCTCAAGTCACACAGCAAGATGATGGATGCTTCAGAGGCCTGAATGGAGAAACCATATACCATGTCCTTCTGTCCAAATGATAAATGATTTGACCTGCAGCTGGGTCAGTATTTCCAGAAAAGGTTCACTGGCTCATACTTCACTAACTTCTTCTTTAGTTTATTCAGCCAACATTAAATAAGTCTCAGATGCTCTGTTAGGCATGAGGAAGGCTGGAATGCAGAAGAGGTGGTTCCTGCTCCTGAAAGGTGCCAGTCCTTTCCACTTGAACTCTGCCCTTCTCAGCGTATCCCAGCCCAATCCAGAAGGATGTGGATTGTGATATCTGACTGCCTGCGTTCGAGTCCTGGCTCTGTAAGACCTTGGGCTAGTGCCTTAACTTTTCTGCCCCTGACTTTCCTCACCTATAAAGCAGTGAGAGTATTAGTACATAGTAGTCCATAAATAAAACACTGCTATAGAAATAAAGCGACACAGCCCAGCTTTTTTTTTTTTCTCCAAGCTTCTTAATGATAAGGTTTACCTGGGATGCTTACTAAAAATGCAGCTTTCCGTCTCTCCCTGAGAAATTCTGATGCAGTGTCTTTGGAGCCCAGGACCTTAATTTATGTTGTCAATGTCTTTGCTGGTGATGGTTGCCAACAGAATAATCAGGGAAACATTGATCTGATGCATGGGAAGCAGTGGTTCTCACCTTGGTTGCATATTGTCGTTAGTTGAGGAGCTTTAAAAATACAGATGCCTGGGCTCTGATCAAGAGATTCTGCTTTAGTAGGTTGGGGTGAGGACTGGGATGTTTAAAGGCTCCCGCAAGTGTTTCTAATATGCACTAAGGTGGAGAATACCTGCTTTAAAGTACAAAATGCCACTGAATGTACTATCATCAGGATCATCCCCCATGCCCCAACCCCCATCTTCTTCAAAGGAAATAAGAAACACACACAGTTAACAAGAAATTTAGGAATGTCAACTAGTTCTTAAGAAGCATGAGAAGAGCCATCCTGGGCTCCTGCAGCCCTCAGTACGTCATAATGGCATTTCAGCTCTTTCACAGTCTCTAAACCTTAAACAATTTTGTGTCTTTTTCCCCTGGACTATAAGCTGTATTAGGAGCAAGGAAACTTTCTGTGTTCATTTTTTAATATTTCTCCAAAAGTTTACTCAAAGTCTTATGTATATAGTAGGTACTAACCAACTATTTATCCGATAAATAAGGTAAATACTACAGGAAAAATGAGGAAGGAAGAATTTCAGACTCAGAGATCATTTCAGACTGAAGAATGTGTGGAATTGTTTTGAGTAGAGTGGAAGAGGAGTTTCTGGTAGAAATGGCTCAAACAAAGTTGGGAAGGAGAAGCAGGAAAATAGGAGTAGCTGGGCTGTGGTGGAGAGCTGTCACAGGGAGACATGAGCTAGAAGGGCACGTGGAGGAAGAAGTGAGAAGCTTGTTGGTACTGGCTCCTACTCACTTAAAGAAAGGGAAGGGACACAGGGAGGTTGAGTCCCTTCTCTGAGGCCTACAGCAGTGTTCTGGAACTTGAAGCTTGGCTGAGGCAGCTTCCACACTCAAAGCTGCTACACCCTACTGTCTCCCAGTGTCTTGAACAGCAGGGAGATAATGAAAACTTTCCAAGCAGAAGCATGACAGCCTCAGACAGATTTTGTAGCATAGCCATCTCGGCAGCTGAGAGGAGCAATGATCGCAGAGCAGTGAAACCAGAGGTCAGGACATTAGTTCTTTCCAAAGTCTGTCTTCTCAAATAGGATGAGTGACACGTATGCTTATGGAAAACACACACACACACACCCGGCATTGAGGTTGGCGCACAAAGTCTATAAGTACCTGTCATGCGTCCTCATTTCCTGGATAGAGGTGAGCCACAAATTTGTATCTGAGTGTTCTGGGAGCCAACACAAAAAGGGCACTTGATTTATGGAGGCTATAAAATGAAAGTAAATGGCCAGTCAGTTGTCCAGCCCTGGCTGTTTTTGAAAGCAGAGAGCAAATCCCTCCTTTGACTCTCAAAGTGAGGATCCCTTACAAAATGCTGGATGTTTACCTCAACAGGAGACACAGTAGTGCCCATAGCATTGCTTCCTGAATGGTCTTGAACTGAGGAGGCCTTGCCAGTGGTTAGCACTCCCTCTCAACCCTGCAGAATCTATTTTCAGGACTTGGACATTTTCATTTGTTATTATATGCCACTCCCTGTGCCCCCCACCCCAAAAGGAATGGTTGCCTTTTCTAAGTCAACTCAATGATTGATCAGTTCCTACTATATTCCACTTTATTTCCAGTGCTGAAAATATAAGACTGGGCTTTTAAATATGTATATTGTGATTTCTTGCTGTCATATCTTCAGCATTTATAATAAAATGTCGATAGCTATGGTTGTATATTAATAGGAATCTTCCTAATGATATATTAACAGAACACAAGCATCCTGTAATTCTCCCTTGATACCTTTATGCTGATTTTAAAACTCTTGTACTCAGGTTCTCATGTTCAAAGTCGCCTAAATCTTAAGCAGTCACTAACCTTTCCTCTCCTCTCCCTACCACTTCCCAGTCACAGGGTGTTGCAAAATCAGTTTGAACATGGCTTCTCACACTCCAAATACCACTTCCATTGTTGCTCCAGGAGAGCAGAATCAGGGAGGCAGACAGGGTAAAGAAAGTAATATATGAATAGTAATTAAGCACCTGCTCTGTGTCAGGCACTTTGCACATTCCCTATCTGAGTGAGACAACACCCTTAGTGACATGCTTTCATCTCCTTGCTTAACAAGGAGGGGACTTGAGGCTTATGGAACCCAAATGACAGGTCTAAGTTTACACATCTAGTAGTAAGCATCAGAGAAAATTTCTGACTCAAATCAGACTTCAGTACCCAAGTTCTGTCCATGACAATATCCCTCTCCAAGACTAAACCTGAAAGCACAGGTGCAGTAGGTTTCAATTCCAGGTAAAACGATATATACATACTCCATCCTGTCTCTTCCACTGAATGAAGCTGCAGAAGCTCAGTAGAATTGCATGGAGAAGCTATTTGAAGACTCTCAAAGTAACAGTAGCTGGCAGACGTGGGACAGAAATCAGAATTCAAAGTGTCACTGAACCCGTGGTGAGTTTATTACTATTTTTTCTTCCTCTACTCCACAGCCTGAACTCAAGTCAGCTCTTGACTTGACCAAACAAGAACAGACAAGTGGGCATCAGTACATGCAAAGAGTGCTCCAATAGAAGCCATCTATTTCTGGCTTGAGGAGCAGGGAAGCAGACTCCCAAAGCTCATAGAGAGTGGGGAGATTCTCTGTTTTGAAAAATAGCTCAACTATCCCCAGCCCCAATACCCAGGTAATCATTGCATATTGGTGACAGTGTAGTGTTAATGATGAAAATGGACCAGGGGCACTAACTCTTTGGGGAAGGTGAACCCTCCTCTTTAATTGATCACATGAGGGTGTGGTATATCCCTACCACTATTCTCTGCTGCTGTCTTCCCACCACTTGGTTCCAGATGAACGTGCAGGTGTGGGAAATCTGCAGCTGAGCAGAGTAACAAAGAACCTAGCTTTCTGGGTGGGGGGGGTACAGAAAAGGAAACCTCAGGAAAGTGGAAAGTATCAGGGAGATTATGGAGAGAGAGGAGGTTGGCCCTCTAAAGTAAACCCACTAAGCTGTGTATGACCTGAGCTCCTTCCACACTGAGCATGGGTGTTTCTGTTCCCAAAGAGCATACCAGACAAGAACTGAGCTAACAGACCACCACCTGGGTTCCAGACAGCCTACAGGGTGGGACCCATGTAGGAGAAATCCACAGAGACCTGCAGGGCTTTGAAAATGGGACTGAAATTAAAACCACAGCCCACAAAAGGCTGGGGAGAATTTACACCCTGACCCAACAGGGTTGATTGCCTTTTAAAACAAAAATGTGAATATTCCCCCATAACATTTAAATAAGATCCAGTGTCTCCTAACCTAACTCAAAATATTCAGGACACAATCCAACATTACCTGGCATACAAAGAACCAGGAAAATATCAACTTACGAGGGAAAAAAATGATCAGTAAAATATCAATGCCAAAATGACACAGATATTGGACTCATCTGATGAAGTCTTTAAAACAGCTGTTATTAACATGATCCAAGAAGCAAAAGTTTACACTTTTGAAAAGAATAGAATAATAGGACATTGCACCAAGTACAGAGAAGAGATATAAAAAGTGGAAATTTTGGAAACATAAATGAGTAGAAAAACAAACCAAACAACTCCTCACCGAATGTCGTCCATAACAGATTGGAGATTAAAAAAAGGAAAGATTCACTAGATGAACCTGAAGATGGATCAATAGAAATTATTCAAACTGAACAATGGATAGAGAAAGAAAGAAAGAAATTGGGAAAAGCCTGAGGGACCTATAAGGACAATACCAAAAGGTTTAATATTTGTGTTAGAGAGTCCCAGAGGAAAGGAAATATAGTGTGCTGCAGGGGAAAAAAAATAAAAAAAAAATATATAAAATATAAAATTGCAAAATATTTATATATATTTTATATATTATATACCATATAATATATAATAAAATATAATAAATATATATAATAAATATATATTTATATATAATTTAATATATAATTAATTATATTAAATGATTAAATAATTAACATATATAATTTATTTAAATATATATATTATATATATGTATATAATATATATATTTAAAGCCATAACATCCAAAAACTTCCCAGACTTGGGAGAAGACATCAATCTGTAATTCATGAATCTCAGTAAATTTCAGACAGAATAAACCAAGTGAAATACTCTCAGATGCATTATGATCAAACTATTTAAATCTAAAGACAAAGAACAAAATCTTTACACATTACTTAGAGGCAAATAGCAATTTTAATGATGTGGTTTTCTGTCTAGAAATCAGAGAGGCTAGAAGAAATGATACAGTGCTTTTCAAGCATTGAAAGAAATGAAGTATCACCTCTGGATTCTATAGCCAGTGAAGATGTCCTCTAGGATTAAAGGTACAATTTAGAGACCTCAAGGAGAAAAAAAATCCTGGTTTCTCTAGGACTGAGGGACTTCTCAGTATTTAGGACTTCTAGTGCTAAAACCAGGCAAACAAGGTCAGTTGGCCACCAGAGCATTCCGAGATTAAAGAAAATCAGAATTATTGCCATTACACCTGCTCTCAAAGAGTGGCTTAAAGGAACTGCTCTGGTCAGAGGAAAGCAATACCAGGCAGAAAGCTGGATCATCCAAGAAACAAAGAAAGGGAAATTAAAATGATAAATAGCTGAGTAATAAAAAAAAATGATAAATAGCTGAGTAAATAAAATCCTGACTCCTTCCCCTCTAAGTTTTGAAAATGTGCTTAATGGTTGAAAGCAGAAGTATGCTATAGTCTGGTGAAGTTTCATGCTGTCTAATAGCATCACAATGATGAAAGGCTGAATGTCCTCCCCCTGAGATTTGGAATAAGGAAAAGAAATATACTCTTAGCACTGTTATTTAACATTTTTGTGGGAGTTCTAGCAAGGATAATAAGGCAAGCAAAGGAAATAGAATTTACATGGGGTAGAAAGGAAGAAATAAAATTGTCCTAATTCACCGAAACTAGGATTAAATTTTTTGAAAATCCTAATGAATCTACAAGTAACAGCAACAACAATTGTAGTACTAAAGAGTTAGTTTAGGAAAATTAAGGGATACAGAGTTCACATACCAAAATCAGTTGTATTTCTGTATACTGGTGATGAAGACTTGAAACAAAAACAAAAACAATATACCTTCTGCAACAGATCCAAAGAAGAAATACTTAGACAAAGTCACCTACAGGATCTATATGCTGAAAGCTACAATATGCTATATAAGAAATAAAAGAAGACCTAAATAAATAGAGTGATATGCCATGATCACACATGGGGAGACTCAATATGGTAAAATGTCCATGCTCCCCAAATTCATCAATAGATTTAATGCAGTTCCCATCAACATCTCATTTTTTTTTAATATCCAGAAAAACGTATTCTAAAAATTGTATGGAAAGACAAAGGAACTGGAGTAAACAAAATGGTTTTATCAAAGAAAAATGAAGGTGGAGAAATCACTCTACCCAATAGTATGAGTTACTGTTTCTGCAGTCTTCAAGGCATGTGGTGTTAGTTTAATAGAGAGGCATCCAGACCTGAAGGAAGATTTGGGAAGTGGACCTACACCAACATGGAGATTTGAGTTTTGAAAGAGGAAAAAAGAATTCAATGGAGCAAGAATATTCTTTATAATAAGTGGTACTGGAAAAGTGGACTTTTATGTATGTATGTATATAAAAGAACATCAACCTATACTTAACATTGTATAAAAAAATTAACTCATATAATACATGTAAAGGTAAAGTATGAAACAGTAATTCTTAGGAGAAAATATTTATCACCTGGGACTATGAAAAGAGTTCTTCAATATTTCAAAAGCATAGTTCACTAAAAAACAGTTATTTAATAAAATCAAAATTTTAAATGTTTGCTCTGTGGAAGACACTGTTAAAAAAGAAATAGAGAAGGTACAGTTTAGGGAAGGATATTTGTAAATTGCATTTCCAACAGAGGACCTACATCCATGGTATATAAGGAACTCTGTACTAAATAAAGCAAATAACCTAATTTTTGTTTAGAAAAGTCCAAAGATTTAAATAGATATTTCACCAAAGAGAAAGTAAATTAGCACATGAAAAGATGTTCAATGATTAACCATTAATTAAATGCAAACTAAACTATGTTGAGATACTGTTGCATACTTATTAGAGTGTCAAAAAAATACCAACAATAGCAAGTGATGGCGAGGATGTGGAGCAACTGGAATGCTCTTGTGTTGTTTGCAGGAGTCTATGTGGTACATCCTCTTTGGAAAACAATTTGGTAGTTGTTCATAAAGTTAATATATACTTGCCATATGATACAGCAATCCTACTCCTGGGTATTTACTCTAGAGAAGTGAAAACTTATGTTCACACAGAAACCTGCTCATGAATACTTATGAGCATAACTGGTAAATATGGGAAACAGTGTGCATGGTTTTTAGGGGATGAATGCATAAACTCAGTGTGGGGCATCCATCCATCCACCCAAAACCATATTCTCAGCAGGAAAAAAGAATGAACTATCAATACATACAATAACTTAGACGAATCTCAAAGACATTGTACTAGGTTAAAAAGCCAGCCTAAAGCCAAAAGGCTATAGTATATAGCTCATTCATATGACATTTCCAAAAAGACAAAACTATAGTGGTTGGCAGGTATTAAGGATGGGGGTGGCTACAAAGTGAGAGCACAAGAGTTATTTTGAGGGATGATGGACCCGTTCTATATCTTGATTGTGGTAGGAGTTATGTGAATCTATACATGGGTTAAAAATGATAGAATTACACACATGCACACACACACACACACACACACACACAATTTTACTACATCTTAATATAAAAGAATTTTAGAAATAAATACAACAGTTGTTTTTTTAAAAAAAATTGTTATTAGAAATGTATGTCCTGAATAAATTCTCACTGCAAAAATGATAATACTAAAGATGGCAGGTAGAGTTCCTTTGCCACCTTGACTAAAACTGCCAATCTCACTCTTCTCCCCCAGAGGGGAACCTCGTTTATCATTTCATATGTGTTCTTCTAAAGAAGCAATGGTTTCTAATGTTTGGAATTTTATCTGAAAAGCTCAACTCTTTAATTATAAAATGAGTGAAATTAAACAAGTTTGAATAATTTAAATCCCACACATTTAAATATGTGGAAAAGCTTGGTGTAAAGTAGGTGATATTGCCGTTGTTATGACATTATGTGACACACAAACATGTGTCTGTGTTCATTGAACTTATTTATAAATTATTTTCTATTCCCATCTACTACACTCACTCACACCTCAATTCTGTCTGTGTTGGGTTATGTTACTCATTTTAAATGGCTTATTTCATTCCCTTTAAACCTTCTCATCTAAACTTTCCCCCATCAATCATGGGTGATCACAAAATCAATCTTAGGGCAGATGTTATGAACACTCAACAGATGCAAACTTAGAATAGAAACAAATCACTCCTTGCTGATGTGCTAGTCCCTTGTGCTTTCTCTTGGTCTTTGTGTCTAAGCTAGTCTTCATGACATCTTTCACCTAGTATCTGTGACTAAATGCACAGAGTTCCCATATTTCTGGTTTCAGATCTGAGCTCCATTTTCCAGGTCCTGACCACCTCTCTTGTTTTAGTGTGGGGGTCATTCCAGACTGAACCAGTAAGGGCACCTGTTTGGTGGACCTTTGGGGACTTCCTTATTGGTTAGTGAATTGCTCCCCTACACAGTTTTTTCCTGTGCTAATATAAAGCAAAGCTTCTACCTAGACTCAAGCCTCAGGCACAGTCCATTTTTGTCCTGTCTGGCATATCCACATTCTAGATTGTTTTTCCTCTTTGCTCCATCATAGATGGTATCTCTATGCTGCCACTAACTCAACCATATTTTAATCACATTAGTTAGTCCAATTGTCAAGTGGCAAAAAATAGATTAGTAGCTTGAATAGTTGAGCTGAAATGGTTGTTTCATCATCAGTGGTTGTAATGGTTCAGTGATCATAATGGGATCAGATTGAATATTTAGGACCCAATCCATTGAATAGAAATTGACCTAAAACAGTCAATTTCATCTTTTGGTGAGAGCCAGACTCAGTTCTTATTTTTAAGCATTATCTTTCTCAGTAGGATCACAAGACCACTTTCCATAATCATTTGTGTCCTGATTTACAAGAATTTTCTGTTAAGCATTGCCATATGACAGTAATCATCACATCCACAGATAATGATAATAATGGGCAATGTGCTAAGTGATACTTTTCTAGTTCCTAAAATTCCTGTGATAGCCACTGTATTGATTTTATAACGAAAACAACAACCCAAGAAGAGGCCACCTTTATGAACGTTTATGAATGGATCTGTAAAGAGAAAAGCTTCCTACATATTTTACTCCCCCCCCCACCCTCCAAAGGAAATAGCTCCTTTGTCTTATACTCTATGTACTGGAACTCAGGATAAGAACTGCATACAATAGGCACTTACACAGTGAAGGCAAAAACTATCCAAAATTGTGTGTGTGTGTGTGTGTGTGTGTGTGTGTGTGTGTGTAGTACATCGGGCAGTGTGCTGCACTCTTCACTCTTGTGATATTTTGAAAAATTCCTACAGTAATTCTGTGAAGTTCAATATCCTGTCTCTATTTTAGAGGTGGGGAAACTGAGGCTCAGCGTTAGGGCCACCACAGGCTTATAGATTGAATTTGTGTAAATGAAACCTCTGGAAAACACAGCTCCATGTGTTGGCTAGTGAGGCACAAGCAGGATTTCAGTCATGATCCCTCAGGTAGGGAATTTTTTTTTTTTTGTAATTAACAACCTATACAACTGTACATGGTCATCCTGCTCAGAAAAGTCAAGACACTTATCCAAGGTCACAAATTAGATATCAAAGTTTAATCAAGGTTTGACTCTGAA
This sequence comes from Lontra canadensis, assembly GCF_010015895.1. Lineage (NCBI taxonomy): Eukaryota > Metazoa > Chordata > Mammalia > Carnivora > Mustelidae > Lontra > Lontra canadensis. The sequence continues at coordinate 7,637,648 of NW_022631002.1, forward strand.
GTTCAAGTTTTTGCTATTTTAAGAACCTACTTAGTGGTAAATGAATAAAACTTTTGCTGTCCTTACACTGAGAATATTCAGTGATCTAGACTGTAACACTGAAGCTTTTAAAGAATGGATGGAACAAAATACATTTAGCTGCTTTCTCCAAATTCAGCTCAGATTGCCTTTGATCAAGAATCTCTTTACTTCTGAATGTTGTGGTTTACTTTAAATTCAACTTAATCAAGCTCCAAAACCACCTCCTGCTCCCACCATCTCCCCTCTTCCTAACTTCAGGAGCCAAGTTCAACAGTACCCTTGCTTTATGTCATAGAAAATGCCCTGAAATATTGGCAGTAGCATCAGGGAAAGCCACAGCAGCATTAGGGGAATTCAAAGAAACCAGTTTGCTTTCAGTAGCTCAAATAGCCAATTCTTTCCAAAAATATCTGCAGCTTTGTCTAATGTAGATTTATAACTCCACTCCTAATAAAGCTTTATTTCCCCCAAGTTGTGGTGTTTAAAATTCACATGATGTAATGCTGTTAACTAATATTGCAATTTATTTCTACTTAAGGCATTATGCAGGGGAAACATAGAAGAATAGCTTAATGGGAGTGATTCAGAATGATATTAAGTGTTAATCAAAGCACAGTAAAGTAATAATGAGTTGGTTCTGACCCAGGTCAGAGGTAAATTTTCCCTGAATCTTGCCCACCTCCTTATTAATGTGTAATGCTGTGCCATTCTGAACTTCCCCTCTACTTCTGCCTCATTGACATTTAGGTCCATGATTCACTACTTGTGCCCTCAAGAGTTCTGTTTAAGGATGTATACAGCCAGATGAAACATAATACATCTATTTTATTAATAACTGGGCAAGTGTCTGACATAGACATGCAGACTTTCTGGGATAAAACAAATATGAAGAAACACTTCAGTGTTTCTCTCAGTGAACACACTGAGAGACATACAGTACAGTGCTCACAGGGGTACTTTTTGTAATAGCCCAAATCTAGAAACTACATGAGTGCCATCAACAGTAGACTATGCCACTGGAGGGCTCAGGCAAGTGGTTAACCAGTGCTCAGTGTATCTCCCTTCCCTTGCCTCATTTCAGCTGATTCCCAACCGATTGCCACGTCCTCTCCAGTTGCTCCATTCCTAGGGTGTTCGTGGGTGCTCGTTGCATCTACCCAAATGCCTTGTGAATGTTAGGAAGCCTGATATTCACAAGCCTTTGAGCCATTGATCAACTGGTGCACTGCTGAAGCCAACTCTGGTTGTGCAAGAAATAGGAAAGGCTGATTTTTCCACACCAAGCCCATGGAGAATACAATGAAGGGTAAACATTAGATCTTGCTCTGGGGCTGCTGTATTCAATGAAATGTTGTAAAGGAAGGCCTGGGAATCAAGTAACCATCTGATAAGTACTGATAATTGCTTTTTATTAGCTTTTAAAAGAGAAGAACAGGATATAATGAAAACTTCTTGGTATTGCCTCAAAATGTAAAATGATGAGTATCGGTCCCCTTCGTATTTTCAATGGCTCCCTAATGCTTATAGAATTAATGATTTATTAAGCCATTTCGATCCCAACATGATTTGTTAATTTTTTTTCCCCACTAGATCAGCTATTGGCAAACTATGGCCTGCTGGCCAAAGTTGACCTGCCATCTGTTTTTGTAAAGAGAGTTTTATTGGAAACTAGCAGTGTTCATCTGTTTATGTATTTTATATGGATGCTTTTGTACTTCTGTAGCAGTGGAGGCTTTGAGACATAGAAAATATGGCTAACAAACCCTAAAGTATTTACCCTCTTGTCCTTTACAGAAAATTTCTTTTGCTGACCCCTTTCTAGCCTTATCTTTCCTCCAGGTTTCACCTCCAAGGGGGTTTTTCCTAGCTCTCCTGGATCAGCCATTTCTTCCTGCCTCTAGCTGTTCCCTCCCGTGATTCATTCCACCCAGATTCCCCTTTCCACTGGGTCTTCCTTTCAGAAACATTCACACTCATTCTTTCTCCCCCAGCTTTATTGAGATATGATGGACATACAACATTGTGTAATTTTAAGGTTTAGTATAATGTGATGATTTGATATCCACATATATTGCAAACTGATTACCACAATAAAGTTAGTTAACACCTTCATCACATTACATAAATACAATTTATTTTTGTGCATTGACAACATTTCAGATCTGTTCTCTGAGCAACTTTCAAGTATATAATGTAGTGTTGTTATCTATAGTCACCATGCTGTACATTCGATGCCCAGAACTTACTCATCTCATAACTGGCTCTTGGTAGCCTTTTACTCATTTCCCCCACCCCTTAGTCCCTGGAAGCTACCATTCTACTTTGTTTCTTTGAGTTCAGCTATTTTAGGTTCCACATGTAAATGAAATCATGCCGTTGTGGTCCATTCATGTTTGGCAAATGGCAGGATTTCCTCCTTCTTCTTTGTTGTTGGGGTGTTTTTTTTTTAATGTCTGAATAACATTCCAGTGTGTGTGTGTGTGTGTGTGTGTGTGTGTGTGTGAGAGAGAGAGAGAGAGAGTGTCACATTTTCTTTATTCATCCGTTTGATGGACACTTAAGTTGTTTCCATATATATCTTGGCTATTGTGAGTAATGCTGCAATGACTGGTTGCAGACATCGAGAAACTGATTTCATTTCCGTTGGATATATACCCAGAGATGGGATTTTTAGATCATATGGTAATTCTATTTTAAATTTTTTGAGGAATCTCCGTACTGTTTTTCATAGTGGCTGTACCAATTTACTTTCCTATCAGCAGTGCACAAGGGTTCCCTTCTCTTTACACTCTTGCCAACACTTATCTCTTATCTTTTGGATAGTAGCCATTCTAACAGGTATAAGGTGATATCTCATTGTGGTCTTGATTTGCATTTCACTGATGGTTAGTGATATTCAGCATCTCTTCATGTGCCTTTTGAACGTATATATGTCTTCCTTAGAAAAATGTCTATTCCAATCTTTGGCCAATTGGTTAATCATGATATTTGTTTTATTGCTATTAAGTTATATGAGTTCCTTATATATTTTGGATATGAAATCCTTGCCTGATATATGGCTTGTGTATATTTTCTGCAACTCCATAGGCTGCCCCTTCATTTTGTTGATATTTCTTTTGGTGTAGAGAAGCTTTTAAGTTTGATGTTGTCCCACTTGTCTCTTCTTATTTTTATTGGTTGTACTTTTAGTTTCATATCTCAAATAATCTTTGCCAAGACCAGTATCAAGGAACATTTTCCCTGTTTTCTTCCAGAAGTTTTATAGTTTCAGGCCTTACATTCAAGTCTTTAACCTACTTTGAGTCAGTTTTTGTGAATGGTATAAAATAGGAGTCCAATTTCATTCTCTTGCATGTGGATATTCCGTTTTCCCAGCACCATTTATTGAAAAGACTATCCTTTTCTCACTGTATATTCTTGGCTCCCTTGTCAAATATTAGTTGACCATCTATGCTTGGGTTTATTTCTAGGCTCTTGGTTCTGTTCTATTGGTCTATGTGTCTGTTTTTGGCCAGTACCATACTATTTTGGTTACTACAGCTTTGTAATGTTTGAAATTAGTACGTATGATACCTCCACCTTTGTTCTTCATCAAGATTGCTTTGGGTATTTTGGGTCTTTGTGATTCCATACAAATTGTAGGTTGTTTTTCTATTTCTGTGAAAAATGCCATTGGAATCTTGATAGGGATTGTCTTGAATCTATAGATGGCTTTGCCGTCAGGGTGATTCATGCTGGCCTCATAAAATGAGTTTGGGATGATGGGCATTAATTCCTCTTTAAATGTCTGGTAGAATTCACCAGTAAAGCCATCTTGTCCCAGCTTTTCTTTGTCGGGAAGGTTTATGCAATCTGTTTAGCCTTTACACTTTTTTTGTTCAGATGTTCTGTTTCTTTTTGCTTCAGTCTTGGTAGTTTGTACAGTCTTGGTGGATTGTACATTTGTAGGAATTTATCCATTTCTTAGAGATTATCCAGTCTGTTGGCATATAATTGTTCGTCGTAGCTTTTTTGATCCTTTGTATTTCTGTGGTGTCAGTTGTAGTGTCTCCTCTGTCATTTATAATTTTATTTGAGTCCTCTTGTTTTTCTTGGTTAGTTTAGGTAGTGGTTTGTTGGTTCCATTTATCTTTTCAAAACAGCAACTCTTGGTTTTTTCTATTGCTTTTATAGATCTTTTTCATTTATTTCTGCTGTAATCTTTATTATTTTCAACTTTCTGCTAAGTTTTGGCTTGACTAGTTATTTTTCTAATTTTTTGAGATATAAAGCTAGGTTATTTATTTGAGTAATTTGTTTTCCCTTAATGAAGGCATTTACTGTAATAAACTTTTCTCTTTGACCCTCTCTTGCAGCACACCAATAAGTTCTTGCATGTCGTGTTTTCTTTTTTTTTCAATTTAATTTTATTTATTTATTTAATTTCTTTTCATTGTAACAGAATTCATTGTTTATGCACCACACCCAGTGCTCCATGCAATACGTGCCCTCCATAATACTCACCACCTGGCTCCCCAAACCTCCCACTCCCCCCACCCCTTCAAAACCCTCAGATTGTTTTTCAGAGTCCATAGTCTCTCATGATTCATCTCCCCTTCCAATTTCCCTCAACCCCTTTCTCCCCTCCATCCCCCCATGTCCTCCTGTTTTCATTTTCATTTGTCTCAAGATATTTTCTGATTCCCCTTTTGATTTCTTTGACCCATTGGTTGTTGGTGGACTTGTTTAATTTCCACATATTGGTGAATTTTTCCTTTTTCATCCTGTTTTTGGGTTTCTGGTTTCATATACTGTAGTGAGAAAAGATACTTGATATGATTTAAATCTTCTTAAAATTGTGAAGGCTGGCTTTGTGGCCCAATATGTGTTCTATCCTGAGGAATGTTTCTGAGAGTACTTGAGAAGAATGTACATTCTTCTGGTGCTGTTATACATTCTGTACATTCTGGTGCTGTTGAATATAGAATATTCTATATGTCTATTAGGTTCATTTTTTCCTATAGTGTTATCTGGATCTGTTGTTTCCTTATTAGTTTTCTATCTGGATTATCCAATTTAGAAGGTGCAGTATTGAAGTTCCCAAATATTACTGTATTGTTTTCTGTTTCTCCTTTGCTTGTGTTGAATATTTAGGTGCTCCAATGCTGGGTGCATATATATTTGCAATTATTGTGTCCTCTTGGCAAACTGACCCCTTTATCACTATGTAGAGACATCTTTTGTTTCTTGTGTCTCATTTTGACTATTTTATGCGATATAACTGTAGCCATGCTTGCTCTCTTCTGGTTACCATTTGCATGGAATACTCCTTTTTTCATATCTTTACTTTCAAACTAGGTGTGTTTTTAAAGTTAAAGTGGGTCTCTTATAGGCAGCACATTGTTGGATCTTGTTTCCTTTTGTTTTTCCTTTATGCATTCAGCCACCCTGTGTTTTTCATTTGGGGAATTTAGTCCATTTATGCTTAAAATAATCACTGACAGGTAAGGCCTTACCATTGACATTTTGTTATTTGTTTTGTCATTTTTTAGTCATTTTTCCCTTTCTCCTCTGTGATTTATTTTCTGTAAGAGTATATTTTAATTCCTTTTCCTTTATCTTTTGTGTATGTACTGTAGGTTTTTGTTTTGTGGTTTCTATGAGGGGTACATAAAACATTTTATAGCTGTAATAATCTATGTTAGGCCAATAATAGCTTACCTTTGGATACAAAAACACTTTTGCTTCTCCTTCCCCCACATTTTACACTATCGGTGTCACACTTTACATCTTTTTATATTGTGCATCCATTAACATAATAATTTTTGTGACTGTAATTATTTTTAAACTTTTGTACTAGAGATAAAAGTGATTTATATATCACCATTACAGTCTTCAGGTTTTTTTAATTTGACTGTATGTTTGCCTTTACCAGTGAGTTTTATACTTTGATATGTTTTCATGTGACTAGTGTCCTTTCATCCCTTTAGCATTTCTTTCTTTTTTTTGAGATTTTACTTATTTATTTGACAGATAGAGATCACAAGTAGGCAGAGAGACAGGCAGAGAGAGAGAGAGGAAGAAGCAGGCTCCCTGCAGAGCAGAGAGCCCAATGTGGGGCTCGATCCCAGGACCCTGGGATCATGACCCTAGCCGAATGCAGAGGCTTAACCCACTGAGCCACCCAGGCGCCCTTCCTTTAGCATTTCTTGTAAGGCAAGTCTAGTGGTGATGAACTCCAGTTTTTGTTCGTCTGGGAATGCCTTTTATTTCTCCATCACTTGTGAAGGATGATTTTGCCAGTTGTATATTATTTGGCCGTCGTTTTTAAATGGGTCCCCTCCTCAAGGGTAATGATCACAAGATTCTTGCCCTGAATAGGTACTCCATCTGGATTAGTGCAATGAATAAATGAATGGGTTTTGGGCTCAACCAGCTCTTGAAGATCCAGCCTTAAAATTCAGACTTCAGATATCAAGAGACCTTTTGCTTTCAGAGACCATCTCTAGACTGATGGCTCCTTCACTGCAGTGGCTTCTGGCTCTCTACCCCAGACAGCTAGCTACAGGAGTGATTGGATTGGGGTTGTAAAAGTCACATTCCCTAATGAGAAACAACGTGGGGACTAGATCCAGGAAACCAGCCCAGTTGGTAACACCCTTGTAAAAAAGACTGATAAATAAATAAGCTAGCTATCCAGCTTTTCTTCTCCTCAGCAAATGAAATGAAGCAGCTGGCCTTGGAAAGAGGCCCTGTGCTTTGTTAACTGGAAACAGATTAGCAGACTCAATGGGCTGTCCGTTTTTTTCAGTCTGTGGCCTTGCAACAGTTTAAAAAGGGGAATTTTTGTTAAAAGTTTCTCTGGCAAGGGCCAAGCAGCAAATGACACTAGCCTGGCCTGAATGTTTCACGCTGGTGGGTAAAAATACCTTTTTTTTTTTTGGATTCTCGTCTTTAACTTTCCTGTGGGTCTTTGACAAAAACCTCAGGGAATTCTATAGAGCGCATGTTGTCAGTATTTTAATCAGCTTCAGCTGTCAAAACTCTTGTAACCCGCCTCTTCTATTTAAAATGTGTCTTCTAGGCATAAAATAATTAAAGGTGCAGGGCCATACAATAGGCTCAGAGCCATTGCAATGTGACAAAACCCTATGGATGAAAGGTATTATTTCAGGAAGTTTTAAATATAAATTTTGTTTTGTCAGAAGGCTGCAGGGCACACATTTTCTATACTGTCAAGCTTGATAGTAACAATATTTATATTTCAAATAAAAAGATTAAATTGCAGTCTTATGTGTTTCTGCTTTTCGTCATTTTTTTTTTTTAACTAGTTTATCATAGTGCTGCTTTCTTGGTATGTCATCATACTATTTTTTTTTTTTTTTTTTGCTGACAGTACTTTTATTTTATTGAAACGTTCTGCCTTTTACTGTCAATCTCAGAGTTGAAATAATGAAGGCAGACAGCCGTGCCACTCGGGTTTGGTTGCTTTATAAACGTCTTGTTTTACACCTTGTTGAAGGCTTTGTGAAGAAAATGCAAAACAACAAAACCAAACCAAATAACAAAAAACTGCTCAGGCCAATGTGTTTAGCGCATGTGTTGGATCATTTGAGCTCTTCACCTGGAGCCGCGTACACGCGTTGGATCATCTGAGCTGTTCTGGAGCCACGTGCATGCATTTTTCATCTTAGGGTTGGAAAGCAAATGGTGGGCAGGCGGGGCCAATGAGCCCCAGGAAGGAGCATGTGCTGTTTGCAGTGAATGGCTGGGCTGGCCACTTTGTGTCACATCTTGTGAGCTGTGGCAGCTCCAGTGTCTCCAAAGGGCTTGAGGCAGTCAGGGGAGTTTCCTGAGCTATGGGGGCTGATGAGTTTCTGGGCTGGCTCAATGTCAGCCCTTTAATATCACACTTGACAGAGCTGTTTGGGGGACAAAGTGCAGCGTGAACATCTCTCACACCTGTTGGACCAGAGCCAGTTGGCTGCCGGGAGCACTGGGCTCCCTTGTGTTGAGATTGAGGGACAGTCCTTACTTTCAGATGGCTGCTCACTCTTCTTCTCACTTAGCAATTGGCTCGGTTGAGGTAATGTCAGCTGGTCCATCAGAACTCTTCTCCCCACCCCTCAAAGTTTGCCTTTTATAGGTCAAGGAGGCCCAATGGAAGTACCCTTATCTCTGAGATGACAAGTCACATAGGAGCAGGAACTTCTCACTCTCTGCCTGTGGCAGACATCACTAATCAATCTCAGTGCTTTAACACTCAACCAGCTGCACCTCAGAATCCCTTTCCACATAGTTCCGGGGCCCCAGTCACAACCAATCAGATGACAGGCCATGTTTGTGCCACCAGCTCCCTCTGTAGGGCATAGGGGCACCAGTCCAGGCACACGTGTCCCTAGCCATCTCTTGACTCAAGCAATGCTGTCACTTTAATGTTGCAGTTCACAGACCCAAACAAATTCCATTTTAACCATACTTCAGTTCACGAAGTCCTTTCATATCCTGATCTTACATGGCGTCTTGGAGCTCGCAAAAGCCCCAAAATGAAAGCTGCCAAGCAGAGAGCCACTCCTGCCGCATTCTATTGGTAAAGGAGAGAGATAGGAGTAGTCCAAATTCAGCATGGGAGGCAAGCTTCACTGGAGGCTGTCTTTAGAGTCTGGCTATCACAAGAACACTCACTATAATCTAGATGATAGAATTTGCCTCATGTGAGAAGGATTTTCTATTTTATCACGTCAAAAGTGACCTTTTGCTTTTGAATTAAAACCTACACCCTTTAGTTTAACTCTCAAGGCCTCACACAGTCTAGCCTCAGTTTGTCAGGTGACAAGTTGCCGTGCTTTCCCAATATATGAAATTATGTCTGTGAAGCACTTATTTTCTTCAATTTCCTCATCCCCATGTGATCCTCTCGCTATCCTGGATGATCTAGCCCCAGTGGTCCCCTACTGTCTGTGGCTAGCAGAGCCAGAATGAGTCATTATTTCCCCTGAGCTCTTATAGGACCATGGAAGGGAGCTCCTCCAGAGGTGGAGGAGGAAGAGGAGAAAAAAGAGAAGGAAGAAGATTTATTTGTATGAATCACAGAGGGAAAGCCCAACAGTTTGAGCCAATGGCTGGATGGGCATAGATTATAAAAACATGGTTTTTAATGTGTCAGCACACACACACACATACACACACACACACTGAAGTTAAAATGACAGAAGCTGAGTCAGAACTTATTTTTTCCTGTCTAAACTGCACTGAAACCTGGAAACCTATTGATAATATCACACCACATAAAGTCATATTGCCATAATATTTTCCAGAAGATAAACACTGTCATATGCATGTCACATGTCAGCCTGTCATAGAAAGGGAAACATAGTTTTGGTTAAATCTGAGTCATTCACTGTACTAGGCAGGTTAGATGCCTATCTCCTTTACTCTTATGTCTTATGATATTCAGCGGTGAAGAACAGCTTAAGCAAAAGCGAAGACAGTTAAAAAAGAAAAAAAAGCAACAAGATACAGAGTGGGGTCTTGTGGAAGCCAAGGAGAGGAAGTGTAAGCAAACCTCACTAGCAATGGGAATATTGTCCACAGAAATAAGAAGTCCCTTCTCCGGTCCTATCAGCTTTTGTGTCTAATTTTATACAGGTGTTTCTTGCCTTGCTCTCACCCTCTCTCTCTTTCGCTTATTGCAAACCAGGTTTCTTCATATTTGTGTGCAGTCCAAACTAGCCACCCCAAGTGACCTTCACGCTCTCCACAGGCACATCTGAAGACCTGGTGTTTTTATGTCAAGGGGGAGAATCTGATTGATCCCACCAGCCAAGTATTTCTGAGAAAAGTGATCACTTTTGGTCCAAACAGACATGGCTACTGTGTTGGGGAATGGGGACTTCACTTTCTACCCGGTGGTTTTAGAGGCTCTCTCATGTATGTTGTGGGGGAGATGTTCTCAGATAACATCTTGGGAGGTGGTTGGGAAGAGATCTGAAAATGCTTATTAAGACATAATTCTTATCTTGTAGACAAGAAAATGGAATTTCGGAAACTTTGTTTTTGGAGAGACAGACTCTTTGTCACACCTTACATTTAACAGGGAGGCTATCTTTGTGGACCACACGTAGTAACTCCTTCAGCCCAAGTTTGGAATAATCTGGTCAGCTCCAAATACCAGCCTTTCTGACTGTCTTTTTCCTTTTCTTTCTGTGTGTGTGTGTGTGTGTGTGTGTGCGTGCGCGCGCCTGCATGTGCACGCGTGCATGTCTTTCTTTCTTAATCACAGAGGGGACCATCATTATGACACAGACCACAGCCTATTTACTTCGGGTTGACAGGTCAATGGCATGTCTAGGATGTAACAAAAGAAAAGGCACTCCCTAAAAATGCTGGAGGGGATATGGTTAACCTCCGGTTTTGTGAGCAGAAATCTGTAAGGATAGAGTCACTGGGAAAAAAAGGGTTTGTTTTTTTTTTTGAATAGGTGATTGATAGCTTTTGAATAGGTAGTAGACCTGAAATTAATCAAGAGCCAAAAGAGTCATTCTTGGTTTAAACAATAATGTGTCACAGGGTGGTTTTCAAAGTTTTACTTCATTTAGAAAACGTATGACAGAGCCCATTATAGTTCACCTAAGTCTATCAAATAACTTTTAAATCTTCAATGAGAAACTTAAATAGTCTCTAGTGTGAAAACAAAAAGAAAGAAAAACCAAGAAAAAACAAAACAAAACAAAGCAAAACCAATACTCTAATTGTGTGAGAACATGGAATAGAGATTTATCATGGATCTAACCCATTTTCAAAAAAAAAAAAAAAGAGAGATGTAAAGGGAAACCCTGAAGCAGAGAGAGGATGGGACTGTGTCAAAAGCTATAACCAAACCATTTAAAAGCAACAGAAAAAGACATAATACATCCTAGCAAGCAGGTTAATATAGGCTCTCTCTACTCAACTACCTATAGAAAGCCTGGTCTTGCATACTTATCCATTTACACATAATCCCTAAAGCAGTTTCCCAGGATCTGCTAAAAAGGGGAGACATTCTGAGTTCAATTTTTCCTGAATAAACATAAACACTGCACAAGCTCCAGCAAAGAGGCAGCCCTCTGCCTGACATCAGGCTTACGGAAAGAATATATCTATTAGGGGCACATAGGACAAATAACACCTAAAATGTGGGGAATTGCTGTCAAAAGGGCGGGGATTCAGTCATTTTGGGGGGGTAGAGACTCAACAGGGAAGAATAAAGTGGGAACAATATGCTCATATCCAAGTCCGCCATGAATTGTTATTGACAATACCAGCAGGAAGCTTGCTGGTTTAGTGATAAGGAAGCTGTCACTTTTCCTGCTGAGATTGACATGCCTCATGCCATCAGTAGAATTGATGTCTGTTCAATAATATTCAGATCTGTCCTAGAATCTGTGAAAGAACCTCTGATAGTTACTTTAGACTTAAAAGTGAAATGCTGGAGAGGAGCACGTCCAGATGGACACAGATGTTCTCAGACAAAATATGATTTAAAAAAAATATTCAAAGCTGTTTAACAGATGCCATGTTCAGCAAAGGAATGATTGGTTCATGGCACACATGTTGGTTTTGGAGTAAAGAATTTTGTATCCAGTTCAATGGCTGTTGCTTCATTGCCATTGTTCTTAGGGCCACAATGGTGAAGATTGTTTTTGGTAATAGCAGATGGTTATTGAGCTGTTGCTAGATGACAGCTTGACCCACATGCCTCTCTTACTCCAAACCCTGACATCATCAGATAGCCATTATCCACATTCTGCAGATGAGAACACTGAGGTCTAGAGACACTGTGCCCTTTGTCCAAGGTCGCATAATCAGAAAGTGGTGGAGCGCTAACTGGAATCCAGTCTTGCTGGATGTCTTGCATTTAAAATGCTCAGGATGAGAACCTGAGCTTCAGTTTCACTCAAGACATATTTAATTTGTGCCTGTTCTTCCCTGGCTAGACCCAGGGAACACAGAAGGACAGTCTCCACCTTAGGAATCATAGGATTTCAGGTTCATGATTTTAACTGAAACTCAGCACTGCCCTGGACTCAGGCTCAGAGAATTGATGCCTAATTCCTATTTCATGAGCCTGAAGTCCTTGCCAGAGCTGTACTTAGAGAACCATCCCAAACTCCACGACCTGCTGCCATGACTTCCCAAATATTTATCTGTCTCATGGAGGTGAAAGTAAGAAAATAAAATTTAGTGGCTTAGTTGACCTAATGAACAACACAAACCCATTTTTATTCTTTACTCATTACTTTCTTTACGAAATTAAATGAAGTGACACACACAAAGTATCTAGGGCGTGTTTAATTATTGGTAACCGTCACCATTATGACCTTGTGCTTAGACTCTTAGTACTTTTTGGCCTCTCTCATTCCCAGAAGAAAGCACTTGAGTTTCCATTTGGAGTATCCTTTGGATACAAAGGGTACAGAACTTGATTAAACAGTGGTTAAAATTTATTTAACAAAACAGTTTCCCGCCCAGAAAGGCCCAGTCAGTCCCATGAAGCAAACGACAAATCGATCTCCGTGGAGTTGGATGGCAAGATCTGTTACATCCCTGTCAGCTTCCTAGCACCCACCAAGGGGAAAACCTTCCCCCAGTCCTCCCAGATCTCTCTCTTCAGAGGAAAGGAGTTTAAATCAAGGACAGAATGGACCCTCGAGCCAGGAGTCAGTGAAGCACCCCAGCAGAGGAGCCAGTCTGTTATGGACGTTCTTGGTGAATTATCCAGGATCCAATATACCTCCTGCCAATAGGAAACTTATTTTTTTTTTAGATTTTTTATTTATGTTTTATGTTTGTCATCCTTGTTTATTGGGTCATGTGCCTCAGAGGGAATTTACTCCATCCACAGCATCAGATGTGAGCTGGGTTAGTTGAAGGAAATTCTCTCCTCTGTCAGTGATTATTCCATGAAGGGTGTAGTATTCCACTGGGCCAATGGATACAAGAAGCAGTTTTCTGGAAGATTCCTCACTCTTCTGGGAGAAATTTCTATAACTACGATGTGCAATATGATAGCCACCAGCCACATGTGGTTCCTGAGAACCTGACATAAGCTGAGTCCAAATAGATATCAGATCTCGAAGACTTAGTATGAAAAAAAGAATGCAAAATCTCTTATTGATATTTTTACTATTGACTTCACATTGAAAGCTGATATTTTACATATATTGGGTTAAAAAATATATTTTGGTAAATTTAATTTCACCTCTTTCTTTTTACTCTTTTTTTAAAATGTATTTTTAAATTCAAGTATAATTAATATAGTGTTATATTACTTTCAGGTATACAATATAATGATTCAACAATTCTATACTTTACTCAGCGATCATCATGATAAGTGTACTCTTTAATTCCACTCCCTGATTTCCTCCATCCCCCTACCCACCTCCTCTCTGGCAACCATTAGTGTGTTCTCTAGAGTTAAGAGTCTGTTCTTTTTGTGTGTGTTTGTCCCTTTTCTCTTTGTTCATTTGTTTTATATCTTAAATTTCACTCATGAGTGAAATCATATGGTATTTTACTTTCTCTGACTGACTTATTTCATTCAGCATTATACCCTCTAGATCCATCCATGTTGTTGCAAATGGCAAGATTTCATTCTTTTTATCACTAAGTAATATTCCATTGTGTGTGTATGTGTATATATCACATCTTCTTTATCCTTTCATCACCCAATGGATACTCAGGCTGCTTCTGTATCTTGACTATTGTAAATAATGCTGCAATAAACATAGGGGTGCATAGATCTTTTCAAATTAGTGTTTTTGTTTCTGTTAGGTAAATACCTAGTAGGTGGAATTACTGGATCTTTTTATGTTTTTAATGTGACCATTAGACAATTTTAAATTAGATATATGGCTTGCTTTCTACTGGAAAGAGCTACTTTAAAGTGACTGCCTTTAGTCTTCTGGACATTGTTATATGCAGATGGGCCAAGAAGTGCTATAGCCATGTTGCTGTCAGCTTATGGGTATAGTCAACACAGGGAAAGGGTCAGAGTGAGGGACAGAGCCAGAACATGCTGTTCAAAGAATCTCTGTGTTTCTAGTTATGTGACCTACTGGATATCTTTAGTGTTCAACCAAATTTAAGATGAGGTTTCCTCTTACTTGTTATTGAAATAATTTAAACTTGTACATGGCTCTGAAATCTTACTTCCAGAGAATGTAGGGAAGGAGGTACACTGAAGGGTGACTGTTTAGACCAGAATGAGAAGAGAAAGTCTTGATCTCCCAAGTCTGGTGACCAAGCTCTGAAGGAGCTGGGCAGGCCACCTCTCAGAGATGGGATATGAAAATATTTCCAAAAAGTTGAGCTGTCAGTGATGTCTTAGAGGTGGAAGAACATTTAAGAGGATCAGCTCCAGGAGGGGGACTGTGGGTCAAATACTCATTGCCTCCTGGCCTTCCACACCTCTCCAGCAACACTAGAAGGAGAAGAGGAGGCTTAGTCAACCTGGACAGGCAGAACCATTGTTCTGGTTGCTTCCCTTGGCCCCTGCAAGACAGTCTACACCCTGCAAGACTTCTACACCCTGCTTCCTCCCTGTAGGTCATCTGGAGCTGTCAGTGTCCTTCAACCTGAGATCATAGTTCCTGTCAGGTGGTCTTCTCCTTCCAGCTACCGTACCCCTCCATTTCTTCCTTGTCCAGTCAGGTCTAGCAGTAGCCATGGTTCCCTCTTGCTACTAGCCCCACAATTCTAAACTTGATGGTTTACTTATACCTGCCCATACCATTTACCAGTAGTCTTTATTAAATTCTCTGCCATTGATCCAGGTTGACTGTGGTACCTTTTTCTTTAGGGACTCTGATACCATAGTGCTTCTGTGTTTCCCATGATTTTCTTTGACCTGGTTATGGAACAAGGTTAGTAAGGTCATGGACTACCAGATTCCAATATGGAGATTGTCCAGTGATCAGAGAGTAGCGGTGTGACTGGTGGACTAGGGCAGGAAGGTGAAAGGAGTTGGCTTAAGGGATGAGGCACATGAGTCAGGGAGAGAGACCCTCCCAGCTGATAGTGACTTGGTTTCAATTGTTGATGTGGAAATCCAGGAGTGCAGGTCAGAATGTCCTAATCTTCCCTCTTGACTTGTCACCTACAAGGTAATCTATAAATCACACTCATATTGGGCCTTTTATTTATTTGACAGAGATCACAAGTAGGCAGGGAGGCAGGCAGAGAGTGAGGAAGGGAAACAGTCTCCCCGTTGAGCAGAGAGCCTGATGTGGGGCTCGATCCCAGAACCCTGGGATCATGACCTGAGCCGAAGGCAGAGGCCTTAACCCACTGAGCCACCCAGGCGTCCCTCATATTGGGCCTTTTTAGGGTACACATACTGTTTCTAGAACCCAGTTCTAAAGATTCCACATATAAGGGGTGTTCATTTTGAATGAACTTTCTAGAAATGCCATGAAAACTAAGCTGATAGAGCTATGGAGCATGTTTTGACTTTATGACTCAGGTGGGTGGCCATGTGATATAGTCTGAGTCAGCCCAGAGCAAAACTGAAAGGTTAGAGAAATTCGACTCAGGCATTCTTACGTCTTCCTTCCACTGTTTTTTTTTTTTTTTTTCATCTTTCACTTCTCAAACTTCCTAAACCTTGGGGTCTATTGGCTCAGTATTTTTCAAACACCAGTCATCTCTTTGTATGCTACTTCAAGATTTTTGGCAAATAATCACAGCCAATATTGATTTATTCAGTATTTTCTTAAACTGACTCACTCATTTTTTTATAACTGTAACTGCCTTGTCCTAGGCATTGACATGTGCAAAACCGCAGATTTGACCAGAGAGTTGTAATATTCTTTTTATACATACACATGTATGCCTAATCATGATAATCAAAAAATCATGTGCCAGTTAAACCATCCCAGGAACCACCAGATCTATGGTGCCCCGGCTCAGGAAACATGAAACGTCTGACAGATTCTGGAATAGTGCTGATGATGGGACCATCTATGTCGGTGCTATCCAGTACAGCAGGCCAGTAGTCACACAGCAACTTAGTACTTGAAATGTGGTAAACATGACTATGAAACTGAATTTTTAGTTTGTTTAGTGAATTAATTTAATGAATATAAGCTTAAATTTGAATAGCCACATGTGGTGAGTGGCTGCCATATTGGACAGCAAAACTCTAGGGTGTCTGCACTTAAAAATAAATCGTGGCAGAAGGGATGAACCTTGGGCTAGATACTGTATAAGCAGTTTGCATATTTTTTCCCTTTATGTGTTCCTAAGAAGCCCGTGCAGGAGGTATTACCACATTCAGGCAGTCAGCACAAGTCAACGATGGGAGGATTTTCCATTGCACTCTTTAAATACACAAACAATGAAGCCGTCCTCTGTTATTTACAGAAAGAGAGAGAGAGACCTGTAAGTGAGCAAATTGTCAAGTCCCAGCCACATTCAAGATTTAAAAGGTTGACATTCCTTTTTTCTTTCCTTTTTTTTAAGCATCCAGCCCTCCTCATTAACCAGATATCTTTATTCTCTAAATATTTACCACCCAAATGAAATTTACAGTTTAATTTGCTGTATAAAATCATTTATTGACTGATAAACCTCATTACTAAGCTCTAGCACAGCCCCTGGTACTCCCGACAGTTTTAATTCTTGTAACAGCAGGCTCCTGCGAGAGAAAAACAATCCTGTCAAATGAACTGCGGGGGTCTAAATTATTCAAATACACTAAATCCATGCAGAACCCTTTCCCCTGCTCATAATTTTTCTTTCGGAGCCAACAATTAACTGGCAATATTCTAACTTGAACAATGACAGCCATTCTCATAGAATTCTGGGAACAGGGAACATCCCACCTTCCCATGTGTCCTTCTGCTCCTGGGGGCACCAGAAGAGTGGCCTGTGCAGAAGCCTCTGTGGAAAGGGGAGGTGTTCTCTACCCAAAGGCCTCATCTCTTCAGAGCACATCATTCTCTCTGCGTCCCTCTCCTGTCCCCAGGTCAGAGACTGTATTTTGGGTATCAAGGGGGTGTGTGTGTGTCTGTGACAGTGTTTCTAGCGTTTATACCAGATGAGCACCAGTCTGCAATTAGTTAATTGCACATGCGTCTTTCCGCCTATGGGGGAAAAAGTTACTCCACTTTCCTACCTGCAAATGCAACTAAACTAATTATTGAGCTGCTGATTCAGAAGCCAGGCCCATCTAATTGAGCCTGCAAAACAGAAAAACAAAACAAAACAAAACAAAACAAAAAAACCCAACCCTCTAAAAATGGTAGTAGCTCAGAACAACAAATAGCAAGAATCCATCTTGCATTGGAGAAGGAAAATCTTTTTTGCCATGTTGGACATTAGTTACGTTCTGCACAGTGAATGGCCTTGAATATCAGTGGATGCTGTTTTTTGTCTAATTTCTCATAGCTTGTGGCCCCCTTACAGTGATGGATCCCTTGGCATGATGCCCAATGTCAAAGTTCTTAAACAGAAAAAGATTATTTTTTAAATGTTGATCTTCACAGTTCAACCATGCATTTATTCTTTTATTAAATATTTATAGAGTGTCAACTCTCTGCCAAGCTTGTAGGACCTAGGAAGCATTGTGGTGCTGGATATGGAAGGAGAAGCAGAAGAATGACAGCCAAAATGGTGCTTAGTCTTTGCCCTCTAGCTCAGGGCTGATGTGAATGTGTGAACCAGAAAAACCTCAGAGGTTATTTAAAATGCACATTAATTGGACTCACCTCACACACAGTAAATCAGAATTACTAAGATGATAGAGCCCAGGAATCTGCATTCCTTCATGCTTCCCCAGGAGATTCTTTCTTTCTTTCTTTCTTTCTTTCTTTCTTTCTTTCTTTCTTTCTTTCTTTCTTCCTTTCTTTCTAGACCTTATTTATTTACTTGTCAGCAAGATAGGACACAAGCAGGGGGAGCAGCAGGCAGGCAGAGGGAGAAGCAGGTAGTGGGAGAAGCAGGCTCCCTGCGGAGCAGGCAGCCCGACTCAGGACTCACTCCCCAGGACCCTGGGATCATGACCTGAGCCAAAGGCAGATGCTTGACCAACTGAGCCACCCAGGCATCCTTCCCCAGGTGATTCCTAAGTATTTTGAGGTTTCAGAGTGTTGACTTGCCACTTACACCTGAAAGCATCAGGCATCAGTGGATGATCATGAAAGAAATGTCAGCATCAATGGTGCAGAGAACAAACCTGGAAAATATCGATGAGGGGCATGTCCAGGGTCTGCATTGAGAGCTGGCTTAGAGCTACAGAGGTGGGGTGTGGGGCAGCATGTGGAGGTGTGTTTGCATGACTGCAAGGGCAAACTGTCATTGTAACAGTGGTCTTGCCTGGCAGGGTACATGGGAGTCTTTGTTGTGTGTTTTACTGTTGTTATTTTCTTCATGGCTTCATTTGTTGACTGTATTAAACCTTTAGCTTCAGAATGATTTTAACTTTGGAAGAGTTGCATGAAGAGAGTACAGGGAGTCTCTGTGTACCTCACACCTAGTTTCCCCTATTAGTAACATCTTAAGTTAGTGTGGTACTACCTGGGTATTGGTCACAATTCCCGAATCAATACTGATGCATTATTATTCACTAATCTCCACATTTGAACCTAATTTCTATAGTTTTCTACTTAATATCCTGTTCCCATCCAGAGTTCCACATTACACTTGATCATCATGTCTCTTTAGGCTCCTCCTGGCTGTTACAGTTTTTCAGATTCTATTTTTTAAGACCTTGAAGGTTTGGAGGTATGTCCTTCAAATATTTTGTAGCATGATCCTCAACTGGAATTTTACTAATGTTTTTTCTCATGATTACACTGTATTAAACTGTGGGTTTTGGGGGGGAAGGAGCCAGAAGTAAAGCACTACTTTCATCATGTCACATCATATGAAAAGTATATGGTATCAACAGGTCTTATCCTTGTTGGTGTTGACCCTGATTACCTGGCTGAGTATGTCTGTGAGGTTTCCCACTGTAAACTTACTTTCTCCCTCCCTGCCCATACTACACCGTTTAGAAGGAGGTCACTGTGTGCAGCCCAGACTTAAGTGGTGGGGAATATTCTCCACTTCCTTGAGCACAGAGTATACACATAAATTATTTCAAGTCCTTTATATGGGAGATTTGTATATTCTCCCTTATTTATTCATATACTTACTCATTCATGGATTTACTTAAACATTTATTATGTCAGTATAAACTTATGGATATTTATGTTATACTGTGGGTTTTAACCCTGTATACTACATTATTTTTCTCACTCAAGTTGTTCCAGGTGTAGTTATTGGGAGCCCTGAAAGTTGGTTTCTGGGCTCCTCTGGAACACATCAAAGTTTTGTCTTTTAAGAACTTCTTTAACTTCTGGCACTAGAAGATGCTCAAGGTTCATCTTGTATATTCCCTGTCCCAATCCTAGAATCAACCATTTCTCTAAGGAGCCTTGATCTCTTTTATCAGAGAATGGTATTTAGAAACCAAGATCTGGATGTTGTATGTGCTCATTACTACTGGGGTATTATTGCTTCTAGGCCCTCCCAGAACTAGACAAAACTAGGAAATAGATACATGTATGTTAATATATCTCTGTATATATACCTACCTCCATCTATATATGTACCTGTGTCTGTACCTATATATCCATAACTATACATCTACAGTTAGCATCTATTTATATCTGTATGAAACTAAACATGAGTTCATACTGATGTCTTTAATTCTAATCCATTACCATGGGGATTATTCTGGCCTTACCCCCTTGCTAACCAAGAGTGAGACACCTGGCTTTCACCATCTGCCACCAATTTATTTATTTGTTTAACCTCAGTTGGATATATATTAGTTTCAGAATTAACCTGAACCCTAACAGGGGCCCTGTTTTTATGTAATGTTCATTTACCACCAAAGCAATGTCTGTTACCTGAAGCATACTTTGGGACACTCTGACTTGAAGAAACTCCTTTCTAGGACTACTGCCCTGGAGACACAGTGAGTGCCCTGGGCTATGTTTCTTTTCACGGTCTGTCCTTACAGTTCATGGTTTAGTTCCCACAAGCAGCCACTCCAGAGCTTGCCCAAGATATTTATGTTATAATGTAGGCTTGAACCCAAAACTATGTTATTTATTTTTTCTTGTTCAAATTGTTCGAGCTGTAGTTAATGGGAGCTATTTCAGTTGGTTTCTCTGTTCCTCTGAGATATCCACATAGTTTTGTCTTTTGAGCACTCTGCCACTGCCTTTCTAGGTCAAAGTTGAGTTACTAATATCCGTCCAAGAAACACTTTCTGAGAGTGTGTACTATATACCTAGGTCTGTGCTAAAGATAAGGATATGGAAATTAATGGAACAGGGTCCTGTTTCTGGGAGCTCTTTTTTTGAATGGCGAAGGAAGGGGGTTGGCCCTTGTTCTACTTTGCCATTGTTGGTTTACTTCTCTAATGTACCAAACAAAGGAACATGGTATGCTTAGTATCTTTGAGTAGAGCACCTTCATTTAGGTTGGACTATGTGGGGAAACTTTTCAAAATAGGCAGCTCTTTGGCTGAGTCCTGAAGAATTTATCAATATTTTTAAATGCATCTACTGAGTCTCCTAGTACAGGCTGGATGTTGAGAACAGAATGGAGGGGAGAAAACCCCAGATAAGATTACTGATCTCATGAAGACCCCAGTTAAGTGAGGAATTCAGGCATTTAGCAGCATAAGTGACACTGATTCAGGTGGCGATACCACATCACCACTGGAGATTTTGTCTGTAAAGTTTCCCCTTCAGTTCTCACAGTTCTGCATCCTTTGAGCCCCTCTGGGAACATGGTTTGCAAAGATTCCAAATCTCCTTGCTTACCCAGAGTCCTGTAAAGATTCCTGTATATTGCATCAGGCAGAAGGGGGGTTGGGGGTGGGGGAAAGCAGGGGCCAAGTGGGACAACATCCATTTGATCCTTTTTATATGTAAATGTGACTTTAAATAATATTTTGTAATGACCTGCATTTCTGTTAGGAAATGTCTCTTGATGATTTATCTTTCTCTCTGCAATTATGACAGCCTAGTGATCTTGTTAATTAATGCCAAAGTGGGTTTTTCAGCACCTCATTAAAGGTTTTCCCTTTCAGGACACCAACACTTGTGCACAGCCAGGGGCACAGAAAGCCGTTTTCTTGTGGGTGAAAACAGATCTTTTGATACCCCACTTCTTCCTTTCCCTCTCCTTTGCCCTCTTATTATATTTTGTTTTTCCCTGTTCTCTATCTCCTCCTCTTCCTCTTCACCCTCAGCCTACTACTCCCCTCCTTGCTTCTATTCCAAAACACAGTTGCTTCTTATTGCTTTAAAAAATTATTTTAAATAGTTCAGCTGTCATCAGTCTGTTCCTTGGGAAGCCATCTTTGTCCTGGAAGGATTGTTTTATTTTACCATTTAATTCAATATTTCCTATTCAACAAGTTTTTGTTGCCTTATGGACGTCAGGGAAGTAGTGGTGAACCAGAGCGTCCTTCATGCAAGACTCTTAGTTTTGTCCCATAATTATAACTAACATGTTGAAAAGTGAATGAAGGATTCTGTGGTCCAGTAAATTTGTTAATCCTATCTCAGGACTGGCAAACTATGGCTCAAAGGCCAAATACTTGCTTGTTTTTGTAAATAAAGTTTTATTGGAACATGGCCACACCCATTCACTTGCATATTATCCATGACTGCTTTGCTGCTACAACCTCAGAGTTGAGTTGTTGCATAATAGAAACCAAGTGACCCACAATGCCTAAAATATTTTCTATCTGGCCCATATAGAAGAAGTTTGTTGGTCCCTGCTCTGATCCAATACTGGAGATTCTGAATGCTCATTATAAATTCAAAAGTCTGAAAAATTCTGCATTTGGAAAATTTAGTTAATTTCTTTACCTAATTTTTTCCCCCCAAAGGTATTTGATCCCCCTTCTGACCCACATTTTTATGAATTGACTTATAGACTATTGCCCCTTGATAAAATGCCTACCTCTGAAGTTCTTCTCTGCCTGATTTCTATTTGGTCACCATTGTGGCCTTCTGTCTTCTGGCTAGACTAATGTGGTTAAATCCAGCTCCTCTCTCAGCCTCTTTGAAAATATCCTTCCACTCAGGCATGAGGACAGGGATTCTTCTCCACTCCAATGAGCTGTTTCTCTTTCTAGGAGCAATGATGTGTAAAACCCAAGTCATCACTAATTGTAAAACAAGTTAGACTGGTTTTCTATCCATAGGGTTTCCACTCTTGCCTCATGTGACTCATCCCAAAGGAAACTCATTTTGACTTGTGGTTTATTTTTCTGAGGCATTGTTGAAGCTGAGATTAAGCTGGGATGCCTTGAAGATCACCCTAACTTGAAGGAAGGGTCATGGTGCTATTGAGAAGTCCTAGCAAGTGTACGTTTCCCCTAAGGTCCTGAGAAAAACTGGGGAAGCTACAGCAGGGGAGATACCCTTCATATCCTAGAAGACAGGGGTGTGGTGCCAGTTTGGAAGAGAAGACTCACATTATACCTTGGCACTTGGAGAGTGCCATAAAAGTAGAAATGGACTGAAAGGTCATTTCCAGTCTTGCCACTTCTTTCCTTCTCATAAATAAAGCCTGAGGAAGAGAGCAGAATGTGGGGTATTGCAGGTAGGGTGTGGGGATGGTTGCTTCTTCACCAAGTTAGGGGCAAGTAGTCAACAGATAGCTTCCAGCCACAGACACTGGAGGAGGGCATTTCCAGAGCCAGACAAATAACCTTAGGTCTAAAGGATCAGGTTAAAGTCAAGAATTGGTGCACAGAGCCCAATGAAAGTGTAGCAGGCAAAATTATAAAAGAATATTTTCCCTTACTCCTCCCAATTGCCTAATCCCAGGAAAATGAACATAATGTTACTGCTACGACTATGTTACATTACATGGCAAAGGGATTTTATAATTAAGATGTAATTAGGGTTACTAATCAGTTGGCCTTAAAGTAGGGAGATTAGCCGTTTTCTTCAGCTGGTGGCAGTAAGGAAGTGAGAAGGATTCAAGGCACAAGAAGGTTTGCTGTACTGTCTCTGGCTTTGAAGATGGAGGCAGCTGTGTCCCAAGACAGAAGAACAAACACTAGAGGCTGTGAGCAACCTCTGCTGACACCAGCAAGGAAATGGGAGCTTCAGACCAACAACCGCAAGGAACTAAATTCTGCCAGCAACCTGAATGAGCCCAGAAGCATGTTCTACCCAGAGCCTCTAGATAAGAGTTCAGCCCAGCTCATGCTTCAATTTCAGCCTTGTGAGATTCTGAGTAGAGACCCTAGCTGTGCCATATTGGACCTCTGACCTTCAGAACTGTGAGCTACTAGATGTATTTTGTTTAAGCAGCTATGATTCTAGTCATTCATTACTATCCCACAGCAATAGGAGACCATGTTAGTTAGCAAAGCATCGAGATGGCTAATAATTTAATGAGAAGTATTAAAGGGGGGCATATAATAGTGTTTTTATAGCATTACCACATTAGTAAACTAACACTCTCCCCTTCCATAATAATCCTGGCTAGTCTGTATGGTTTTTTAAAAATTTGCTGCATGCCTCTACTCCACCCCAGAAGTAAGTACCAGATACAAGTCTTGCTAACAACAGGATTCCACCCTCCTGGCCATGCTGATAGGGTCAGGAGTAAGTTTATGACATAAGTAGGGCAAACAAAAATTATCGGAAAGACTTACAAACTCACGAGCCGGTAAGACTAGGCGAGCTTCTTTCCTGGTAGCTAGAGAAAGTCTACCTGGGAATGAAGTAATCACAGAGGAAAACAAAACCGATGGATGGAGAAGGAACAGAAAGCCATGATCTCTACTTATACAAGAAGCCAGAAATATATTGAAATTTTCGGTTATATGAGCCCCCTTTAATTTTGCTTTAATTGCTTTAAATTTGGCTTCTACAACATGCAACTAAAAATAAGTCCCAACTAGTATTCATGTTAAAATGAAGGAAGTTAAAATTCTCTGAGGTTGGGCTAGTCTTACATAATAGGTTGAATCCCTAAAACCATACCAGATATTGTGGAATGGACACACAGAGCCCTCATCTGCTGATCAGGAGGTACTCATGAATCTGCCACTAACTTGCATGTGATGTTGGGCTAGTTGCTTCTCTTCTTTTATTGTTTTTTTTTTAAGATTTTATTTATTTATTTCACAGACAGAGATCATAAGTAGGCAGAGAGGAAGGCAGAGGGAGAGGGAGGGAAGCACACTCCCTGCTGAGCAGAGAGCCTGATGCGGGGCTCGATCCCAGGACCCTGGGATCATGACCTGAGCCAAAGGCAGAGGCTTTAACCCACTGAGCCACCCAGGCACCCTGCTTCTCTTCTTTTATTTATAAAATTGGGGTTTGGATTAGAACTGGCAGAATTCTTGAAGACCGGCTAACATTGTGTGGTATGCATGACTCCCCAGATGCATACCTATAGTCAAACTCTCGAATGGATACTGAACTCTGCATGTGAACATCTGAGAGTCAAAATCATTTTTTATACTAATTAATATGACAATTGTCATTCATAGTTTCATGGTACCCAAAGATCTTTCATGGGTATAAAACTCTGCTTTAATTACCCAGTGAGCATTGCTCTCCATATCTCATGGAAGAAGTAACTGGTTCAGAGACGTGAGGTGACTTTCTCAGGGTCACGGAACTGGTAAGTAGCAGAGCCAAGACAAAAGCTGAGAGAGCCCAGCTCCGTGGACCTACCCTGTCTTCCACACTCCTTGACATTTTTCAGAGTACTCAGTGAGTGTGGTTCTTCTGCATGTGCCTCCACGTCTCTGTTCCACACACTCACGTTTGGGTTTGTGTATGATGAGCCTCTTGCATTGGCCTAGAAATGGCTGCCCATGAGAAGACTGTCAGTGCTACAGAACAAGTCTATAAGCATTTCTCCACAAAAAAAAATTCGAACCAGCCAAAGTGTTACACTTGGTTGGAAGAACCCTAATGAAGGATTGATTTGTATTCCTGAGACTGAGTCTTAACAAATAGGAAAAGAAGATGGAGTAGCAGATAAGAACCACCAATACACCTTTTTGCTAGTGTCTGGCTTGAAAGCCAAGTGGGTCTGAAGACTGCACGAAGAATGACTTTCATTCAGTTACAGGCCATGCTAAGGGAGATGGCTTCCCACTGGTGGGACTTGCCGGGGAAGTTTGACAGGATGAAGACATGAAGCAGATCTCCTGCTTCCAGAAGGACCCTGAGCCCAAGAGGAACAAGGAGGAGTGGGGTCACCCTACTCAGGTTATTCTCCCCAACTTTAGCATCCTGTAAGCCACTCCCTTCTTGTCTGGAGCAGAAAGAGGAGGAAGTGATATGTTAACCAAATTCATTCCAAGTGGAAGGAAATATCGTGAGTAAAAAAAAGCATTTCTTCTCAAAATAAACATAATTCTGTGACAAGCATGTCCCTTTTCCTGGACTCTTCGTCAGGAGAAGGGCATTGTCTTTTGTGCTGTGATGTGCCATCTGCCCATCCATCCTTCCTTGGTTCCCAGTAGTGTCCAGGGATCCATTTGGAACAAATATGAAAGCTGAGTGTGCTCTGATACCTTCCCTTCCTTTTACTTTTATTCCCTGTGATTAATAAGATAGACCCGGAGAGTGACCCTTAACCTTCCTGCATGGAAAGTAACTTCCACGTCTTATGGTGTCTTTAATCTCTGTGCCATAGGCAGAGAAAACTTAAACAGCCATTTTCAGGTTTTATAAAGAAAAGCAGAATAAACTAGTCTGGGAAGGCTCTCTGCAGCGAGTCCGAAATTCTCCTTATTAGGTACGAACATGAAGGAAAATTGCTCGGGGCAGAAGTTCCCTAAACTCTTACAACACAAACTATGGTCCACGGACCAGCAGCATCCACCTCACCGGGGAGCCTGGTAAAAATGAAGAGTCTCAGGACTTGCCCGGACTCACCTGGAACCAAAACCTGCATTTGAACAAGGTCCCAGGGGTTTGGTGCGCTCATTGCAACTTGAGAAGCACTGCCACGAAGTCCTTCCCACCCAGGGCCCGGGAGAATCCGGTTGTGAATACTTGAGTACAAATCCATTCCAACCTCCAGGAAAAAGATGGAAAATACTATGGAACAGGAGAGAGTCATGGGGAACATGTATTTAGGTGTGTGTGTGTGTGTGTGTGTGTGTGTGTGTGTGTGTGTGTTGGGGGGTACCTCTGGTCCTCCTCTGTCAGAGAAAGTTGGTTGTTTTCATAATGGTTGAGCAGGTCCTCACATTCATTCATTTAGTTTTTGTTTGTTTTCAGAGATGACTCTGTGCAACACACTTTGCAACAGTCTTGGTATACTCTGGTGAAAAAAAAAAAAAACATCATCACCATGCACATGGAATTTATAGTCTGCTGGGAAAGATGTATGTTTACTTTTGTGTTTGCTTCAACTGTGGGAGGAAAAGAACAAGGGGCTAAGAAGAAGCTATTCGGTTATATTGGTAGGAGCAAGATGACTTCAGGGCATTTTGGAGGAGGAATCATACAAATCATCTGGATCAGGGACCAGTAAACTAGAGCTCATAGGCCACCTGCAGCTTGCCACTTGCTTTTGTAAATGAAGTTTTAATGGAACAAAGACAGTCCCAATTACTTATGTATTTATGACAACCCTTGTGCTACAATGGCAAAGTTCAGTAGTTGTGACAGGGACCATGTGGCTCTGCAATGTCTAAAATATTGACTCCCTGGCCCTTTAAGAATAAGTTTGCTCATCCTTTTAGGGTTTTTGTTTTGTTTTGTTTTGTTTTGTTGTAAATGAGTGAAATAACACCCAGGCAGGGGAAGTTAATTACCCATGATTACACAGCAAATGCATGCAGAGCAAGCATAGGACTCCCACTTCCCTGATCCTCTGAGCTTGAAGGGGCACTGGGAACATCTAAAACACACTGCACCAGAGAGACAAGTGGAGCCAAGGAACTGGTGTAGGCAGAGGCCCCGAGCAGCAAGCTGTGGACTTAGAAGCTGCCCTTTGGTGGATTAAGAGAGACTGTCCAAGGCCCAGCTGAAGAGGAGTTCACTATGCACCAGGCAGGAGGCAGGAGCTCAAGCCCTGAGCTGATGGGCAGACAACCAAGGAGAAGTGGGGTGAAGAATTATGTAGCAAAGGTTCAAAAATCACATGAACAGTATCTCCCTCCAGAAAACTCCATTTCTAAAAACCTGAAATGCCAATTTCAGCAGAATGAAAATCAGTGTTTGGAGGGGTGGTAGGGATGTTGGGGGACTGTGGGCCAGTGAATGTTACAGGCAAGGAGTAGAACAGATACAAAACCCAAGGCCAGCAAGGGCATGAAGCAACTAAGAAACTGTAAGAAATTCAATGTGGATTGTCCACTTTGCACATTTTATTTATTCATTTTTGCATAGCAATACATTTTTATTAACATATAATATATTATTTTGCCCCAGGAGTACAGGTCTGTGAATCATTACACATTTCACAACACTCACCATAGCACATACTCTCCCCAGTGTCCATAACCCAGCCATCCTGTTCCTCTCCCCCGCACCTTCCAGCAACCCTCTGTTTTGTGAGATTAAGAGTCTCTCATGGTTTATCTCCCTCCCAATCGCATCTTGTTTCATTTTTTTCCCTCCCTGCCCACCAGGACCCCCCGCCCTGCCTCTCAAATTCCTCATATCAGAGATTTCATATGATAATTGTCTTTCTCTGATTGACTACTTTCACTTAGGATAATACCCCTTAGTTCCATCCATGTTGTTGCAAATGGCAAGATTTTGTTTTTGATGGCTGCATAGTATTCCATTGCATATATATACCACATCCTCTTTATTCATTCATCTGTTAATGGACATGTAGGTTCTTTCCATAGTTCAACTATTGTGGACATTGCTGTTATAAACATTTAGGTGCATGTGCCCTTTAGGATCCCTACATTTGTATCTTTAGGGTAAATACCCAGTAGTGTGATTGCTGGGTCATGGGGTAGCTCTATTTTCAACTTTTTGAGGAACCTCCATGCTGTTTTCCAGAGTGGCTGCATCAGCTTGCATTCCCACCAACAGTGTAGGAGGGTTCCCCTTTCTCCTCATCCTCGTCAACATCTGGCCTTTCCTGACTTGTTAATTTTAGCCATTCTGACTGGTGTGAGGTGGGATCTCACTGTGGTTTTGATTTGTATTTCCCTGATGCTGAGTGGTGTTGAGCACTTTTTCATGTGTCTGCTGGCCATCTGGATGTCTTCTTTGCAGAAATGTCTGTTCACATCTTCTGCCCATTTCTTGATTGGGTTATTTGTTCTTTGGGTTCTTTGGGTGTTGAGTTTGATAAGTTCTTTATAGATTTTAGATACTAGCACTTTATCTGATATGTCATTTTCAAATATTTTCTCCCATTCTGTCATTTGTCTTTTGGTTTTGTTTCCTTTGTTTCCTTTGCTGTGCAAAAGCTTTTGATCTTAATGACATCCCAATAGTTCATTTTTGCCCTTGCTTTCTTGCCTTTGGCGGTATTTCTAGGAATATGTTGCTGTTGCTGAGGTTGAAGAGGTTGCTGCCTATGTTCTCCTCAAGGATTTTGACGGATTCCTGTCTCACATTGAGGTCTTTCATCCATTTGAGTCTATTTTTGTGTATGGTGTAAGGAAATGGTCCAGTTTCATTCTTCTTTATGTGGCTGTCCAATTTTCCCAACACTATTTGTTGAAGAGACTATCTTTTTTCCACTGGACATTCTTTCCTGCTTTGTCGAAGATTAGTTGACCACAGAGTTGAGGGTCCATGTCCGGTCTCTCTATTCTGTTCCATTGATCTGTGTGTCTGTTTTTGTGTCAGTACCATACTGTCTTGATGATGACAGCTTTGTAATAGAGCTTGAAGTCCGGAATTGTGATGCCACCAACTTTGGTTTTCTTTTTAAACATTCCTCTGGCTATTCGGGGTGTTTTCTGGTTCCATTCAAATTTTAGGGTTATTTGTTCCATTTCTTTGAAAAAAATGGATGGTATTAAATGGGATTGCATTACATGTGTAGATTGGTTTAGGTAGTATATACATTTTCATATTTGTTCTTCCAATCCATGAGCATGGAATGTGTTTCCATTTCATTGTGTCTTCTTCAATTTCTTTCATGAGTACTTTATAGTTTTCTGAGTAAAGATTCTCTGCCTCTTTGGTTACATTTATTCCTAGGTATCTTATGGTTTAGGGTACAATTGTAAATGGGATTGACTCCTTAATTTCTCTTTCTTTTGTCTTACTGTTGGTATATAGAAATGCAACTGATTTCTGTGCATTGATTTTATATCCTCACACTTTACTGAATTCCTGTATGAGTTCTAGCAGTTTTGGAGTGGAGTCTTTTGCACATAAAGTATCATATCATCTGCAAAGAGTGAGAGTTTGACTTCTTCATTGCCAATTCAGATGCTTTTTATTTCCTTTTGTTGTCTGATTGCTGAGGCTAGGACTTGTAGTACTATGTTGTATAGCAGTGGTGATAGTGAACATCCCTGCCATGTTCCTGACCTTACAGGGAAAGCTCTCATTTTTTCTCCATTGAGAGTGATATTTGCTGTGGGTTTTTCATAGATGGCTCTTATGATATTGAGGTATATACCCTCTATCTCTACTGTGTGAAGAGTTTTGATTAAGAAAAGATGCTGTACTTTGTCAAATGCTTTTTCAGCATCTATTGTGAGTATCATATGGTTCTTCTTTTATTAATGTATTGCATTACATTGATTGATTTGCAGATGTTGAACCAACCTTGCAGCCCAGGAATAAATCCCACTTGGTCATGGTGAATAATCCTTTTAATGTAATTTTGGATCCTATTGGCTAGTATTTTGGTGAGAATTTTCACATCTGTGTTCATCAAGGATGTTGGTCTGTAGTTCTCCTTTTTGATGGAGTCTTTTTCTGGTTTTGGGATCAAGGTAATGCTGGCCTCATAAAATGAGTTTGGAAGTTTTCCTTCCATTTCTATTTTTTGGAACAGTTTCTGAGAATAGGTATTAATTCTTCTTTAAATGTTTGGTAGAATTCCCCTGGGAAGCCATCTGGCCCTGGGCTCTTGTTTTTTGGGAGATTTTTGATGACTGCTTCAATCTCCTTACTGGTTATGGGTCTGTTCAGGTTTTCTATTTCTTCCTGGTTCAGTTTTGGTAGCTTATATGTCTCTAGGAATGCATCCATTTCTTCCAGATTGTCAAATTTGCTGGCATATAGTTGCTCATAATATGTTCTTATGATTGTTTATATTTCTTTGGTGTTGGTTGTGATCTCTCCTCTTTCATTCATGATTTTATTAATTTGGGTCCTTTCTCTTTTCTTTTTGATAAGTCTGGCCAGGGATTTATCAATCTTATTAATTCTTTCAAAGAACCAGCTCCTACTTTCATTGATTTATTCTACTGTTCCTTTGGTTTCTATTTCATTGATTTCTTTTCTGATCTTTATTATTTCTCTTCTCCTGCTGGGTTTAGGCTTTCTTTGCTGTTCTTTCTCCAGCTCCTTTAAGTGTAGGGTTAAGTTGTGTACTTGAGATCTTTCTTGTTTCTTGAGAAAGGCTTCTATATACTTGCCTCTCAGCACCTCTTTTGCTTTGTCCCAAAGATTTTGAACAGTTGTGTTTTCATTCTCATTTGTTTCCATGAATTTTTTCAATTCTTAAGTTGCTGGTTGATCTGTTCATTCTTTAGGAAGATGCTTCTTAGCCTCCATGCATATGAGTTCTTTCCAAGTTTACTGTTGTGATTGAGTTCTAGTTTCAAAGCATTGTGGTCTGAAAATATGCTGGGAATCATCCCAGTCTTTTGGTAATGGTCGAGACCTGATTTGTGACCCAGGATGAGATCTATTCTGGAGAATGTTCCATGTGCACTATAGTATTCTAGTGTATTCTATTATTTTGTGATGGAATGTTCTGAATGTATCTGTGATGTTCATCTTATCCAGTGTGTCATTTAAAGCTTTTATTTCCTTGTTGATCTTTTGCTAGATGATCTGTCCATTTCAGTGAGGGAGGTGTTAAAGTCCCCTACTATTATTGTATTATTGTTGATGTGTTTCTTTGATTTTGTTATTATAAATATTTTTATATAATAAATTTTGTTTGTTTTTGTTTTGTTTTTGTTTTTTATCCATTCTGATACCCTGTGTCTTTTGACTGGGACATTTGGGCCATTTACATTCAGGGTAACTATTGAAAGATATGAATTTAATGCCATTGTATTGCCTGTAAGATGACTGTTACTGTATATTGTCTCTGTTCCTTTCTGGTCTGTTACTTTTATGCTTCCTCTTTGCTTAGAGGACCCCTTTCAATATTTCTTGTAAAGCTTGTTTGTTGTTTGCAAATTCTTTTAGTTTTTGTTTTTCCTGGAACCTTTTTATCTCTCCTTCTATTTTCAGTGACACCCTAGCTAGATATTTTATTCTTGGCTGCATATTTTTCTCATTAATGCTCTGAATATATCATGCCAGTCCTTTCTGGCCTGTCAGATCTCTGTGGATAGGTTCTGCTGCCAATCTAATATTTGTACCATTTTATGTTACAGACCTCTCATCCCTAGCTGCTTTCAGGATTTTTTCTTTGTCGCTGAGACTTGTAAGTTTTACTATTAGATGATGGGGTGCGGGCCTATTTTTATTGATTTTTAACAGGGTTCTCTGTGCCTCCTGGATTTTGATGCTTGTTCCCTTTGCCAAATTGGGGAAATTCTCTGCTATAATTTGCTCCAAGACACTATCTGTCCCCCTCCCCTCTTCTTCTTCTGGGATCCCAATTATTCTAATATTGTTTCATCTTATGGTTGCGCCTGTCTCTCGAATTCTCCCCTTGTTGTCCAGTACTTGTTTGTCTCTCTTTTACTCAGCTTCTTTATTCTCCATTATTTGGTCCTCTATATCACTAATTCTTTCTTCTGCCTCATTTATCCTAGCAGTAAGAGCCTCTATTTTTGATTGCACCTCATTAATAGCTTTTTTGATTTCAACTTGGTTAGATTTTAGTTCTCTTATTTCTCCAGAAAGCAATTTCCTAGTATCTTCCATGCTTTTTTCAAGCCCAGCTAGCACCTTGATAATCGTCATTCTGAACTCTAGTTCTGACATTTACTAATGTCCATATTGATTAGGTCCCTAGCCATCAGTACTGCCTCTTGTTCTTTTTTTTCTTTTTTTTCTTTTTTTGTGGTTAGTTTTTCTGCCTTGTCATTTTATCCAGATAAGAATAGATTAATGAGAGAATAAAATACTAAAAGGGTAGCAACGACCCCAGAAAAATATACACCAACCAAATCAGAAGAGAACCAGAACCAGGGGGAGAAGAAAGAGGGAAAAAAAGAAATATATATATAATTTTTTTTCTTTTTTCTTTTTTTTTTTTTTTCTTCTTTCAACTGGTGAATAGAACAGAGCCACACACTTGATTTGGGATGTATTTTGGTCTGTAAAGGTAAGGGTAAAAATGATGAAAGTATGGAATATGACTGTAAAGATGAATTTTAAAAGATCCTTAAAAAAGAATTGATAAGAAGCTGGATGAAAAAAGAAAAAAAATAAGGAAAGAATGTGATCAGGCTAGAGACTAGAACAAAACCATGTGCTATATTTTGGCTATATTTTGATGTATTAGAAGAAACAGGATCCCAAAATTTTAAAGAAAAAAATATTTTTACAAAAAATAAGGTTAAATACAATGAAGAGGCAGAATATGACTATAACAATGAAAATTTTAAAAGATTTTAGAAAAGGCATTGATAAGATAAAATAGTTTTTAAAAAGTTAAAATAAGAAAGTGAAAAAAATTTTTTAAATAGAATAAGAAAAAAATAAAATTTAAAACATTTAACTTTGAAAGACTAAAGGATCATGGGGAAAAAAGGCCATGAATTCTATGTGTTGCTTTCCCCCAGCTCTGGAGTTCCACATTTCTCAGTAATTGATGAACTTGGTCTTGTCTGGATGTACTTGCTTATCTTCTGGGGGAAGAAGCCTGTTGCCGTGATTCTCAAATGTCTTTGCCTGAGGCAGAATTGCCTCATCCTTGCCAGGGGCCAGGCTAAGTAATCTGCTCAGGTTCCCTCTCGGGGGCTTTTGTTCCCTGAACCATTTCCGTACAGCTTTGGAGGATAGGAATGAAAATGATAGCCTCCCAGTCTCTCACCCGGAGAAGCTGAGAGCTTGGGGCCCACTCCTTAGTGTGCTCTCAGAGAAAAGCAGTTAATACCTCCCATCTCCCTGGTCTCTGGCCCCCCTCAGAGCTCACCCAGCCTGTGACCAAGTGTTTCTCTGGTGCACAGCCCTGTTTGGGCTGTGCCCAAACCTAGCAGATTCCTGTAACGTACTCCCACGCTGCTTCTCCCAGAGGAGGAAGGTGAGTCTCCCTGGATCTACCACTTGTAGGGTCCCTGCTCGAAGAGCAGGGGCCTGACTGTGCCTTGGATCATGGTTTAAGGTAACCCCAAGCTGAGAGCTGGTCCTTGGCTCTGTCTCTGCAGTTGGCTTCCCTAGTCTGATACCTGGGACCTCTGCCACACTCAGACACCCCTGGCCTTTTTGTGAGCCCGCAGGTCCTGAGACCACACTGACTCCGCGAGGGCTCCATCCCTCATTTAGCCTCTAGAGTGACGTCCCTCAGTGAAGCAGACTTCTAAAAGTTCTGATTTTGTGCTCCACTGCTCTACCACTTGAGGGAGCTGGCCCCTCCCCCCACTGTCTTTCTTTCCATTTGTTGACTCAGATTCACTTCTCTGCACACCCTGCCTTCCAGAAAGTGGTCGATTTTCTGTTCCTAGAATTCTTCTATCTTCTCTCCTGTTGAGTTTGTAGGTGTTCATAATGGTTTGATATCTAGCTGAACTCCTGGGACCTGATGATATTTAGGTCTCCTACTCTTCTGCCATCTTGCTCCTCCCTCCCCAGTTTGGACATTTTCTGAACCTGACCTCACACTGGGTAAGACCACCTCCCTGGTCATCCCCAAAATAAAGTCTTTACTCGGGCTTTTGAGCCACATGTATTGAGCAAAAGCCTCCTACATACAGGAAGAGGTGCTAATTCATTGTTCTGGCTCATGCTTAAAACAAAACAAAACAAATAAAAAAAAAACCCCAGATATTCTCAATGCTAGCCATCTGATACCATCTGATACCATCTGGTTCTGAGGAGGATTATGTTTGCCTGTGTTTTTCAGTGAAGAGAATTTACTAGAATTAATATTGGTGTCATTAGAATTAAGCCACAATCTTCAATGTATATTGATTGATCTCAGTCATATTCAAATAGATTTATGGTGACTAATGGGGGAAAGGTGTTTTTGGTTTTGTTTTCCTGTGAAGTCCAGTTAGATATGCTTAACAGTAGAGAAAATAAAGGCATTAAATTCATTCTTCAGCTTGTCAAAGAGGTCTAGCAATTACTCTCAAAAAGAAACAAACTCAACGCAATGCTGAGTTTCCATTTGGCTGTTTGTTGGTCTCTTACTCTTCCTGTGATGTGCTTGAATCTCATCCTTAGGGGCAAGCCACTCTGCTCCTTGATTAAGGGACTATACTGAAACTTGTATTCACTAATTATTTGGGATTTTTTCTGCCTAATATTCTCATTTGAACAAAAGCTTAAGACTAGAAGTCTCATTTATTATAATGATTCCTCTATAACAGGAATAAATATGGAATTTAAACACCTCTCTTCTGAAAGCCATGCCACTGGCTCATCCATAGAAATGTTCACTGAGTATACTGAAATGTCAAAAGCAAGCCTCTTATGGAATCCAGTAGCTATGTCTGACATGGTCTGGAAAATTTTCCAATGTAGCTGACGAAGGGATCCAAGGCTGAAATTTAACTATTTTCCCCAAAAGTTTAATTTCCATGGCTTGATTTCATAAAAAGCAATTTTCATGATGATATTTAGGTGGTCATAATTGAAAGAGAAATTTCTCCCCCTGAGAAGGTCTCTGAGGATAGCTGCCTTTGACATTGATGCATCTCCCGCTTGGCCAGAAGCCACAGAGATGGGTCCCCCCTCACATTAGATCATTAATTGTTCTTCTCCAGGTCTGCACATTCTAAGCTGAGAACCAAGGCAATTATGCAATTAAGTCAAGCAAAAAAATGATGCTCGTGCTCCAATGAGCCACAATTTTAGTTGACATTTGCTTTGACTTGACTTGTCCTGATAATTGCTTCAAGTCCTCCATGACCCTCCAACAGAATGTGTGAGCTCCTTTTGAGAGTGTGTGATTTGAAGAGGACAGAGCCACCATCTTCTTATGAAAAAGTGGGGAATGGATACTGATCTCCTTTGTTTAAATCAAACATAATCTGTGTCAGTTGGGATTTGCCCAGAAGCTGTCCCTGAGACAAGAACCCAAATGAAATGGTTTATCCTAGAAGTGATTCCAGGAACCACTGGTAGAGGGGTTGGAAAATAAGACTACAAATTACCTCTGTGGGTAACGAGCTTAGTCCTACAGGGCAAAGCTGAGAACCAATTAGAACTCTGCTTAGAGTTCCCATCTGAGGTTAGATACACAGATTCCTAACAGTCATTGTTCAGCACCTTAACCAGGAGCATTAACTCTTCAGCACTTGGGACAGATTGAGCTCCAACTTGCAGGGAAAGCCATCGAACAAAGAGGGGCAAATGTTAGCTTAGAATTGTGGCCAGCAGACATTACAAAGATAGATCCCAAAGGGATATGTATAGGTCACCAACTATACTTCCAGTCCTTACCAAGCCAAAAGACCTCAATTTTTGTCATTCCAGAGCTGGTTCCACCTTTCTTTTTTTCTCTGCTTTCAGAACAATTCCAGATATTTGGACATGATCTTGATGAGCCTTCACCTTGCTTTTCTCCTGGAGAATGTAAGTCACCAGCAGACGTGTACATGACTTTTCAGTCTATTTGCAAAACTCCAGGTGTTAGAGACATTTCATATAAAATAGCCCAATGATATATTAGTTTTATGAGTCTTCTTATAAAACTAACTCTGTAATGTTACCTGTTTTTGCTCTCAGATACCTTTCTTTCTTTTAAAAAGAAAAAAAATTAAAACTTTAAAACTCAAAGATTCCACTGTATCTGGTCTTTTTGGCCAGCCTGTGGCCCACGGTAGTATAATCCTGGCCAGACTATTTTCTTTGGTAGGCTACACACATAGCCAGGCCAAGTCAAATCAACATTTGTTTGTTTAATACTTAATGTGTATCATGATTACATAAGGTAAGTACTTGTAAACCACATACTGTGTAACTTGCTCTAAGTCAATTTTTCTTCTTTGCCTGTGGTATTATTTGCAAATACAGCCAGTAAAGAGATGGACAGAGAGGTAACAATGGGTTTGTGGGATAGAAAGCATAGTCCATTTTCAGCATATTGCCTCATCGAACATTCTTAGAAAACCTATGGACATAGAACTCAGGAACTGTCCCTGAAAATATTTACGATGAGATCTATATTCCTCAATTATAACTTCCTTAAAAAAAAGAATACTTAACAATATTAGATTTATCTAAATGTCATGTACACAGTAATTTAGGGTAATCTTTTGGCTCTATGAAAGGAAGTCCACATGTATAGATAGATACCCAGAAGAGAGTTTGTAAGGGAGTAGCCCTTGTACATCATTCTTATTAACTATCTTGCTTATCTCATCTGTTGAGCCCTTCCTGTAATGTTCTGTGTTCTGAGAGCCTTCACTAGCTCCCCTGGACAGAGTGAGTTGTTTTTCTGATTCTCCCCACCCCTGCCTGCTGCCTCCACTCTGTATGGTTTTGACCTATTTTATATCCTACATGGTGAATTTTTCAAAGCAAGGATAGTGTCTCATTCAAAATGAGAATTTAAAATTCTCCTCTTGCCTAGGATAGTGACTACGACATAATAGGTTATCAGGAAATGTTTGTTAAGTTGACCTGAGGAAGACCCTTCTTTATTTGGATACAGAATATCTAAAAACAAACAAACAAACAAACAAACAAACAAACTACATCGAATATCACAATTAGTGGTGAAATATTTAAAGCTTTCCCTTGAGACTGAGAACCAAACAAGAATACCTACTATTGTCAGATCTCTTACCGTCACGTTACATGTCCCAACCAGTTCAATAAGGAAAGGAAAAGAAAATTTAAAATACAAGGATAAGAAAGGAAGAAATACAACTATCATTAGCAGACAATATTATTGGGAAGTAGAAATCTAAAAGAGTCTATAAACAAACTATAGGAGCTAATAAGTGAATTAAGCAAAGTTGCCAAATATAAAGCCAATATGCAAAAACTGGTTGTGCTTCTACATACCAGCAACAAATATTAGAAAATGAGGATAACCAGGATGCACTTGCAATAGCATCACATACATTAAATATTAGGGGGGGAAAAAAATCTAACAAAAGATGTACAAGACTTCTACTCAAGAAAGTATAAAACATCACTGAAGGAAATTAAAGAATGTGGTTTCCCCCCCGGCCGCCGTCCCCATGCTTTCCATGTTTGTGGAAGTACAGAGTACATAGTGTCCTGGGAGTTGAGTGGCCATGAAGGAATCGCAGAAGAAACGGGAGGCCAGCTCATGTACACCTGTGTAGTCTTAGTTATCATTTGCTGTGTAACAACCACCCCACACTTTGTGGCTTAAAACAACATTCAGTTGCTTGTAGATCTGCAGTTTGGGCAGGGCTCAGCAAGGATAGCTCATCTCTGCTCCATGTTGTATCAGCTGGAGTGGCTGGACAGGGTGCAGGGGTATTTCAAGGTGACTCTGATACGTGGCTGCTAAGTTGGTGCTGGGTGTTGGCTGAGAGCTCAACAAACGTGTGTGCCTCCCTCTGCGCAGCTTGGACTCTCTCCTGGAGTGGCAACTGGGCCCCCAGAGAAAGGGTCTTCTACAGGGTAGAAGTGCGTGGTGTTTGTTATGACCTAGCCTCCAACATCACACAGTGTTGTGGGGACCACTCTGTGTTGACCCAGGTAAGTCATAAAGTGCCACCAGTTTCAAGAGGAGGAGACACAGCAAGGTTCCAGAAGAATATGTGGGGCAGGAGATGTTTTTGTGGCCACCTTAGAAAATGAAATCTGCCACGTAGACCATGGTCTGCTTCCTGGAGTTGCTCTTTTATTATAGGGATTTGAACAGAAGGGTGACTTGACCTGACATGGGATGTATTTTGCTTTCTTATTTTACCTTATATTTTTATGTGGGCTTTGATACCACAGGTATGATTTTGTCCCAGGACTAAAACACATGGGTAATTGCATATATATCTGTGACCCTATGAAATTCGAGTGCCAGCAAATTATAGAATATCATCAAATGCTAGGATCCTTTGGGTTTTGGTGTGGTCCTGTCCAGCTCCCAGACCTGGGCAGATTTGCCTAAGAGCCTCAGCAGTTCCATACACACAGGCATCTGCACGTGCCAGGGAAGGGAGAAGAGACCAGTTTTCTCAGGCTGGCATCCTGGCTTCCTGTGTGGACCCAGACTGTCCAGAGAGACAGCTGCTCCATCAAGGGAAGATCTGTTGGAATGTGTCTTGACTCATAAGTTCTTCCCCTCTTGCTTTGGAGAGGTTTCCTAGTCCCTACACAGAGGTAGATGGAGTCTTTGGATAAGGTGAGTGAAGGGAGACACTGCCCCTACTTTCTGTCCTCTCAGAGACTGGGGAAAAGACAAAAGAGTGAAGTAGGTCACAGATACTAGAAAATAGGAGCTCCAGAGATGGAATTTCTAGGGGGAAACTCACCAACTTGGAAGAAATATTCTCTATATTACTTTCCCAGGTCAGTATGGCATCATGGAGAAATCAGCAGCAGGGCAGTACGAAAAAACTGCATTTGAATCTTAACCTCCAGCCTCCATTAGCTGTGCGCTGGTGGACCTGTAATGAAGTCACGCCTCAGTCTGTCCATTAAAAAATTAAAGATAAGAATAGCTACCAAAGAGCATTTTTGAGGATTAAGTGAAATCATATAGGCAATACCCCTAGTATAGTGACAGCCACAGTGGTCTCTGAAAATACGAGTAACTTCCACTCTTGCTGTTGCTTATATCCATCCTTCCATTCCATTCTCTGGCCTGGCGTAGAGAGCTAAGATCATGCATGAGGATTTTGTCTAGAAATGAGATGTAAAATGCATAAAGGGAGACTCACTGAAGTTCCACCATCTTCTCATGGGATTAAATAAACATGGCAGGTATTTTGAGTTATTTAGTAATTATGAGTGGGGAAGGTAGTGGAAGGGAGGAAAAGGAACTCACTTCATTTGACTAGTAGCAATTGTAAGCACTCATTTGATTTTGAAAACAAAAGAAAAACATAAAGGAAAAGTGGATAGATTGATTCCACATACAGCCAAATAAATACATATTTTAATAGACCCTGATAAACTGGAAGTTAGAGGTATGGGGTTTTGTTTTGTTTTGTTTTGTTTTTAACCTAATAATACTCTATACCTAAGTATTTTTTGGTTCAATACAGTGATCACCACTGTCATTGTCAAGAAGCACTTTTTTATATCTCAGTATGCCTGCAGCCCAGCTGGGAATTAAGTGCCTGTTGTTGCCATTTTGTTGGTAACATTCTAGATGGACAATACTTGCAGATTCAGACTTACAAAGGAAGGCTCAGTGATGTGCCCGAACCAGCTCAAACCAGCTCATGAGAGCAGATTGTGCAATGTCTTCCTAACTCAGCATTCCTTGTCATGCTTCACTTTAGTAACTTAGAATCATGGGCCACACTGGAGTGTTTACATCACGGAAACTGGCAGAAGTCACAAGTCAGTATGTACACCCTCCGCTGGGACAAGGCTAGTTACTAAATATCTACTAGGACATCACTGGACAGAAAATAGAATGAAACTTTAAACAGCTTCATTAAAAGGCAAAGAAACTATATTACATATTAAGATTTTTTTTCTTTAAATAGGCAAACATGATTAATGTACTTGAAGCTATAGAAATATCTCAACTTAGAACTTACATTTCAAGTCCCAAAGGAGTGTAATGACTACCACCCATTTAATTTAAGAAAGAATTTCATTGGTCTTGGATTCACTGAAAGGGGGATTTTTAAAGAATTGATTTTTGTTTTAAAGTTCAATAAAATTTTATTCATTTAATTAGTTCCTATCAATTTTTAAATAAACAATGGCTTAGATTAAATTTTCGTACTTTCTCTCTCCCTCTCATCCCCCACCCTCTCTCCTTTTTAAACCTAGCTTCCTCTGAGCATATTAATGGACCTAGGCCGTCATTTTGTGGGTAGAACACTCTGGATGTTTGTAAATCAAGCAAAAGTTAGGGGCCAGGGTTTTGAGGTGCTGTTTCCATTAGGATGTATGTTATGCAATCTACAAACCAGGAGAGAGAATTCAGGTAGATGCAGGACAATGGTTCTGTTTGTGGTAGAGGTTAATCTAAGCCGTTTGTGCTGGGCCTCATATTCAGAAAGCTGATTTAAGAGCATGAGTGGTATCAGCAGGCATCAGATCCCTGGGATAGTCTGAGTTCATCTTCTAGTACATGTGGGCATGGGGAGAGCAAGGGAAGAGACAGAATCATGCAGTGTGATCATAAGAGGACCAAGTAGGAAGATGAAGGGCGCACTGTTCACAGTTCTTTTAAGGGAAGATGAATAACTTCGGGTCAGGATTGAAATCACAGTCCACAAGAACTAGAAAAAGGAATAAATAGGTAACAAGACTGGAGTTAAATTCTGAGGAATGAGAATGCAAGTGTGATGAAGCCTTTCTCTAAATGTTTTCATCCACCTTCTAGTCCCATGTGATGCTTTCCAAAATCAAGAATTTGTGATCAAATAATTTTGTAACTTCATGGTAGCATACTCTACCCCCTCTTGGAACTGTGTAATGGGCATTGGCATATTTAAAGCTCTGGCAAGTCTTGCAGTTAATAAAGACATTTAGTTTTGTGGAACTGACTCCTTTGAGCACGGAACACATTTGGGGCATCACTGTGTGTGCATTCTGCAGAACCACATGCTGCAGAAAATCAGTCTGAGTTGTACTGCGGCAGAAAGAGCTTGGACTCTGGTCAAACACCCCAGACTCAAATTCTGGAGCTAAGGTCTGTAAAGCACCAGACACCTAACAGACCCTCAATACATAGTGGCCTGAATTCTCCCAGGCCAGAGGCAGGTGTAATTCTGAAAGAGGGGCTGTCCTTGCAGGGGAGGCAGGCAGGTTGCTTGCTTTCTGCAAGGTTACGAGTGTGAAGTGAGGATGTGAGAAGATCAGAGAAATTTGAGGAGTCCAATAACCTGACATCCCTTCCCAAATCTCCTGCCTCCTTGGCTTGAATTTTTGGCGTGAACTTGAGTTCAAGCCTCATGTTCCTCAACAAGAACTAAGTTTGTCCATGTCTGGGGTTCATGGTCTCAGAAAATCAAATTTGGAGCTAAACATGTACTCAGGAGTAATGTCCTGGGTTGCTTAAAGGCAGTATCTGTTGTTGAGTATCTGTTTTCTTCCATTTCAAGCAATTTGCAAGGAAAGAGTGGTATCTTCTGGAGATTCCCAAGATGCGAAATCAGAGGAATAAAGTAAATAATGTTTATAAAAACCTGGGTATAAACAGGAGGGCTCTGGAGGACAGGGAGGGGCTATTTGCACTGTGATGATCATCAAGACTTCTTGGATGGTTTTTACCTTCCTGCTTTTCTCCAGGGATGTGATACCCTGTGGGAAATGCACCATGGGATTTGCATATAGCCAGTCTTTTCTAGCTCTGCCGTCATTTTTAACACAGCCCTAAATTGGCTGAGTCATAAGTAGAGGGTGGGTTCGCATATTCATGTCTAAAATATTTGCCGTGCCAGGCATTGTGCTAGCTACTGGGAGTACAAAGAAGAAGACGGGGCTGCCCCCTCCCTGAAATCACTCATGGTCTGGGCGGGGGAACAGATGTACATACTAACTGATCATTAAGCCACAAAGCAGTGAATGCTGGGATAATCCATGAAAAGTGCTTAGAATACTGTCTGAGCACATGATAAGGACTCAATACATCTTGATTACTATTATGATCGATATAATTATTATTATTAAACAGGCAGGTTGCAGTGGGAACATCGAGGAGTATGTGTGTTAGGCTGGAGTGGTGGTGGTGGGGGGTACTGGCTCATTTTGCCTGGAAGCTCAGAGGAAGCATCACAGAGAGAAGGTAATACTTGTCTTGAAAAGATAAGAACGTGGCCATGTTCAGGAGAGGGAAAACATATCCCTCTGGTCAGAGAAACATGTGCAAAAGACTTGACATGAATATCCATGCATATTGAGATAACTGCAAATATTTTAGCATGGCAGAGTCAAGAGGGTGTGTGTGTGTGTGTGTGTGTGTGTGGTCAGAGATGAAAATGGGAAGATGAGAGGGGAAGAGTGAGCTTGAGTTTGAAAAAGTGATTACTTTTCTTATTTCAAAATTTGGATTAAACCTGTTTACAATAGGAACATAGCTATTGTTTTTTTAAGAAGTGTAAATTAAAATAATTAACTGTAATTGATAGTGTAATGCATATTTCAAAGTTGCTAGCAGAGGAAATCTTAAAAGTTCTCATCATAAGAAAAACATTTTATAACTGTATGGTGACAGGTGTTAACTAGACTTACCATAGTGATCATTTTGCAACATATATAGATACTGAAACATTATGTTGTACTCAGAACTGATGGAATGGTATAATGTCAATTATAACTCAGAGAGAAAAATTAAAAGCTCTTTAACCAACTGATTCCAATTCAGAGAGTCTATCCTCATAAAGCAGAATTGTTTATATTAAAACAGTAGAAAAAAATCTGAATCAAGAGGAATTGTGAAGTAAATTTTGATGTCTCTCTGATTCCATTAGGTAACGTATTCAGATTGTTATTAAAGAACGGATTGAATAGTTTGGGAAAATGCAAATAATGTAGCGTCAAGTGAACAAAGTCTAGAAATAAAAAGGGGCTCTAAAAGAGAAACTGAACTCTGTTACAAAATGTGCTTTAGCTGGAAGGTTAGAAGGCAGTGTTTTGAAAGGTTAAGGTTGT
The DNA here is from genome assembly GCF_010015895.1 of Lontra canadensis. NCBI lineage: Eukaryota > Metazoa > Chordata > Mammalia > Carnivora > Mustelidae > Lontra > Lontra canadensis. Next base: position 7,680,730 of record NW_022631002.1, read on the forward strand.
TATTTGCGGGTAGAGGAGGTCAAGGGGAATTTTTGTTTTCTTTTCTGTATTTATTCCAACCAGGGAAGAAAGGGGGGCGATTGGGTTCTTGTGCCCCAACGCAGAAAACAGCAGATATAGCCTCTTCAAAGCTGCCTTGTTCGTGACATGCTTCCTCAAGCTGGGGGCCACTGAGCCGTGCCTCTAGGGTTCACAGTAGAGCTGAGAGATAAGCCTCTGTGGGCATGTGGTTGGGCCAGTATCCCACAACTAACTGCACACAGTAAGAGTGAGCCTGGATCGTCTCCACAGATGCTGCAAGAGTTCTAGGGGGAGAGATCAGCATGGGCAGGGTAAGGGGAAAGCTTCTTAACAGAAGGCAGGACCCAAGCTGGCTCTCGAAGTGTATAAAGGTTTAGACGCGTAAGAGGAAGGAAGCTTAACCTGAAACCACTTGTCTTTTCTAGCTCTTTAATTAGTAAACCCTCTTTATTGAAGATCTGCCACCCACTGGTACCTTATCTAAAAGTGAGCTAAACTGAACCAGTTGCTCCTTGGTGGCATGATTGTAACTGCCAAGTACCAAGCACTTGCCTAGCACTTTACCTCATTCACACCTTCCAGAGCCCTATCATAAACTGAGGTTCTTACTGATTGGAAAACTGAGGCTTGGCTAGCTCCCCCAAGGCAATGCCTAGGCGCTAGAGGTGTAACTGGATCCAGGCCAGTGCGGCTCCAGAGTCTGTGAGCATAAGCAGTGGACATTTTCCACTGTATGAGTCTTTCTTTGTGACCAGGAGCACTGTGCCTCCCCACCCGGTGTCTCGCCTGCCCTTGTTGCATCTGGGAGAGAAGCAGGAGCCCAGCATGATCTCCATTTTCTGAATGGCAGCATCAAGTTACTGAGATCGGTCCTTCCATTCTCTCAACCAGTACCGGAGCATTTGTGGAATGAGCTCAACGTGCTAGATGCTGTGCTGGGGGCTGGGGGGCATCAGTGCGCAGGGATGCTCCTGGAATGGAAGCCATAATGGGCTCCTGGGCTCTGCAGTGTGTGAGGCGGGGACGGAGCGGGGGACCAGAGTCCCTAGTCTCAGCCTGGTGCCAAGTCCTCCACTCTCTGGGGTGATTAGTGTGTGAGCCTTTATCTCAGGGGAGAGACCTCCGAGCAAGCTGCGTGACTGTGGGCCAGTCCCTTCCTCCCTCTGGGGCTCCTTCTCCCACTAAAACATGATGAGGCTAAATTCAGTGATTTCCATAGTCTCTTCATTCTCACACATGATTCTACTCCCCACTTAAAAAAAATAAGTTTCCTTGTAACACAGAGGCAGGTTGAATTACACATCTGGAACAGAGTGAGAGAAGCCGTGTTCTGTGTGGGGCTTAACTTGCATGCAGTTCAAAAACAGTAACCTGGGAAGTCAGAATTCCGTCAGGATGCTGGTTGCCCTTGGTACGGGGGTGACTGGGAGAGAGCAGGAGGATGCTTCCAAGGGTTTGGTTGTGTCCTGGGTCTGGATCTGAGTGCTGATCCCACAGGCATGTTCACTTGTGGTGCTTTGTTCACCTGTACACTCATGAATTTGGGTCCTTTATAGTTAGAAGTACTACTCAGCGGGGAGCCTGCTTCCCCCCCTCTCTCTCTGCCTGCCTCTCTGCCTCCTTGTAATCTCTCTCTGTGTGTCAAATAAAAAATTAAATCTTAAAAAAATATATATATGTATATATATATATACATATATATTTATTTATTTATTTTCAAAGAGTATCAGAAGAGAGTGGTAGGGTGGATAGTGTTCCTGAGGAATTTCCAGCTAGAGGGCAGGGGCTCCAGACTGGTTCTGTGACTGGAGCAAGTCACCTCCCCTCTCTGAGTGGTCACTCAGGGCAACAACCTCATTTTCCAGATGATCCCAGAGAGTCCATACAATTGGCACTGCCTGGATTTCCCCAGCCCTGAGCTTGGACGGAACAAGGCACCGTTCTAGAAGTAGGCGCCTGCTCTCTGGGAAGGAGCATGCTAGCCTGAGCACTCAACAGGTGGCACTCTTCCCTCAGCCTCTGCGAGTTCCTGGTGCGGCGGGGCAGCTTGTATCCCGCAGTGTTAGCCAGGACGCTAATCTCCAGGGGCAGGTCTCTCCGCTTCCTGGATTAGGTCTGTTATACCCAGCATCCCAGCTCACATACTCCGCTCCTGGCCATTCTACTTGGGGTTTCTGGGATCCCAGGAGGAGCCAGGACTGGTGGCCTTCAGTCCCTGTGGGACCACTCCCACAACCCCTCTGCCAGGTGCACCCTGGGGGTCCCATGACTCAAGCAGGGAGGATCCTCCTCCTGTGGGGCTATCCTTCAAAATAACAGAAAGAGAAATTTCTGGGAACCTGGGTGACTGCTCCAACAGAGAAGGGAACATGAATATTTCATTAAGGTGGTTCAAGCTATTAAACAACATTACAAAACCAAGTGTGTTGGCAGGAATCTGAGAAGCACATTTACATGGGTACAAATAGTGTGAAAAGAGGCCCAGCGAGGAGACAGCCTCAGGGAAAGCCCCCTGCAGGTCTGCCCAAAGTGCCTTCCACTGTGCCTGTACCCCGACTCCAGACATATTCCCAAGGGGGCAGTGGGAGAGGGAGCTCAGGGATGGTAGGACCCCTAGCACAAGGGCTTCCAGTGCCCCCAGGGACTTTAATCCTCAAGACTGAGTAGTTCTGGAGGATGGGGAACTCTCAGACATCACTTTCCTGGTCTGAGGGACTCAAGAGGCTGGGAGAGGCTTAGAACCCACAGCTGCTCCCAGAGACTGCCCTAGAGTCTCAGATGTCTGTGCCACAGGAAGTCAAGCCTGAAAAAATAGGGTGAGATTTTGTCACAGTGCAGGTGGGATCCAGTGTGGGGCCCCATGACACCCTCTGAACCACCAGTGGACTGGCTGTTTCTCCATGTTTTCCTTTGGCTGAACCACAAGAACACACAAAGGCCTTTTTGTGTAGCTTTCACCTCGAACGTTGAGAAGTCTTTACATCTCTTGTATCTCCCCCTTCCTACAACTCAAGGCTACTTCCATAGAGACTGCTTTTGTATTGTTTCTGTACAAAATAACAGTACAAATACATGCACTGAACTTAGCATTTTGCATATTTAATTTCTTAAAAAGCTCTGACCTAGATGCTATTATAATTTCCATTTTACAGATGAGAACATTGGGGCAGAGGAGGTTAGGTAAATTGCCCAAAGCCACACTGCTGGTAGACATCAGAGAGGAATGTAAATCTAGTTCCTTTGAAGCCAGAGCCCAGAATCTAAATCCATCTTGACTGGAGAATATTCAAAGCCTTTGGTTCTCTGCCTTCCTGATCATACCTAAGAGAGGTGTCAGGGAGGAGAGCTTACTGGGGAAGCCAGAGAGTAAGGTCATGGGAGCAAGAGAAAACCAGGTCATTTGTGAAGTCTGGTATTTACTCTTAGCGCTTGGGCAGGCAACTGCTTAGAGACTCCATTTTGTCTAGTTACTCTGAAAACTTATCAAAGAAATACCTCTGAATGCCAAGCCTGGTGTCTGGTACACAGAACACACTCAATAAATGGTAGAGTCCATTTTTACTTCCCGCTACTCTCTCCAGCTGCCCAGCTAGACACAGTTTTCTTACAGGCTGATTCTTTCTGCTCAGGAAGTTTCCTAGAGAAGCTGTGAGGGGTGACTTCAAACTTGAGCTATGTGTTCTTTCCCTGCACCTTGAACTCTTTCTATCTTAGTACTTAATACATTGTGCTGCAGATTGTTTGTCATGTATCTTCCCTCAGCTGAGGACTTGATGTGCCAGGAAATGTGTCTATTTAGTTCTGTGTGGAGTCCCAGGTATTAACAGAAAGCCTAAAATGCTACAGCACTCAATAGCACCTGTTGATGGCTGTATTGATGAATGGGTAAGTGGACTGGTGAGTGGGAGGAGGAAGGAGAATGGATGGATGGATGGATGGATGGATGGATGAGTGGATGGATGGATGGTTGGGTGAACTGGATGGGTCATTTGATATATTGATAGTCAACTTTAGTAGAACTTCATTTATAACATTCTGTGTCACATTTATACACACTGGGGCTTTCAGGAACACCGTCCTCCTGCTTACCATTAAGTCCATGACTTTGCCATCCTGAGAGATGTAGAAGCAGCTCCAAAGACTGACCCTGCCCAAGCAGATAAGGGCTGCTGTCAAGCCTGACACCCACAAATAAACACAAGTATTTCCAAAGACTTCTCCATCTTCACAAGCTTCCAGGAAGGAAATACAAAAATCTGTTTGGTAATAGTAGATGCCTAACTCTGTCACTCATTATCACAAGCTGCTCTCCACTCAGGAAAAGGGGCTTCTTATGATTTCTGAAATCTTAGACTCCCCCCCACATTTTCTTTTTTCTTTCTTTTTTTTTTTTTTTTTTGGTGTTGATGGGAAGGAGGGGGTCGGATAGCCAGGCTGCTAATTGCTCTGCTTATCAGAAGGTAGTCTTTCATTGCAGCATGTATTAGGGGAGTGGATGGTTCAGAAGGCAAAGCAATGCTGGAGTCTGTGGCTTGGTTGTGACAGGGTCCCAGTGGAGAGATCAGGGTTCAGAGAGAAGTGAGGAAGGGCAGGGCCAGTGGAATGCTCTCAAGATAATCTCCTGTTCTTATCAACGGCACGCATTTCCCCAACACACATACTTAATGTACTTGAACTTATAACCTTGGAAAGCAGAACAGCAGCTTCGATCTGTTGGGCCCCAAGGGAAGCAGATTCTGGTTCTGGTTCTTGAATTGGCTTGACCAGAGGTCAAACTTGGGGTGGGTCTCAGAGGCCACACTGTCTCTTTCTGGTGTCCTTTTACTCCTGTCATGCTCTTCCTCCTTCCTCCTTGCAGATCTCATTAGGGGGCTCTCTTCATGCCCATTCCACTCCGCCTTCTAAACAAATTCTCAAAATAGATAAACACAGACCTGTGGAGATGTTAAGAACTGAGAAAGCTCTCAGCTGTACCAGCACTGAGACTTACACCTGCCATGTGAAGCTCCCATTTCCACTTGGCCAAAGAAATGAAATTCGTATCTTAAGTTAACAGATTCTTCAACAAAGTAGGGTATGGGAGTGACCCACCAAGCCCTACTGCAATTATTCTGTAAAGGAGGAAGAGACAGGATAAATGGAAAGGGTGGAAGGAGGAAGGGGAGGAGGGTGAGTGAACAGAATGGGTAGAAGGAGAGGAAGGGTTGGTATATGTTTATCGAGTATCTACTTAAGTCAGAGACTGAGACATACATTTTCCCTAATATCCACAGCAATCTGACAAGGCTGGCTTGTTGCCGTCCATGTAATAGCTGAGGAATCTGAGGCCCAGCCAAGTTCATGAGTGTGCTGAAGGTCACACAGCACCTGGAATGGAAGCACAGTAGATGTGACTCTTGCAGGCTGCCTCCAGTTTCACCCCTGCTATGATCAGGTGGCCCGTTAGCTTGGCTCAGTGAGGTTCTACTGGTCATCAGGACAGCACCTCACACTTAAGCACCAGCTTAGTAAGGCCTCTTTCCTGGGCCATGTCTTTATTCTGAATCTCAGAATGGCATGGAATTCTGAATGGCAGTGGAACTGCCAGACTTTAGAACTTACTGCCTGGACTCTGAGACCTGTGAGAGGCCAGGTCTTGTTCAGGATCCCACAGTATGAGGCAACTGCTGGGACTAGATGTGTAGTTTCTTGAATCACTGTCAGTGTGGCTGTTTTGGGGACACTTTGAGTCTCCTGTGAAGTCAGTCTCATTACTGTGTATAGTCAGTTCCCAGAGGAAAGTCACAAAGGCGAATGGGATGGAGGATATGAGGACATAAGTGTCTGACCTCTGCCTTTACACAGCTGATCTGTAAAATGGGATTATTTTGGTATGCCATGTTCACACCAGTCCTCAGTACTTCTTCCTTTTCGTCTATTAGTAGAATATTTTGAAGACTTTAGAGAAAGCATTTGATAGATGTAAAACATTAGCAATGACCTATGACTCCATAAGGGAGTTCATGGGCATGATACTTTCAACTCCCATTATCAAGTTTGGTCAATAGGGCTGATAGGGAATCCAGGGAAGGTGGCTGGTAAGGCATAGAGAAAAGACATCAGAAGACAGAATTCTTGGTTTGTGCTCAAGGATTGAGCAAACTTCCTGGTTGTCAGTTTCCTCATTTTGAAAACAGATGAAGATGAGGTGAACAAGATTTCCTGTAGTACATTTCCACAAGATACCCATATGAGCAGATCTAAAAAAGTGTCCTGCCTCTCTTGGGCCTTTTGATAGTCCCCTTGGATGGTTTCCATTGTTGCTGTGATAAAGCCTGGACTACTTAGAGTAGTAGCCTATGGGGTGTCTTCTAAGAAATCTCATCTCTATCTCTTTTTCCCTCCCCATCCCTTCCTCAGGTCCTCAGATTTGTCACACTGTCCCCTCTGCAGGGACACCGTACCTGGAACCCCACCTACTCCTCTTCCTGCCCAGTTTCTCATCTCTGATCTCATCCCTTTTGTAATTTCCTCAGGAAAGCATTTTGATCCTTGTGTGCATGTCAGCCACCATCTGTTGTATGTCTTCTCTCCCACATAACTCTTGAGATCATACTTTCATTTGTGGGTTCCCCTTTTTAAAAAAAACCCATAATGGGGGCGCTTGGGTGGCTCAGTGAGTTAAAGCCTCTGCCTTCGGCTCAGGTCATGATCCCAGGGTCCTGGGATTGAGCCCCGCATCGGGCTCCCTGCTCCGCGGAGGGCCTGCTTCCTCCTCTCTCTCTGCCTGCCTCCCTGCCTGCTTGTGATCTCTCTCTCTGTCAAATGAATAAATAAAATCTTTAAAAAAAAAATAAAAAAACCCATAATGATAAACTCCATGAGGTTTGGGATCTTGTTAGTTTATGCTTTCTGTTGTTTCTCTACACTGAGAATGTGTGATAAAGTCAAACATTTGATGAATGAATGAATGATAGGATATTAAGAAGGAAGGGGTGAGGAAGTGTGTGAGGGAGGGACTGAAGAAGGGAGAATGAAAGAGGGGGGAAAGGATGATCCCCAGATCATCTTTTCTTCTTTTCTCTGAGAAGACATTTATAGTCGATTCCTAATGGGTGGACCAGTCAGATGTGATCTCTAGTCAATATGGCCCCTTTGAATTCCTCCTTAATTCCCCAAGGCTGAATCCTCATGGAAGCCCCCCTCTGGTGCTTGAAGCCCGGAGGGGAGATTCCATACTCTCTGAGCTCTGGCAACCAGACTGCACACATTATTTATTGCTAGAGGACTGCTGGCTCGTACAATGCCCATCCCCCATTCTTTTATTACATACTTTCTTGATCAAACTGTAAACCAGCAAGAGAATGCTGAGCAATCATTAACAGCTGTTCTTGGAAAAGGACTAGATCACATAATTGTACACTTTACAATGTTCACCCGGGCCACTGTTCCACCTCCATGGCCGTGCATGTCCTCTGTAGCTGGAAGCATCACAAATGAGGATCCTGGCTAACATCAGAAAGGAAAGGAGCAGGAAGTGCAGGAGAAAGATCCAGAAAACAATTTGCTTGTTACAAAGTTGCCGAGAAGCTTAAGGCCACTGCATTTCAGTTGGCTGCTAAGTGAATATGTAACTACTTTATATATTTCAACAAAATTAAACTTAAACCTACAGAATTAGGTTTATTAATTTCTGTCAGGGCTCAATGGGGGAATAAGAATGGCCATTCATTAAGGACACACAATTACTGGAGACAAAAATGAAGCCCAGCACTATTAAGTATAATAAAAATGTTGAACACTGAAGAAATTTTCATTAAATATAATCTATTCTTTATATTACTACACTTAATCCTTGCTGTCTGCTTCTCTGTTTTTCTCCAACCTATTTAATTTTATTACTTAACTTTTTATAAATGTTTCTTAATATAATTATGATTAAATATTTGGGAGCAGAGAAGAATATTTAGTCTCTTAAAGAAAATGAAAGCAAAGAAAAGAGGAAAAAAAGAAGAGAAAAAGAAAAAAAGAAAGAAAGAAAAGAGAATTTTTTTTTTCCATCTCCTCTTTGCTTTACTCCTAAGATGGTGAAAAATGATGTTTTTTTGGAAAAAGCAAGTGCTAAGTGGGATTTTATTGTTGGGGCAAGGCCGGAGCAAGAGAGAAAGGAAGGCAATAAATAAGAAAGAAGCGCCGATCAGCCACGCAATAGAGCTCTTTATATTACACATTTAAATAAAACTCCAGCGCCTTACTAAAAAATGTCTGAGAACATTTGCACGGCCGAACCATGTAATTAAAAGATGGGCCCGGCTAGTGTGACCGCTTGCACTATGTGAAAACATTTGTGATCCGAGCATTTCTGTCTAAGCCACGATGGGTTTTTCTGCGAGTCGCTCTCCTCTCTTTGGGGTGGGGGTGGGGAATGAACAATGGGAAGCTAAGTGGGGGATTTAATTTTCTTTGCCAAATATGGTCGTGCTACTGTGTCTTCAAGCTTCTTATTGGATATATCGTGGTCCTCTGTATTTTTTTAAAACACAGCTCAATCAGGAAGCAGCAATCCCGATAAGCATGGAATATAGGGAAATGGAAATAAAACAGTGATTCCACTTTTACCCGCTAATGAGTGCTTTAATGACTGTGTTCAGAACAGAGGGGTCTTGGTTCCACCGCCAAGTCACTTCAGAAGTTCGGTTCTGGGCACCACATGTCCAGGGTCAAGCATTAACTAGTTTCTCTTCTTCCAGCTATGTAAGATGAGAATCATGCTTTTGCTCATAGCAACCACACAACCCTGCCCAACCTTCAGGCCCTACTATGTACACGTATTCATATGTCCTGGACCCCCTCCTCTCGATGTGCTTATTTGGCGATTTCACTAAGCTAGGTATTTGGTGTTTATATTGTAAGGATTATGTAAATACTCTTCACGGCTGAGACATGTAGTATACTATATGATGCCTTTTCTCTTTTATAGATTCCTTTGTTGCTATTATTATTATCACTGTTCGCAGAGTTCCTGACAAAGTATTCTGCCCTCAGTCCTGCTTACCATTTGTGTAAATCTTCTCAAACGAGGACATTCTGTCAGTACCATCTTCTAGAACTCTCTGTGCCTTCTGAACTGCTCCGGCCTGGTTTGGTGGCTCCCTTGGCCACTGACACCTGTGCTCTTGGGGTTTCTTCCCACTGCCATCCCAGGTAGCCTTCCCCTCTCTCGCACACTGAGTCCCTGTTACCTGAGTCCTATTCCCTCCTCTGGTTCCTCCCCATGTGTTATAGACCATATCTTCTAGTAACTTCCAAAGGAGGAGTGCATGGGAATTAGGACTTTGGGAACTCACCCGGTTAGAGAAGACTTCCCTACGAGTACCGTTTAAGTAATCTTACCCCGGTTTCTCCCTAGAGCATCGCCTTTTTTACTCCTTTGCCTAGCCTTTGTGTGAACTGACAATTTTCATACTTCTCAGCCTACTTTACTTTTCGTCGTCCCCATAAGAAAGTAAGGCCATGAGTGGTGGGACCTCATCAACTTTGCTTACTGCTCAGCCCCGGTGTCCAGGACAATAACACATCCAGTAAACACTCCATAAATATTTGTTGAATAATGGAATTAATGAATTTATTGGCTTACTTAAATGTTTGAATCTGTAAAGAATAGGAGGTGTTGGAGAAGTTTTGGCCCTCACTTCACGTAGCACATCTTTAAGCAGAGGGCATGTGGTTTGCTCTGTGACAGAGAACATACATCAGCCTTTGAAAATGAAACTGAGAGCAGCTTTGGCTGGATCCCCTGCTCCCGGCACCGCCAGTGTGTAGCTCCCCTTCCAGCAAACCCACAGAAAACCCAGAGTTGAGGCACTTGCTCGAGCCCTCCCCATGAAGGATGTGCTATTGTTCTTCTGCCAGAAGTTCCTGGGAGATAGTCCAGAGAGGTGTGTCCCCGAGGATTCAGGACTATAGATTGGTAGCCTTCAAACTGTGTGTGTATGTGTGTGTGTGTGTGTGTGTGTGTGTGTGTGTGTGTAGATACATAGACATTTTACATGTACACACCGATTTTTTTAATAAACAATACTTTTGTAATATTCTCATATATTGTGGACATTATAAGACATGTGAACAATTGATCTGAAAAATAGAGAAATAAAAATAACTATTAACAGAAACTTTAATGTTTTCTTTGTATACTGTCTTGGGTCACTATCTTTTTGAAGACCCTGATTTAAATGGGTATTTCTAAACTTTTGTGTGCTGGGGAGCCACCTGGATGGCTTCTTACAAACTGAGATTTCTAGGCTCCCTTCAAAGCATGACTCATTAGGATGTAAGTCTGCATTTTTCCCCAGGACTCTAGTTACTACTCTGATAACTGTGTCTCACAGACCCCGCTCTCAAAAGAGTCATTTAGATACTCTGTGCTTTGTTTCTGTGTTTGGGCAGATCTAAGGAATCTCCCCCACATTGGGACATATTAGGACCATGTTAGTGTAGCTTCTGGTAAAAATGCCTTTGCAGATACATGAAAGCAGTAGGCTTTTTCTTGGCTGTTATGGGAAGGGGCATCAGTTAACAACAAAAAAGGACCATGATGTTCCATTTCTGCGTCTTTCATTAAAGACTTATTATCAGTACCTTCCATGGTGGGTGTTGATGTTCCTTAAATTATACAGTCTCCAAATTCAGTGCTAAGTAGTTGTTTTTATTGAAAAATAGTACAATAATACAGCTATCTATTTTGGATCCCATATTTTGCACCTCATTCAATGCTAATTACTTACTCCTATCTTCAGTACTTCTAAGAAAGAGGTAGACGATATTATCCCCATTTTATAGATGTAGAAACTGAGGCCTAGAGAGGTAATTTCACCAGTCACTCCTACCACCCATCAAAGCGAAACAAATGCAACCATAAACAAACAAAAAAGTCTTGACTCCAGACTTGCGGAGTCATGTATTAAAACACAGGCAAGTGCAGCCCTCGCTAGGATCACAGGACTGGCAGGTGGTGGAGTGGGATGCTCGTCAGGGCCTTCTGACTCAAGTTCCATGCTCTTTACACAAGCTGGGAGCCTGCCTTACTTCCTCACGCTCTCCGCTGTTGCCTGGCTACCTGAGACCGGTACGTAGCTGACTCTGTAGTCCTTCCCTCCGCCTCTCTTCAGCGACATCCCCAGTTGGCTGCTGAGCTGTCTACCCTCCCATGATAAGTAGCGAGCTACGCAAGAGGCTTCACATGCGATCACAAGTTATCATGCCCAGTACGTCTTAAACAAACAGGAACTCCAGGTTCTGTTTTAGTGGTTTGGCAGAGCCACGCTCCACCGGAGACTGTCGACACACTTGGTTTTGGGTACGGTTTGCCACTCAGCTAGCGCTGCACGCCCATCACCCTGTCTGTGTGCTTGGTATCAGGTGAGCAACACAGGTCGACGCCAACAGCATTCTCTGCTTTCATCCCCATATTTTGGCACCGTAAACACAATGGCCTCTGTGGGCATTTTGATGGATGTTTTCTCCCCCTCCATCACAGTAATAGTAACCTTGTTTAATAGTCTATTAACAAAGAGGATAAAGGTCTTATTAACATTCACATGCTTTCTTTGCTGCTGAAATAACACTGCCTTTTTGTGTATTCGGAAGGCTGATTTTTTGTTCTTTTTTTTTTTTTTTTAAGACAGAAGTTGATCAATGTGGTAGGAAGGGTATGGGTAAAAAGACTGCAGGTCACCTGCGTCAGACCCTGACTTGCTGCTCACTCTCTGTGTGACCTTGTCGAGGTCACCCAATGTCTCTGATCCTATGTTTCCTTGTTTGTAAAATGGGGATGATTGAATCTACATCCATTGTTATTTGAAGGCTCAAGTAAATGTCTATAAAGTGTCTAACTTGGGACCCAGAAGGCATGAATATATATTAGTTCTTTTCTCAATTCTTGTGCCCCGTGAGATGGGTTTTTGTGGAATTGTAATTAAGGCCATCAGTGAGTTATACATAACTGGGAAATCCTTTTAAGGCACTTGCCTTCGGCTTCTGACACAAAAACCCATCCTTGCACCATGATGGTATGTCTATTCATGGGCTCAACCAACACTTGCTGAAAAAACAAAACAAAACAAAAAACCCCCAATGCATGGAGTAATGGTGGATCTTAGGAAACAGTTGAAAGGACACAGATTCTTTTCTCTTCTGAAATGATTATTTTCACAAATTACGTATTTATGTTCCCAAATTATCCTGGGCTTGAGAAAACCAAGCAGTTTCTGTGCCCATTTGGAATGAGTCAGAAGCTGGTTGTGTGTTTGTGATCAGCTGGCAGGGAAAGGAAGCGAAAGGGAGAGACCAGGCGTTAACCGTGATCCCAGAACACGCTCTGCCTGTTACTGGAGGCCTGTGCAGTGTTTCTCAGACTTCCCATGCACACGCATCACCTGGAGACCGTGTTAAGGTGCAGATTACAGATTGCAAATGCAAATTCACTCCGAGGGGCTGGGCCGGGGCCCAAGACTCTGAGTTCCTAAGAAGCTCCCACTTGCTGCTGATGGTCCTCGGGACACACTTGCAGTGGCGCGGGCTGGGCATTCTGTACACGTCACATGGTGGGCACAGACACTTTCACATTTTTTTCCTGCTCCATCTAGAGACCTCCCTTCTGCCACCTGACGAGTTCTGTTCTCCTTTCTCTTTCTCTGTCCTGTGATGCTTTCATGCCCCCTTGTCCTTCTGTTATTCCTGTCATTCTAGCTTTTTCAGAGCCTAAGTGGCTACCAACAACCTCAAGTTTTCCCTCTAAAGGAGGAGTTTGTATGTAGACATGGTGAAACAAAGCAAAACCAAACAAATACTCAAAACTGCAAAACTACAGAACAAAGTTCTAATACAGGCAGGCAAACCTCACACGTGAGTTAAAGGAGGGGGTTTTCGGGGCGCCTGGGTGGCTCAGTGGGTTAAGCCGCTGCCTTCGGATCAGGTCATGATCTCAGGGTCCTGGAATCGAGCCCCGCATCGGGCTCTTTGCTCAGTGGAGAGCCTGCTTCCTCCTCTCTCTCTGCCTGCCTCTCTGTGTCAAATAAATAAATAAAATCTTAAAAAAAAAAAAAAAAAGGAGGGGGTTTTCTCTCCCAGCACACGTTGCATGCCTGAGGTCCACATCAAAGGTGTAAATGCCTGACATTGCTATGAGATTTGGGGAGACACTGTCAAGATTCTCTACATGCTTACAGAGGCTTGCCTTCCTTGCTACCAAATGGCACACTCAAGTCGCTAGGCTGGGAACAAGACTCTTGTTTCTAGTGTGTTGGCATTGGAGCCATTTAGAGATACAGATCTGCCCAGAGCAATGTCCACACCGCCCTTCCCCATTCGAGAGACTGCACTGGGACTCAGGTATTGATGTTTTTAAGCCTCTGCAATTGAGAATAGTGCCCCAAGGTAAACCGAGGCTCTGGGGTGCAGGTTGGTTGAGAGAGAAAACTCTGCCTTCCTCTGTTCTGGATTATCTGGCGGAGAAATGTATGAATGTGTATCTATAGGGATTCAGGACTAATATCTTCATTTAAAAAACAGTGTATCCTCCATGCTATTTTTTTTTTTTTTCAAATACATTCTTCAGCAGAGGAATACTCATTTCCATCCTGGATTAATTGCAGCCCTGTTGCTGATGACTTTTGCATGAAGTTCCGCTGCTGCTTGCAGTGGGTAAGGCACTCGGATTGGGAATGTGCTCTGAAACGCAGAGGGGCAGCTGCGAGTCGTGGGGAAATTATTACCATTTCAGATGTCACTCAGCTTGATTTGTGATTAAGGGGAGCTGGAGGCTCCTCCTGTCTGGGCTGCTGTGAGAGCAGAAATCTGCTCTCCCAGCCGGTCGTGCTGCATTGTCACAGCCAATGCCCATCACCTCCGCGCCACCTCCTCCAGCGCGCCCAGGAGCCTGAAGCATTTAGGTTAAATTACAAGCGTCACTTGTCATTTCTGGGATGCTGACTACATTAATAAACTTTTTTTTTCCCTTTTTGGAGAATTTGATTAGAGTGTCTTGTGGATAAATAACATTTATCTATTTTCCTTTCATTCCTGTGTTGTGTAAACTGAAGAGCAGGAAAGGAGAAACACCTGAACTTTCAAGTCCCTGGAGTGGGCAGATGTGGCATCTCATTTGGTACTCCAGAGCCTCTTGCACAATCCTAGAGAGGTTTTTGTTTAACTTAATAGGGTGAACTGTTCATTCAACCAGCAGTCTCCTTGTGCACATGAGACATGATGGACTTCTGGAAGGGGAAGGAACAGCTCTGCAGAAAATGCAGGGCCTCCTGGAGTCAGGTGGTCCAGGCAGGGCTCAAAGTCCGATGGGAAGAGAGCATGTCACCCCATGAAGCCAGGACACCCAGGTGATGAGGACTGTTTCTTTGCAGGACTGGAGTTTGAGTGCTTATGTGGTCCACTGGAGGTTCTATCTGGTGCGCTGAGCCAGTGGCCTTTGCCAACGGCAGCAGAGCTTGTGGGAAAGAGAGGGGTCTTTGTTAGACAGAAGAGGGATTAAGTCCTAGCTCTGTCCCCAAGGACTGGTCCAGACAAGCACTTGGGGCCTCAGTCTTCAGAGAGTAGAGGGACATGTTCAGGGTTCCATGAGAATGACACATAGATAAGGGGGCTTAGCCCTGTTGCCTTTTAGGAACGCTCAAGAGTGACCCTCACAATATATGATAACTAGTCAGCACCAGCTTAGCTCTGAAGCAAGGTTCTGGGCTCCTTCCTGCTGGGTCAGGCCTTAACCCTTTAGTTGCTGGATTGAAGGCCCAAATGAGAAAGCTATGTTGGGGGAGGATGAGGACACTGGCTGGCACTCAACTGTTTCCGTGTTATAGGAAATGGAATGGCTGCATGGGGACACCCAGGCTGTGCAACAACCATGGGCTGTTTACCAATTGGACCACTTCACGGCAGCCCTCTGCAGACTGGGATAGACAACTGTATGGAGAGGGGGTTAACCCCAGGTGTTATAGCAGAATCACCAGTCCACCCAGAAAGTTCTTGATGAACCTCTCTGCGTCGTTCACACGTGCTAAAGTGCCTTCTGTGCATAAAGCAGCTGTTTCCATACAAAGTGCCTGAGGTGAGCAGGAAACGCCTCACCTCTCAGGGAGCTCATGGTCAAAGAGATAACTGCAAGACGCAACATCCAAAGTAATCAGAAGCATATCGATGACGAAGGAGTGGATTCCTCTGGGGAGACTTAACACTTGAGAGCATGAGGGCTTCTAAAAAATTATTAAATATTAGTCATTCATATAACACAAGAATTAAATACCACATAAAAAAATGAAAAGCTTAGAGATAAGAAGACCCCTGGAAGACCCCTAAGCCACCCTACCTCCATCCCCAAGCCCGCTGTAACCACATGTATTAGCCTGGTGTGAATCTCTGAGGCTGTTGTTCTGGGAAGTAGTAAGGGTCCTTCTGTGCATGTCTGTGTGCAGTGCAAGCAAGTGAATGCTTACATAAACTGTATCATACTGCCCATACCAACATTCAACTCACATTTTATTTCTTGACAATATGCCCAGATGTCCACATAGAAAGCTATTGCTCAAATCTCAGTCCGTGGGCTAACAGCATTGCCTGGAAATGTACTCAAAATGCAGATTCATGGCTCCACCTTGCCCCAAGTGAATCAGAATCTCTGGTGTGGTGAGTCACTGTCCATGTGAATATTTTGTACACAAAAATTGAGAAGCATTGTCATTCAAGATTTCATCCCAAATTCCAGGGCTTGGATCCCCGAGTCACCACTGGGAGGAGAGCCACTCAGGAAAGCAAGCTGACCAGGATCACCTGCCCTGGCGGTTATGCAAGGGAAGTAGTAACTACTTCTCTGGTTGAGGTGCTGTGGTATTTACTGTGTTACAATAGCTAACCTTGTCTACAATGACCAGTTCAGAGTTACTTTAATCAAGTGTCCAGACTTCTGCTCAGTGGCTCCCCTACCAGACATGTTCAGTTCCTGCTCTCAGAGAAGAATGTTTTTATAATCAATGGCCATGTTTGCAGCTTCTAGGTGGTCACAAGAGAATAGAAATAGAATTAGATCCTTGTCCTCCTATGGAGTGGAGAACAGACCAAAACCAACCCATCTGGCTCACTAGACAACTTGATTGCTGATGACGTATTTTTAAAGATCAGTTTCTTCCTTGTTTGATCTGATGTTCTAGAGTCAGATTGAGAAGTGGCCGTAGTGATACCTTCACTGGGAGGAAGTCCTGCAGAATAAAAACTGGGAAAAGTATCTCCTCTCACTTTCCTGTTTTCTGTTTGCCACCCCTAACCCCCTTAACTATAGCTGCCCCTCAGAATAAGCATCTGCATGGGAGCTAGTCAGGTGCCTCCAACCAAATGTCCTGTGTTCCTCTATGTAGAAAAAAAATTATATAACATTTAGATGATGGCAAACTGGTTTCATTTGTGTGCTTGCATCATGCTGTTACTAGTGACTATGTAACTCAGTGGGTTGAGAAAGATTCTGAGGCTTTGTCGTAACACAGTGAGAGAAAGTGCCACTTGGCATTGCTACTTATCGCCAGCCCTGTTCTGATTGGTGAGTTGCTTGCCTTCTCCTCTGAGCCCATGTAGTTTCTGCTCTACCTGCGTGATGAAAACGTCTTCACGTGTCTTGGACTTCTCTCTGAGGCACCTTGGGATTCAAGCCAGGAGTCTCCTGTGGGAATTTCTTGTTGTCTTCTCAGAGCCTTAGTGACCCAGGAAGAAGGTGCATAGGAGAGAAGCAGCACTTAATGCCTACTACAACCTCAAAATAGCAGTTTTGGGTTCACTGGAGCATCCTCGGATTTTGGTGCTGGGAGATGCATTCGAGGCTCCTCAACCCAGTGCCCTCTATACCTGCGTCAGCAAACTATAGCCTATGGGCTAAATTGGGTCCACCATCTGTTTTTGTACAACTCACATGCTAAGAATGGTTTTTACATTTGCAATGGTAGAAGACAATTCAAAAGAAGAAAATTAATAACACATGAAAAAAATATAATGAAAACAACAGATAATGAAAAGTTCAATTCAATTCAAATTCCCATGTCCATGTAGAAGTTTTACTGGAACTCAACCAGCCATGGCCTCCATTTACATATTGTCTGTGGCTGCACTTGCAGAGGCCGTGGCAGAGTTGACTGGTTGAGATAGAGACTTCTATGGCATACAAAGTCTAAAATGGTCCCTCTCTGGCCTTTTCCAGAAGAAAGGTTGCCAACCCTTGAAAGGATCTATAGAGTCTGGAGACTGGAGGCTGACAGTAACACATTCTCATGCTGTCAAATCAATTTCCTGGACTGACATAGCCTCGGTGTGGCTACTTTGTAAATTATTGGGAGGGATGAGGTAGTTTTGAGGGTTTTCCAAGTTGAAAATTGGACTCTGGGCAGGGCGTGGGGTCAGGCGCACGCCTTGCCTGAAGCTCCCGGAGCTCACGCAGGTGTGAAAGAACTTCTGTCGGCGGTGGATTTCACCTTGGGGAGGAAACTGGAGGGAAGCTTTAATGGAGAGGTCTTTTGCTTTTGCAGGTGCCGTTCTTTTTAATTAGGGTGTAGGCTGGTGAGGCCCAGCTCCACCCCAGAGACATCACGGGAAGGGGTGGAATCCATCAGACATCAAACAAATGGCTTTGGGTGAGCGCATCCTACAGCCAGCACACACATAATCGTGGGGCTCATTGCTCCCAATGGGAGCTGGGGAAATCAAGATGCGGCTCAAGATGACATTTCCAACTGTCCCCAGAAATGGGGGGAAATCAGTTTTATTTATTAATTCCATCTTGCCAGCTCCCAATTTGGTGTGAACAGTTACGTTTTGAAGCACGTTTCCACCCTGCAACTAGCAGAGTTAATTTAATGAAATGAGTAGTCTTGTGATGACCTGAAGGGGAAAAACACATTAATCTGGAAACTATCAAAGCTGTCTGACATGTATTATTGTAGGACTCAGAAAAAATAAACAGTTTATGTAGAAGATTAAGTGGCAGTGTGGATTTGCTTTTGACATATCTTGTCTCCAAATCTAAGTTGGGGATTTATTATCGCACTATCATGTCACAGCTATCTCATTTATATGATAACACATCTGTAATGTTTTACAAGTGCAGCACTACTTGTACGAAATGGGGCTTTTTTAAGTCCTAAATTATAGTACCTGGAGAGGCATGCATAATTATAGTGCGTGTTAGCAAATGAGAGGGTGCATTTCCACCCGCACTCAGCATTAATCGTCAGCACAGTGGGTGCAATAAAATCATAATTGCTTCTTCCAAACTTCTCATCTGAGCTGTACAGGTTGAAGTCAGTGGTTGGGTGGAAAGATGCCTACTGTTATGCTGGGTGGAGGCCTCGTTCCCATCTTCCCAGAGAGTCGCTGGATCATATGGCGGGAGATAGCGTTGAGTTCAGGCAGAGAGCTGGACCCCACTGGGGCTACATCTTGAAGTCCCCTGATAGTTATGCTCTTAGATCTGTATGTCAGAAGACACTGGAGAATGGTGATGATGGGTCCTGGTTTGGCTGTCTGGGTTTGGGTTCCAGCTCTGCCTTTCAATTTTGGACGAATTGTCCTACTTTCTCGGAATAACTATTTTCTCATCTGTAAAGGAAAGGTGGTCTCTAACTCAAAGTATTCTTAAGGTAATTGACAATGTTTATGAAGCACAAAACACGCATGTGAGAAATAGATGTGATTACAGCTCTCTCCCCTGAAGATTACTGTCCAGAGCCTTTGCTGTCCAATATGGCAGTCGCTGTCACAAGTGGATGTAGAGCTCTTGAAACATGCCCGGTCCCAATGGAGAAGGTTTTGAAGACAAAACCAAAGTATCAGTTTTTGAAGACAAAGTACAAAAAATAATGTAAAACACATCAGTGATGTTTTATATTGATTACATTTTGAAGTGATAATATTTTGCCTGTTTTGGCTTACATATACTAAAATAAATCCCACCTGCTCCTTTTTACTTTTTTCATTGTGACTACTAGAATATTTAACATTACACAAAAGACTTACATTATAATTTTATTGGACAGTGCTGTTTAAACAGATGAACGCTGACCAAAACATTATGTAAATATGTGTTCCGAGTTGCAACTTATGGTTCCTGGTGTTAATACTATTACTATCATTGATTTATACTTAACCTACTTTAGAAAAAATACTTTAGGTGGTTTGCTATGGAAGAATGGAAAAGAGCTAGTGATTGCCATAAACTACTTAATTTAACTCCAAGCTCCCTGGTCGTTAAGGCAGAAAAAGAACACATATTTGGATCATACGGGTCTTTTTAAAATGTTGAGTATTCATATAAGTTCATTGGAAAAGGAAAGCTTTCTCCTGGCGCTGAATTCTCAAAGGACCATTTCCCGGTGCAATCTTGAGATTGCACATACACCTGCACCTCTCCGTCCTCCCCAAACAAGGCTTTTATGGACTTGGAACGCAGTGAGTCATACAAATGCAGTGATGATAATTACACCTCCCTTTGTTTATGTAAATTACCTGATTTGATCCTGGAAGCAGCCCTGCAGGATGGGCCTTGCAGGGACCATTGTTCTTTTTTTTATGGACGAGGAAGCTGAGGATCAGGTCAAGCTTCAGTGACTTGCTCAAGTTTTCACAGCCAGTGCGTGGCAAGGCTGAGGCTCAAACCCTCATTCCCAAAGTGGAAACTCCCTGTGCTTCTGGCAGTGATGTTCACTTTAGTGTGAAAGAAAGCTCATCAGAGTGACTGACGGGAAAAAGCCTCTGAGGGCCTCTGCCAAGAAAGGGGGACCCACACACAGCTGGGAGGCTGGGAGCTCTGAAGATGAACTTTGCTTTAGCCAGATAGAAGAGAGATGTGTCTGGACATGTGCTATTGTGTTCCTGACTGTGGCCCGCCCAACGCAAGATAGCTGGTGACTGGGTCTCAAGGCATAGCTGCTACGTGAGCGTGTTAGCTAGCTCACCTCCGAGATCAGCTCTCCTGGAACCTAGGACACGCACCTGTCACCTAGGACCTCATCGCAGTGCATGTTCATGCCAAGGCCCGAGCAGAGGGCTGAGCATCTGCACTGCTCACAAGTGTCTCTTCTGTTGGTCTGGTGGTTGAGGATTGAGAGCTCTAAGGTGTCTGTTTTCTGCTTTCCCCCAAAGCACCTCAACCTTAGAGTTTTATACAAAGATCAGAGGACTGATTCTCAGACTTGCTATAAATTAAAACTTCCCTGGAGGTTTCTAAGCAGTACTGATGCCTGACACCCACCCCAGGTCAGTTCACGGAAACAGTTTCTGGGAATGGGGCTCTGAGCCTGGCACATTTTCACCTCTCCCTGGGTGTTCTTAGAATAAGGCATCCATGTTCGAAGGCTACATTTGTGAGTAGTGGGATCACACAACTTAGAAGATTCTTCTGCCTGGCAGTCACTCAAGTATCCCAAATCCGAGCACTGGCTACCCACATAGTTTTTCTCCTGTTGCCTCCTAAAGACAGGGTGTGTTACATGACCTAGCCGCTCATTCTTAAATTCGTCTCTCGAGGGCCAACAGCATGCAAAGTATGGACCCGGCGATGGATGCAGTCTGAACGCAGCAGGCAAGGTCCTGGCCTCCTAAGCATTCATATTCCCATGGGTTAAATTGCTGATAAGGTGTGAAGAGAAGGGGAAAGGTGTTTTAGCAGGAGCGAACCCCGAGTTCACGGGTCGGGCCAGCTACCCTGAGACCGAAGTTGGGACCTCAACTGTCTTCAGCCCAGAGTAGTTTTAGAAGCATCCGCAGAGAGCTCTAATGATCCAGATTCCCGAGTCCCACCTCCAACCTGGATGGGTAGAATCTGCAGCGTGGGTCTGGGCAATCCGCATGTAGGCGTTGAAAGAAAGTAGGGTGATTCTGATCTAACCTCCAGATTAAGAAGCCCCAATCTCGACTTTAAAAAGCACGAGCTTGAGCCAGAAATAAAAGGTGTGCTGTGAAGCTCTCTCTCTGCTAAACAAATAGCTCACATGCCTTCTTTAAACTAGAGGCACAGTTGGCAAAGCAGCTTTCAGAACGCCCACATCACTCCCTTTCTTTTCCTTTTGAATAAACAGCTGGCGAATATGACATCAATTTAACTGTAATGACTGCTTTTAATTTTCATTTTAAATCTATACTGTTACTATATATTGGGATCCTGGCTGGTGCCAACTGCTCTGGCCACACGTCTGGTTTTCATTTAGTCTCTGAGTTCCTTTGGGTAGTCGTGTTCAGAGGCCTGGTTTAATGCATGACCCTAATTGCAATGTGGAATTAAGTTGGTGCTGACTGTAGCGTTTTCAGTCTTAGAATCAAGGAAAGTATCTAATAGGAGGGGGAAAGAAAAGCCCCTCTGGAGTTTCACCCCTTACCAGTGCCTTATCTTTATAAATTTTTTACATTCAACATTTTTTTAATTGAGTGCATAATATGGCTATAAAACAGCAGTTTAGATAATGCGGTCAGGCTGCTATTTTATATATATCTCTTCTCAGTTTCAAAATATCCCCTTCTTCTCCTCCTTGTCTGACACTGGCTTCATTTCTCATTAAAAATGCTGGTGGCTTGGAAGTGAGGCTAGAAATGCAGGCTGGGCTCCTTCTTCCAATTTATGCTTGGTGCTGAGTTTTCCTGGAAGCCTCAAAGGCCTTGAAGGAATCTAGGTTGCCAGCTGTTGGTTATTTTCAACAACTCTTGGCCAGAGATCTGCTATGTAAAGGATTAAATTCAATGTTTTCACATCAAATGTATTTAAGAAAAAGATTTCCTCCAAGATGGCAGGTACCTCTTGGTACACTAGGGTGGGACAATGGCAGTGAAAATGCACCCATGTTACTTGTTCATGGGAAAATATAGATAAAAAGTGATGTTGATAGGAGATTGGATGAGATGCCAAATAGGAGAGAAGCTGAGTTGGATCAGACCATTTTGGAGAGTGGTGGGGTCTATATCAGAAGCATGATCTTCACAGTACAAATATTTGCTACACAAAAGGTTAGCCATTATTATATGTTGATTCTCCTCCAAAATAGTTCTCTTGTATTAGTTCTTTCTTCTGTTTGTCTTTTCATGCATTCATTCAACATGTTGTTTATTGGGTAATTGCTGTGGTATTGTAGGGGGCCATGGGAGCCGCTGGAGATAGCACATGAACACTAGGGCCATGTGCCCACCCTTCTGGCCCTTACAGTCTAGTGATAAACAGGGAGGAAAATGTGCAGTGGGAAATAAGCGTCCTAGGTGATTTTGTAAGGGTAGTGAGTGTTACTGTGGAGTACCAGCAGGTGCCCATCCCAGGCTGAAGGGAATAGGAAAGCCGCCACCAGGCCCAAACTATCAGAAAATGGCCCACTCTTAGCCATTTGTCCTGGCATCTTGCCTGAGGCTTGATTTGGGGGCTGTGATATGATCACATGGTAAACTTTGCATTGACTGAAATGATACTGCTGAAGATGATTTTCAGTCTATCATAGCAGAAATTTCTCTTTGGTCTCAGTATAAGGAAATGCTATGCTTTTCTTAGTTTGGTGTATCTTAGGGGCAGTGCAAACTTTGTCATGAAGATGTATCTCTTGCCTTGAGAGCTAGATAACTCAGTCATATTTGTACCTCACTTCTGGAAATTGCACAGGATCATAGGAGTAACTATTTGTATGTTAATTTTACTGATTTATGTATGTCTCTACCCTTGTTTCCTCATTTTACCCAATTCCTTTATTTATTTTATTATTTTGTGCTTTGCCCACTTTTTTGAAACTGTCTCAGATCCACCAGGGACAAGGATTAGAAGCACATTTGGTGTCAGTGAAATCATTTGAAGAAATAAGCAAGTTAGAACAGGACACCATACTCAGACTTAAGAGAAAGGATAAAGGAAGGGTAGAGTTCAAAAGTCAGGTTTTAACTGTGGGGGTGCTTCAAAAATAGTTAAGTTAAATTAAAAAAAAAAAAGGAGAAGGAGAAGAAGGGGTAGGAGAAGGAGAAAAAAAGAAAGCTAAACAAGAGCAAGCTCTTCCGGTTTCTCCAAATCCTGGACCTCTGACACCCAGCCAATGTCAATATTAGCTAACGAGGCTTGGCCAATGTTCAGTCTGATCAAAAATAAATTAGGATGGTGCTTATAAAAAGGGCTTACAGGACACACACACATACATATGCACACTCTTCCTGAGCAAGGATAAGGATTACAGGCTTTTAATAAATGCTAATTTAGTGATAACAATTTTATATAGTGTCGTTTATGCCAAGATCTGACATTAGCTGATTGGGGGTTTCAGCGACTGACCAAGAAGCCAGCTCCAACTGGTGTGTTCTGCAGATACCTCATGTCTCCCTCTCCTCCACATCCAGTGCCCCCACCTGTCGGCTCCAACCAGCTTCCTCTCAATATGCTCGAGCCAGCCATGGCTCGAGGTAACCTCCAGTATATGGGGTCTGACACACTCCCTGTAAATTGAGCCCCGCTCCCTCTCACTATTCACATTGTGTTTCTTTACTTCTTTGTGAAAGGAGCACTGAATGCCTCACATAGAAATTCAGGTAGTTAGAGTCTGGATTTTCCTTCCTCCCCTCTTACCTTTCTCTCTCTCTCTGGTGGATCTTGGCCCATGATATTTCCTGGTCACAAGAGAGAGAAACAGATGTTTTTCTTCAATACTGCAAGGGATGCCTTAGGAGCCGTGAGGGGAAAGGATAACTAAAATCCCAGCCAGTGATTCTAGCAGAAGTCTGAGCACATGCAACAAGGTCTTCCTGTGTTCCACTGAAGCCAGAATTACCCCCGATAGACAGTTGTGTAGACACAGCGACACTGTATCAAGAGCATGGGTTTTAGTCTGATGGCTCTGTGCTCAGACTTGGCTCTCTTATTTGCTATTTATGTTACCTGAGATAAGCCCGCCTTGACCCTCCGAGTTCAGTTTCTTCATTTGTAAAAGGACAAGAGCATTAACTACTGGGTGATCCTGTCTTGAAGCTTCAAAGTGGTGGGAATAGAAGTGAAGTTCTGCGACAGATCCCCACCTAGTTAATCACAGCACACATTTCTCACATCATTGTGTGCCAGGCACTGTGCTCAACAACTTACATGCTACTTTTACTATTACTTTTATGGTTACTCTTCCCCTGAGTAAGCTCCAAGAGAAGTGTCTTGAGGTCATAGTAGATATTCAATAATATATGTTAAATGGGTGACCAGTTTCATTTAATCCTCAAAAGAACCTAAATTAGTACTATACGTCTCCCCCATTTGTTGGATGGGGAAACTGAGGCACAGGTGGTTAAGTAACTTGCATAAGACTGTTCCAGCTCTCAAAGGCTAGGGTCAGGATTCACTGCAGGCACTCCTAGAGCCTTATCCACTACACTCTACCAACTCCTGAATCTTTTTATGGTGGGGTAAGCAATCCCCATGGCCTTCTCTAGTCTTTCTCCCTCCTCTGTCAAATGCTAATGTGCATACCAGCCCTAACCTTAGCCCCCTTGTCCCTAAGACAGTGCCTGGATTTAGCGCCAGTGGGTGTGTGCAGGGCCATCGAACAGCACACACTCTTTGAAGTCCCAGGAAAGACTCCTTTGACACCAAAGCCACGCAGAGAGGAAGCTGAGCCTTTTGGCAGGCCCCAGCTTGCTGCCTGTGGGTTGTGAGCCTGTTCACAGAGGCTCCACGCCAAGGCTCCAGAAAAAGGGAAACCTCTCCCTGAGACTGCTGTGAGGGCCTTTGGGCCCTGTGAGAGACTGGGTGGAAGGGAGGGTGAGGGCCAGGCTTAGAGGCAGCAGGAGAGGCTGTGCAGGGGTAAGGGGTACTGCCTGTGTTCTGCTGCCCCCACCACGCTTTCTCTCCTCGCTCAGGTCCCCAGCAGTGTGTTCCTTCTTTTTCCCTGCCTGCCTGTCTGCCTGTCCTCCCTTCTTCCTTCCCTCCCTCCCCGCTCTCTCCCTTCCTCTCTCCCTCTGTCTTTCCTTTCTTCCTTCCCTCCCTCCCTCTTTTTCTCCTTCCTTCCTCTCTCCCTCCCTCCCTTTTTACTATCTCTTTTTCTCTCTCATTCTCGTTTTCTTTCTTTTTCTAAAAATGATTTTCCTCTCTCTTTCCATGTCCTTCTGTGTTGCTCTGTCCCTGTCTCCATCTCTCTTCCCTTTTTTTTTTTCTCTTTCTCCCCACTTCTCTTTCCCTCTTTCTTTTCTTAATAAAGATTTGAGGTCTTTTCTCAAAGTCCTCTCAGTCTGGTGGGAGAAGAGGGATTAGAAAAATAAGCAACCAACTACTCTTTTGTCCTTATTCCTCCAGTTGGCAGACTGAGGCAGGGAGAAGGTCAGTCCTCTCACCATGGTCAACAAGCTTATCCAAATCTGCCATGTCACATGTATATGTTTACAGAATTTGTCTCCTTTGAAGATTTGGTTTCCTCTACCTAGAATATACTTCCACTCCCCTTGCACATTTGGCAAACTCCTCTTCATCCTTCAAAACCTTTCTTAGGCATCATCTCCTCAGAGATGTCTTCTTGGGATGTCACTTCCTGCCCAACAGCATGATATCCATATTTTATGTCATATCTATGCTTTGTATCTATGTCTGTTGTTGATTTTGTTATAATTTAGTATATGCCCTTCTATATCCACTTTGAAATATACATCAATGGTGGGAAGAAACTGTCTTATTCACCATACTTCTAACCAGAAAGTCTAGTTTGGAGTACATCAAAAAATGCTTATTTTGGTGAGCTGAATCTTTTGCAGAACAGAGACCTTGTGCATTTTAAAATCGTACAGTGCCATTAAAAAAAAAAAAAAAAGCTCTGTCTGTTAAACCCCTGAACTTGCTAAAGTTAACATAGTTCTTTTTACAAATTCTTAATGATTCTTTGAGATTTGTCCACACAACTTACCAACTGTCACCCGATTACTTCTTATTCTCTCTTGGTGCACATATGTTGGGAGTCCAAATTTCTCTCTTTGTTTCCCTGCAAATAAGATATCCATTCAAGGGGCTCTTGGGTGGCTTAGTGGGTTAAAGCCTCTGCCTTCAGCTCAGGTCATGGTCTCGGGGTCTTGGGATCGAGCCCCGCATCGGGCTCTCTGCTCAGCGGGGAACCTGCTTCCTCCTCTCTCTCTGTCTGCTTCTCTGACTACTTGTAATCTCTGTCTATCAGATAAATAAAATCTTAAAAAAAAAAAAAGATATCCATTCAAGTTATTCTGCAACCTACTTGTATTGACAAGGTAGAAAAGGGCTAGACCTTCCTGCTCCTTTATAGATGTGGATGCCATTGTTCTCCTGCCCCGGTCCCAGTAGACAATGACGGTTCATTGAGAGTAAACCCCTTGACTTATTTTTCTGGTTTGTGGCGCCATGGCCAAATTTCGTTGGCTGGTACCAGGGTACACTCTTAGCAACCAGACAGCATTAAGCTTTATGTTACTAAAGATGTCAGTAGCAGACACTGCTCTGCTCTCGTTGGTTCCAAAGAAGAAGAACAAGGGTTGGTTCCAAGACAAACACTGATTGTCTCATCCAGAGGTTCACCAAGAGGTGATGGAGGAAGTCAAGAGCCAAGGATTCCAGTAATAGGTCAGGAAATGGAGTCCATGTTGGTTCAAGACGACAACTGTGAAAAAATAATCATTTCCCTTAGGTACTTATTGGTTGCTGGAGCTTACTGGAGGAAAGTTCATATAGGAAAAAGGCACAGTGCGGGATGTGAGGGACGCTGTCTGCATAAACAGGTCCCTCTGATTGCCTGTGATGGGAAAGGCAGTGTCCACCATCTGTCACCTACTTCTACTTCCCAGCAGTCTTGCACTTCCGTTTCTACAGTTCTTTCTGCACCAACCTGTTTGTCCCCGGAAAACAGGATTAGTCCCCAGGGGTTCTATAGACAGGGGACCCTATTCTAATGAAACGTGTTATTTGAAAGAATTACTTAAGCCTATGTAAACTGGTCAAAGTGGGAAGACGTGACTGGGGGGAGGTGAGCAGAGTGGAGCAGGGTGATAAAAATAGAGTTTTATCTGCATTTGGACTGATTTTGAAAAGGTTTTTTAACCATTGCAACTGAATCCTTTTCAGAACCATCCCCCCAACTTTTTTTTTTTTTTTTTTGTTCACCCGAGTTGCTATGAGAACATGAATCATCTCTTTAGCACGATGACAGCAAGTGTAGCATTTAGGAGCGGACCCTGATTTTTCACTGTTTGTTCTTTGCTCTCAACAAGATAAGCTGTTGTTATTTCTTTCTTCTTGAACAAGCACACCATGATTGCTGAAGTGGTAAGAATAATTGGACCAAATAGTCATGCGATTAATGCAAACAGAGAGAATTCATCTGTTTCGAGTACAGTAAATGCACTTCTGAAGATGCAGGAGCTTGCTTTCTCTGTTTATTCTTGGGCTGGGGAACAAATGTTGCTGAGTTCACTGCCACAGATTCCTGTGTTTCTTCCATGGGTGGAGACCTGAAATGAACTGAGTTAAGGGAGAAATCAGCCCTATCTCAGAAGTGGGTGGGCTTGGAGGGAGGGGCTGCGGGGTGAACACAGGGGAGAAGACTGCTCTGCCCTGATTTGACACCCTCCTCCCTGGCTGGGGGTAAGAGGACTTCTGCTTTCTTAATGATAGGTTTCAGTTAAAAGGGTGACCAACTGAAACAAGGGAAATTAGCATTGATTAAAGCCTTCAGGTGCTCAGCTCTGCACTCAGAATTCTGTCATTTAGATGCCACAGGCATGAGACAGGTTCCATTGCCCCCACTGGACAGATAAGTACACTAAGATTCAGAAGTAAGTCTCCAAACTCACAAAACCGGTGTGCCGAAGGGCTAGGGTTTGAAGCCAGGTCTTTCTGGCTCAGGGTTGTGGTGGAGGCGTGGGCTTTGGGGCCACACTGTCCACTTTGGAATCCTGATGCTGCCATGCAGTGATGGTGTGACCTTGAGCAAAGGACTTCAGCTCTCATCATCTCCTTTCTTTCATCTGTAGAACAAACAAACAAACAAAAAAACCTGGAGACTACAGTAGTAGTCATCAAGTTATCTAATAGGGCTATTTCCAGGATTAAGTGAGTTATTACACGAGAAGAACACAGAATTGTGCCTAGCTGATAGAACTTCCTGGATGCACATGGGGCCGCTTTGACATCAATGCCTGGGTGCCTTCTGCTGCCTAAAAATGCCTGTAGCTCATACCTGTGATTCGCCGCAATGGTGCCCCAGCTCATTTGTCTTCATACCGTCACCCTGGCACAGCCTGGAAGGGTTAATGTCTCTAAAATCCCCGTTTTTCAGGTCATTTGATAACATTGCTGTGGTAGAAAAAGCTTGACGGTTTGTCCATGGACTGTCTGTGCCCCATTTTCCCCATTAACTTCCCACTGCACTCCCTCCCCACTCTGCAACTGCTCCCTCCCTGTGCCTCTCCACTTCCACCTCTGGCACTCAGCTCACCTTCCTTCCCGTCCACAGCCTGCCTGATCCTATATACTTCTCAAGTCTCCTCCCTAGTCCATTGTCTCCCAGAAATGGCCTTTGCAACGTGAACCCACAGCCCCTCTGCAGCTCCCGGAGCCCACGTCGTTGGTGGTGCTCAGTCAGTGCTCCGTGTTCGTGAATTCCTGTCCCTCCTCATGGCAGGTGCAAGGGAGGAGACCGGGGTGATCACACGGCACTGCCACTGTCTGTTGACTTCTCTTTCACAGTGATCTGCCAAGCGTGCTGTGGTTCCAGAAGCCCAGGAGACTTACAGGACTGTAGCAGGAAGAGAAGTCTGCCTCTTGAAAGACTGGCTGAAGTTTGGCATGTAGAAAAGTAGAACGAAGGAATTTTAGGCAGAGGGAAATGATTGTACAGCATTATGGAAGTGTGAGAAGCGACAGGGATGATAGAGGACACTGTGAAGAGATGCTGACAGCTCAGTGGCCAGGGGCAGCCAACGTGATGATTCTTCTTGGCTCTCACCCCACCTGTCCCCTTCCCCACATCTCTAGAATCCGGCTTCAGCCCTGAGCTTGGTTCTTCCTTCAGTTTGATAAATGCTTTCACCATTTTGCTTAATTGTCTCCTTCTAGTATTTATTAAACAGAAAGATGAAATCCAATGAAATAAATGAAGCACCTTGTGCTGATTTTGACCAAGATGGCGTCATCCGTTTGTGTTCATGTTTGAAGTGAGGAATCCGCTAACAGTGAATTCACCATACATGGCTCCTCTGTCCTGGGTTGGGGAATGTGTTCTGCCTCTCCGTTAGGAGTCCTGTAAATCCAGTTTCTCTTCTGGAATCGCCAAAGTACCTGGCAAGGGGGAGATAACTAGCGCTGTCTAGGTATCTCCCAAATGCCAGATGCTCGCGACCATTAGCCAGCTAAGCTGTACAGTAACCCTATGGGACAGGTGTTGCTTTCCTCGTCTGATAAGTAGGAATTAAGGAAGCTCAGAGATATAGGGCTCATTTCTGGTTTCATAACCCCAGTGTATTATGGGGAATGACAGAGGCCCTCAGGGCTCTGCCCCTATACATTCTGAATGTGCACTAACCTGACCATCAGCTGCTGGCACCGAGCTCCCTCAACCATCACCTACAGGGAAGGCTCCTCTGCCTCAAACTCTGGGCAGGAGAAGGCCAATGCTGCTTTCTGTTCTGCACAAGCTCCCAAGGTCCCCGGGAGGGTGACCTCCAGTTACCTCCAGTGGTCCCTCGCTTGACAACTGATTTTTATTATTTTACATGCTCCCTTTCCTTCCCTGCCTCCCCTCCCACTCTCCTTCCAGCCTGTCCAGAGATTACCCCCAGTACTTGCACCAAAATCCTTGTCTCAGGGACTGCCTCTGATAGTTGCACAGAGATCAATCTGACTGTGCAACCTACACCTTCATGCGGTGCCATGCTGTGGAGACTGCTCATGAAGGATTTCACTGGGACAGGGTGGCAGTGGGCTAGAGGAACCCACTAGAGAAGTGGCAAGCGGGTTTTGCCTCAGGGTCATCTGTGAGTGATCAGTGGGGCTCCCTGGAAGCTTCCTGGAGGGTGAGTTTGAGACCCATAAGAGTGACATCTGGACAGAGTGTGCAGTGCTGTCTGTGTGCCCAAGGGAGGGAAGAGGAGCGAATGTGGTATTTGCTTCTTGGCCCTTGGTGCTCCTTCTCTGTGTGTCTGTACTTTAATCCTTTTCTGTGAGGAAGCCTGCCAAAGGGAGACTGGGACGGTGTATGGGACCACATTGCGAGCTCTCAGAGTAAGGAGTAGTAAGGTGGAAATGGCACGGGGTTGAACAGCAACTCAGAAACTCTGAGGCCCAGTGTTGATAAAAATGCTCTTTAGACAAGTCACTTTTCCCTATTTTGCCTCTTTTTGTGACTGAAGACATTAAGAACAACTGCTGGAATTTTTGCTGAAGATTTCTTTCTTTTTTTAAAATTTTCTGATATCCCTTATTTATTTTAATTTTAATTTTTTACTTTTTATTAACATATAATGTATTATTAGCCCCAGGGGTACAGGTCTGTGAATCACCAGGTTTACACACTTCACAGCACTCACCATAGCACATACCCTCCCCAATGTCCACAACCCAACCACCCTCTCCAGACCCCCTTCCCTCCCACCCCGGCAAGCCTTCAGTTTGTTTTGTGAGATCAAGAGTCTCTTATGGTTTGTCTCCCTCTCAATCCCACCTTGTTTCATTTTTTCCTTCTCTACCCCCCAAACCCACCACATTGCCTCTCAAATTCCTCATATCAGGGAGATCATATGATAATTGTCCTTCTCTGATTGACTTATTTCGCTCAGCATAATGCCCTCTAGTTCCATCCACATCATCGCAAATGGCAAGATTTCTTTTCTTTTGGTGGCTGCAAAGTATTCCTACATATATATATACACACACACACACACACACACACACATACCACATCTTCTTTTTTTTAAGATTTTATTTATTTATTTGACAGACGGAGATCACAAGTAGGCAGAGAAGCAGCAGAGAGAGAGGAGGAAGCAGGCTCCCGGCTGAGCAGAGATCCCAATGTGGGGCTCAAACCCAGGACCCTGGGATCATGACCTGAGCCGAAGGCAGAGGCTTTAACCCACTGAGCCACCCAGGTGCCCCACCACATCTTCTTTATCCATTCATCTGTTGATGGACATCTAGGTTCTTTCCATAGTTTGGCTATTGTGGACATTGCTGCTGTAAACATTTGGGTGCATGTGCCCCTTCAGATCACTACGTTTGTATCTTTAGGGTAAATACCCAGTAGTGCAATTGCTGGGTCGTAGGGCAGCTCTATTTTCAACTTTTGGAGGAACCTCCATGCTGTTTTCCAGAGTGGCTGCACCAGCTTGCATTCCCACCAACAGTGTAGGAGGGTTCCCCTTTCTCCACATCCTCGCCAGCATCTGTCATTTCCTGACTTGTTAATATTAGCCATTCTGACTGGTGTGAGGTGATATCTCATTGTGGTTTTGATTTGTATTTTCCTGATGCCGAGTGATGTGGAGCACTTTTTCATGTGTCTGTTGGCCATCTGGATGTCTTCTTTGCCAAAATGTCTGTTCATGTCTTCTGCCCATTTCTTGATTGGATTATTTGTTCTTTGGGTGTTGAGTTTGATATGTTTTTTATAGATTTTGGATACTAACCCTTTATCTGATATGTCAGTTTCTGCTGAAGATTTCATCCCCACTCACATGCCATCAGTCCATCACCTCAAGATTCTAGTTTTTTTCAGGGTCAGTGTCTTTTTCTTCTTGAAATTCTTAATTCTCATACTTTGGCAGACTTTTCTTTTACAGGGGTCATCTGTCTCTCTTCTAAACTGCTCTTTTGGTTAGCACACTCCCATGTCTTTCAGAGAATCTAGTTTCTCCTCTACTCTCTGTATATGTCTTTAGCTCCAGGAATGGCCCTGTGCTGTGGTTCAGGCTAACGAGGGCCTGGCTTTTCCCAGTCATTGTGATTTGTTTGGGGATGAGAACAGGATCCAAATTACAGACCTCTGGGCCATTGCTGGCCACCTGTGACTCTGGAGAGGGGCAGATTTCCCCCACCTTGTTTCCACAGTGGTTCTAGGCAAAAGAAGGAAAGTAAGGAAATTGACAAATAAGAATTGAGTCTGTAAGTCACTATGTGATCCTCTTGGTCAAGCTAGGCCTGAAGCTAATCGTATTCCCGGAATTTTCATTTGAATTAGCTCAGACATTCCTTTTTTCTTTTAATAAATTTGAGTTGGACCTCCTATCTCTTGCAAACAAAAAATATCTAATTTATGGATAGAAGATTTAGCTGAGAGTCATTACCGTGTTATGCCCATGTTGACTCTTATAATCCACAGGGCTTCTTTTGGGTTCAGCAAATAGGAAAAATGGGCTTCCCAAATTAGAGCCTCTCACCTCACCCCCACCTACGTATCTCTACCCATCCCTGCTCACAACTAGGCCCTTCCCTGCCCCAAACACAAAGAAAACTGACTTAAATGGCTTCTATATCTCAAGCAGTAGACATTTATTATGGCCATAAAATGATTTCCCAGAGACTCCAGCCAGGCATGAGGCCTTTGTGTTCTGAATTTACCAATTTGCTAAAATAATCATCTTCACATTTGCTGTTAATAATCTTGCTTCAGGCTGTTACAACCAAATGGTTGGTCACTTCCAGTAATGGCCAATTTTTCAGAGATTATTGCTAAAATGATTAGGCACATCGTGATTTCCCAAGGCACATGCTTTGGAGCTGCTCCATTAGCAAATAAAAAGCCTTCTGGGCCGATTGGGAAAGTGGGGGATGCTTATCTGAAAAGGTAAATATATGTCATCATATCTATTGTTTTTCCTTAGCTGAGTCCTAACTTTACATTTCTTCTTGCCCATTATTGGCTCATTATTTAATCACTAGACGTACTGCTTCTTTGCTTGCTCTAACCCCTTCATTGTAGCTGGTGGGCTGGGAAACAATTTACAGTATACCAGATGAATCAATAAGGGAACATCCATTCTTGAGGTCCTCAGATGAGCCAGGCCCTGGCCTAGAAATTTTGCACAATACCTTATTTAATTCTCACAGCAGAGTCCTAATTCCAGTTTTCACATGGGAGGAGATTGAGACCCAGAGAGATTAATTCACTTATTGCGTGTCATCCAGCTAGTAAATGCATGCCTGGATTTGAATCCAGTGTTCTTCCCACTGTACCAGGAAGCCTGCTTTTCTCATTCAACTCCACTCACCCAGGTTCCCTCTTGTGTCAGGGCCAAACATGGCACCTGGCAGCCCAGCCCCAAGGTGGAGACGAGTTAGAACACTGGCAAGCAGAACATGGGGAACCACAGCAACAGCTGTCCTGGTTTGCGTGTGGCTGTGTGGTTCACACCCAAGGCCAGTGTGTCTGCTGCAGACCCTGGGCTTTCAGCCCCAACTCCTGCAGCTGGAGAAACAAGGTGAATGGGACTTTATGGGGAGCATTCTAGACAAAACTTGACTGAGAAATACTTTTATCTTCCAACATAAAGGGAAGAAAGCATCTTTTCCTTGCAGTTGTAGTAGGCATTTTGCAGAAGGAATCCATAGATCCTCAACTGAGAGTAGAAAAATTCACACCTTGATCCTTTCCTTTGGATTACTTAAATGCATGCAGGACACAATTACCAGTGTGTTAGGAGAAACATGAAAAGGTAGAGGCAGATGTTGTCTGGTCTTTATAGACTGAATAGGAATTGGGGGAAGCTGGCCATTTTCTGTAATTAGAACATTACCTCTGAGACCAGGGAATGACCAGTATAAGAGTTTATTTTTTTAAAAAAGCTCTACCCCCAACATAGGGATCTGACTCATGACCCTGGGATCACAGGTCACACACCCCACCAACTGAGCTAGGCAGGTGACCTAGGAAATGGCCATTCTAAAATGGATCAGTGTGAGCATTAGAAAGATATCGTTACATGACACAGAAGCTTGCTGATGAAAGTGAAAAAAGATCTCACATGGATGAGAGAAGACACATCTCTAGCCACACCTTGGAAAAATGTTCAACCAACAAGTGAAGGCTTCGGTAGCTTATAGCAGGGCTGCATTGTACTTTTCTAGGTATTGTATGGTTGCAGTGTTTTACTGTCTTTAATTTTTCGGTTGTATATTTTTTATGACAAAGCTATTACTTGTTTGCCTCAAAAAGGAAGTACAGGAACCTTTCTTAGCCTGACAGATCTTGTCCACCAAAAATCAACATTGTGGGCATCTGGCTGTCTCAGTCAGTAGAGTATGCAACTCTTGATCTCAGGGTCATGAGTTCTAGCCCCACACTGGGGGTAGAGATTACTTAAAACAACAACAACAACAACAACAACAACAGAAAAAAAAAAAACAAACCCACAAAAACCTTTAAATGTCATCCTTTAATAGTATGATGGTAGAGGCATTTCAATTAAAACCCTCAGGGTGTCCAAGCGAGGCATATTGATACCTATGTTCCATCTTAGTAAAATGTACAGCATTTCATTCTATGAAGTAGGCCAATTGATCATCTTTGGTTTCTTGGAGAGATTACTGTTGCTTACGACTCATTGGTCAAAACAGGTCACATGGTGGTGACCTAATTGCAAGGGTCTGAAAAGTAATCTTCAGTGCTGAGGAAGAAGAGAACTGGATATAGGTGAGTTCAAATGTGTCACTTCCGGATAAAAGCAGTTGAAAGCCAATATGTACATTTCCTTGCTCTCTTCTCCTGCTGATGTGGTCTTGGAAACCATAAATTTCAGATGACTCAGCTGCAAAATAATGGAATTTCTGTTAGCCTGGATCCTTGAGTGACAGTGTGGAACAGAGCTGCTCGCTGACCTGCATTGGAGATCTTTGTGAAGTTATGCCATGAAAATTCCAAGGTTAATTTGTTTCTGTAGACAGATGAGCTCTCAGATACCCAAGTTCAAAGAATCTCCACGGGTCTTGCAAAGGAGGCATACCTGAAACAGATGGACTTTCTGTCCCAGTGACCGCACTGACCGTGTTTCCTGATCTAGGAAACAGGTGCCCTAGTAGAAAGGGATCTTCACAGAGATGATTCCTTTATGAAGTAGTAGATTTTTGCAACTGCAGTCAGATTTAAAGCATGAGAAGAAGAAAAAGTATGTCCCACAATAGTGCTTCTGGGGCAGGATAATAAAGCAAACTATTTATAAGAACAAAGGGACAAAAGGGTAAGAATTGAGGAAGCCGACGTGGGGAAAAGAGCTTCAACTGTACTTGCATCTTGGTGATTTGCTGGACACTGAAGGTGTTAGACCCTTGTCTTCTTCTGTAAACTCCTCAGAGTCTCTTGAAGTGGGCTGACACGGTGAATAAGTCTATTCTAAAGCAGAAACAAACTGTAAGCCCGTGATGACTAGGAAGTATTTTCAAAGAGTGTCTCTCCAAGTTGGATTTTGCAACTGCCTGAAGCAGAATTACTTAGCAAATCAGAAACTCAAGGGCCAGGACTGAGAAAGGTTCACATGAACAAGCTCCGAGGTAATATTATATCCACTAAAGTTTGAAAATAACTGGCTGAAATCCTCCCCTTTGGCTATGATGGCATGTTTTGGCATTCAGTTCTACCGTGAGTCTCTTCACTGGATTATTGGAAAGCAGTTTTCATTTCTTCTTTTCTCTTCAGTCATGAGAACTGCTAAATGAAGCTAGGAAAAATTATCACTATGAGAAGAGACATTCTTCAAATGGATGTGACTAGTCTCAGATATGCTGGTTTGGGCCATATATCTGTTTTCCTTGTTTATGTAGCCAGTAAACCACATACCTTTCTGAGACCAGGTTCTCACCAATGTTTGGGTGGCTGAATAGGGATGAGTCACTGGCGGCAGCTGGTGAAACTGTTTGGGGATTGCGTGCATCAATATTCACTACCTCCTCCTCACCAGTAACCTGCTTCCAAATCTTAGGCTGGGATTTGTCATGGGTTCCAACCACAGAGGAAAGCCCCCCCTTCTGTTCTTTGTGGAAGGCAGTATCTTCAGTCGTCACCTGAGACGTGCCAGAGACTCCAAGACAGGGTCTGAACTGATGTCTGGAGCTGGGTTTTGTGTCTGAATTAGGAGCTTCCCTGAATACAGTAGAGCTTGCCAAGTGAGTCACTACACTTGGTGTCACCATAGACTTTCAGAACTCAAGTAAATCAGAGGGGGAGACAAACCTTGCTCTAGTGTGGTACCAACATACTTCCTGGAATTTTGAGGTCTCCCTAAAAATCCAACCGTAACTCACACATTCCATAGCATATCTTCAAATCAAATACATTTCTTTTCAGTTCTCTGACTCTGGCTGGTGTAGAAGAACCACATGATGTAAATGAGAGTTCCTCAGGCATGCCTCCATCTTTTTTCCTCTCTCGGTGTGATAACACTACCTCAGAGGGGGCAGTGTGAGAATCCTGTCAGAAAATGGAGATGTTATCAAAAGAAATGAAATCTTGCCATTTGCAATGACATGGATGGAACTAAAGGGTGTTATCCTTAGTGAAATAAGTCAATCGGAGAAAGACAACTATCATATGATCTCCCTGATATGAGGAAGTGGAGATGCAACGTTGGGGGCTTGGGGGGTAAGAAAAGAATAAATGAAACAAGATGGGATCAGGAGGGAGACAAACCATAAGAGACTCTTAGTCTCACAAAACAAACTGAGGGTTGTCGGGGGGAGGGGCATAGGGAGAGGGTGGTGGGGTTATGGACATTGGGGAGGGTATGTGCTATGGTGAGTGCTGTGAAGTGTGTGAACCTGGCTATTCACAGACCTGTACCCCTGGGGCTAAAGATACATTATATGTTAATTAAAAAAAGAAAATTTAAAAAAAAAATTGAGATGTTTTACTAGCCTGTACCATCCCACAGGTCGGGGTGTGATAAATAGGAGATGTTCTTGCTGTTTGGTTGTTAGAACTATCACATCACTTTTATTCTCTCCCAGAATAAGTGCAGTTGACCCCAGTTCTCTGTACAAGGCTATTTCCACTCCCCTCTTCTTGTCTTTCTGGTCATTGCCTTGGGAACCTTGGTTACCCTTTTGATATATTTTACCAACTCCAAACTTGGGGGGAAAAGTGAACTTAATTTCCTGTAGCTGTGACTACCTTTGGTGCAGACTCAAGCTTGCATCTGAGAGTTTCTGTTTCTAAACTGTGAGTCACTTAGCAAAAGGGCAGGGTAAACATGTGACACCCCTGGACTCTTGTCAATGATGGACCATGCCTCAGCCTCGGAACTCTTTGAGTGTGGTGCTGCTGACCCATCACAGACCTAACTACTCTCCCAGCACTGGCAATCCATTAGCACCAGACACATACCACCTCCTACAGAGAGGGGATGAGCAAGATTTTAGGATTCACATTAAGCTCACCAGACACTTGTTGTGGACACATCAGAACAATTTTTTAAACCCCCCCCTTTTTTTTTTTAAAGAAGGTTCACCAGATACATATCACTGGTGCTTCAGAGCCATGGAAAAGATGTTTTATTGGAACATATTTTATATTCTGGAAAACATATTTTATATTTTATTTTCTGGAATATTTTATATTTATATTTATATTTATATTTATATTTTATATTTATATTTATATTCCAGATTGTATGTGCATAGCTCAAAGACTTTTAAACAAGAGAATATAACCATGTGGCTCATAACCCAGATCAAAAAAAAGATAGGTGTTAGCTCCCTAGAAGCCTCCTTATGTCTGTCAGTGACCTCCTCCCAAAGGGCACCAAAGTCCTGATTTCTATAATGATAGATTAGTGTCACCTGTTTTTGAAATTTATCTAACTGATATTATATGGGATGCACATTTTCTAGTTGCTTTTTTTTTTTTTGCTAAATATTTGAAGTTCAACTCTGCTGATAGGCATAGCAGAAATTTGTTTCTTTTCACTATTATCTGTGATTAATTTGAAAGTATATGCCATGATGTATTTTTCTGTTCTATTCTTAATGGGCACTTGGATTTTTTCCCAGGGTTAGCTCTTGTGTAATGATCCCATGGACACTCTCATCACTGTCTCTTGGTACACATACATTCCCTTGGGTTTATAAACAGGAGCAGAATTGCTCCATCATAGTTACAGGTATTTGTCTTGAAGAGCTGCTGCCAGTTTCCCAAAGTGGTTGTATTAGCTGACTTTCCCATGAACAGTGCAGTGAGTTCTAATAGCATGACATCTTTGCAGACTTTGATGCTGTCCATTACTTTTTTTTTTTTTCCATTTTAACCATTCTGGTTCGCATGTAGTGATATATCATTATGATTTTAGTTTGCATTTCTCTGATGACTAATGGACTTGAGCATCTTTTCATATGCATATTATCCATTTAGTTATCCTCTTTGTGAAATGCCTGTTCATGTCTTTTGCCCACTTTTTTTGGGGGGGGGTGATGGTCAGTGTTTTTTGATTCATAGAATTTTGTGACGTTCTGCGTAAGAGCTCTTGGATGGCTATATACCTATCATCTGTCTATGTCTTTCTCCTATTTCATCTATCTATCTATCATTTGTCTATCTGTCTGCTATTATGTTACTCCATGTCTTATCCTTTCATTAAGTTAATGGTGTCTTTGGGTGAATAGACATTCTTTAATTTTTTAAAAAATTTTATTATTATTTCTTAAGTAGGCTCCATGCCCAATGTGGGGCTTGAACTCACAACCCGGACATCAAGAGTCCCATGCTCTACTGACTGAGCCAGTCAGGTGCCCCAGACATTCTTTAATTTAAAGAAAGCCAATTTATCAATTATTTCCTCTAAAGATATTGATATGTGTCTCCAGTTTACTAATGTCTTAAGATCATAAAGATATGCTTTTTAGTTATATTTTAGAAATTTGACTGTTTTTTTTTTTTACATGTAGTCAGACAATCCACCTGGAATTAATATTTATATATGATGTGAGGTGAGAGTCAAAACTAGACTTTTTTCAATTAATTGATCCAGTGCCATTTATTAACAAACTATAATTTGTGCCATACACTATTATTTTATATAACATAATATTTATATAATAAATCAAGTGACCATATATATGTGACTCTGTTTCTAACTCCTTATTATAATTCATTGATCTATTTTCTTATCCTTTGTATCAATAACTATGTAGTTTTAATTTCTATACATTTAGGATTAGTCTTGCTGTCTTGTAGAGTAAATCTTTTAACTTTGTTCTTTTTTAGGATTGTTCTGGCTGTTCTGGGCCCTATCTACTTCCATATAAGTTACAGAGTCAGTTTGTCAATCTCCATAATCTGTTGGGATTTTGACTGGGATTACATTGAATCTATAGGTCTGTTTGGGGAAAATTAATATCTTACCAACATAGTTTTCATCCTTTTACTTTCAATATTTAATGACACCTCATTTTATAGGTCTATCTCTTATAAGTAGCATGAAATATTTTTCTGGCTTGACAATCTTTCTAATTTGATTTAGATGCTTGAAAGTCCATTCCATATATATTTAATGCATTTACTGATATGTATTTACATGTATATTTGAGTTTTGTTTTTTTGTGATTGGTTTTTCATTCTTCTCACCTGTTTATGTTCTTTTTTCTTTCTTCCCTTCTTTAGGATTCATCAGACATTTCTTAATTATCTATTCCTATAGGCTTGTTAATTATACATTATTTTTACTTTAGAGATTACATAAGAGATTAAAGCATACATCATTTAGTGATTGGAATCTAATATAAATAAGTATAATGTATCAATTCTAAGAGAGCATGAAGAAGTTAGAACACCTTAACTCCATTTATTCTCTCACACTTGGCGTGTTATTGTCATTTATGTTAATTGACACAAGATATTACTGTCATTTTATATGGTTAATATTATTTGAGAATGATCTGTTTGCTTACCATTTCCATTGGTTTTCACTCCTATATGCATTTCTCATCTTCCATTTAGGTTTATATTTCTTCTACCTGAAACACTTTTGCAACTGTTAGGCTGCTGGTGAATTTTCTCAGTATGTGTTTTCGGGAAATGTCTTTATTTTTTACTGCATATTTTAAAGATATTCTTGCTTGGGAAAGGAGTCAAAGTTAGTCATTATTTTCTCGCTATTTAAAAAAAATTATTTATTTATTTATTTATTTATTTATTTATGAGAGAGAGAGAGAGAGAGAGAGAGAGGTAGGGAGGGGCAGAAGGAGGGGGAGAGTCTCAAACAGACTCCACCCTGAGTATGGAGCTCGATGGGGGGCTCAATCCCATGACCCCAAGATCATAATCTGATCCAAAACCAACAGATACTAAACCAACTGAGTCATCCAGGTTCCACTTCTTGCTGTTTTTTAAATAGTGTCATCTCACTGTCTTTCAGATTCTATCTTCTTAGTTGAAAAGTCAGTCATGATACTTACTGTGGTCTAAAGATAATGTCTCTTTTGCTCTGCAAGCTTTTAAGAATTTTTTCTTTGTCTTTGTTGATATCATAAATGAAACTGTCCTCTTAATTTTATTTTTGGATTGCTTATTGCTAGCATATAAAAGTACTACCGGTTCTTTATATTGATTTTGTGTCCTATAATTTTGCTGGATTTGTTTGTTCTAATAGTTTCTTTGTGGCTTCTTTAGGATTTTCTATATATAGGATGATATCATCTACAAATAGAGATATTTCTTTTTACTTCTACTTCTTTATTTCCAATTTGGTTGCCTTTTTCTTTTCTTACCTATTTGCCCTGGTTAGAACTTCTAGTACAATGTTGAATAGAAGTGGTGAGCACAGACATCTTTGTGTTCTTCCTGGTCTTAGAGGGGAAGCTTTCAGTCTCTCACTGTTACATATGATGCTAGCTATAAGTTTGTCATAGACCCCTTTCTTAGGTTGAAGGGATTCATTTTTTCTTCTTAGATTGTTTAGTGTTTTTATAATGAATGGGTGTTCAATTTTGCCAAATACTTTTTCTGTATCAAATGAGATGATCATGGGCTTTTTTCCCCCCTAACTCTGTAAATATAGTGTGTTTCTTTGATTGATTTCCATTGTCAAATCACCCTTGCATTCTTGGGATAAATCCCACTTGGTCATGGTGTGTAATCCTTTTAATATGCTGCTGGATTTGATTTTAGTATTTTGTTGAGATCTCTTTATATTTGGATTTTTAAAATAGTTTTGCTAATTATACCTTGTTGAATTTTTTTTGTGTGTGTTTCTCTTCCTTGGGTTTGTTATGGTTGGTTTTTTTTTTTTTTTAATTTTTAAATTATGGCTTGAATCTTTCCTCACATTTGGAAAAGTCACACCTCTTGTCTCTTCCTATATTTCTTCTTCCTCTTTCTGTCTTCCCCTTCCCTTTTGGTCTCCAATTGCACATATATTAGACCTATTTCCCATGCCTCATAGTTCTCTTCTGCTTTTTAGGGAGTTTTCATCCTTTATACTCTGCACATTTCAGCCGAGATGGTTTTAGCTAACTTCTGGTTTCTTCCAGAAACCAGTTATTTCTCTTCCAGTTATTCTCTCCCTCCATGTCTAAACCGCTGATAAACTTATTTCCTGAGTTCTTAATTTCAGCAATCATATTGTTCAGTTTTAGCATTTCCATTGTATTCTTTCTAAAATCTTTTGCTCTGTGAAATTTTCTCTCTTGCCATGGTCATCTTAAAAATCTGACAACTTCAGTGTTTACTCCATCTTTATTCTGTTCCTTTTGCTCATTTTTTTGGACTCATTGTTTAGTCCTATCTCTTGTTCACACTGATAATTTTTTATTGGGCATTAGACACAGACATTTTATATGACAAATATAGAAAGTCTAGATGAGCCTTCAGCTTCTGGTAGGTAGTTAGAGTAGCACTGAGTTGTTCCAAGCTTGGGATTCAGCCTGTTCTGATCTAGTCTGTGCTCTTTGTGTTAATAGAGAGTGTAGTTCTCTCAGAGTCCTGACAGAGAGCCTGGTGGTGAGTTACCTCTGCTCAGCCTCTTCATTGGAAGCTGAACTCCAAATTTCATCTCCCCAGGACCGTAAATTACCTGAAAGCTCTGTCTCTTCAGCTGACTACTTGCTATTTCTTGGCCTTTCTTGTTTAAGAATTTGTGAATACCTCCTGGGGAGTCATAGGTCAGACCTATAGGCTTTTCCTTTCTGCTTCTTGTTGTAAGTCTTGGCACCTCAAGTGCTGGCTACCTGAGAAATCTAATCTTCACTTTCTTTCTCCCTCACCCCATATGACTGTCAAAAACTCTGTTCAGCACCTTTGCTCCTTAGAATCTGTCACAATATGGATTCTTACTCTATGCCCAGGATTCTTACAAATTGGTAAATGTCCCAAATGAACATGTTATATAGAGTGTTATGCTAGCTTCAGTGAGTTTTTCTTCTCTTTGGACCTTGGCCCCAGTTGTTTTGGCTGCCTTGATAGCTCTTTAATGGTATTTAGGTTTTCTAGTTGTTCCTGGGGAGAGGTCTGTTTACTACAGGTTAGTCTACTATCACTGTAAGCAGAGCCTCCCCAGGGCTACTTTGGACTCTGTACTGTAAACGTGAGAGGACTCACCAGGTAAAATGAGTGATCCTGCAGAAAGTGTTTAGAGAACCTTCCTTTACTTCTAATTCTGAGGAGATTCATCCTCAGGTCCTTATCATGTCCTACTTATCAATCTCTCCACCTCAAGCCTGTTTTCCAAAATGACCCTAAAGCTTTAGACCAGAGTATCAGTGTTACACTGTATGAAGTAGTAGTATGTAGTAATGTTTTAAAATATATAGTCCTTATCCACTAAAGATTCATCCTGAAATATTTAAAGATTAAGTGAGGAATGCCTCTTCCTCACAAGGAAACTCTGTTCCCCTTTCTTTCCTTCTTTTTTTATTGTATCTATGTGAAAAGATGGTTATTGTGATAATCATTGCACAATATGTATAAATTGAATATCATGCTATGTGCCTTAAACTTATAACAGGGATGTATGTCAACTATTTTTCAATAAAAGTGAAAAAAAATGACAAGTATCTAAAATTTGCTTTAAAATAATCCAGTAAGGAGTTTCAGTGGGACGAGGAGATTTGCCATATGTTGGTATTTGTTAAAGCTGAGTTACGGGTATGTGGTGGTTCATTATATTATTCTGTGTCGGAGTGTTTGGATAGTTCCATAATGAAAAAAAAAATTAGGCATGTACAAAGAGTCACAACCATGAAAAAAAATATGCCCACCCCCTACAGAATACAAATCAGAATTTCTAAGCTATTGTACAAAGGTCCATCTACCCTTTTCACTCCCCGTCTTGTTATATTATAGTTCCTTATAAATGCTGTTATATTTGCTTATGGCTTTTCTTGCCTAATACTATTTAAAAAATAATTTTAAAAAATTATCTTCACTACCACAGGATAGTGATTTTTTAAAAATATTTTATTTATTTATTTGAGAGAGAGAGAGTGCTTATGGGTAGGGGACAGGCAGTGGCAGAGGAAGAAGTAGAATTCCCACTTAGCATGGAGCCAGACTTGGAGTTCAGTCCCAGGACCCTGAGGTCATGACCTGAGCCAAAGTCAGACACTTAATTGACTGAGCCACCCAGACACCCCTAAGATAGTGATTTTCGAAAGAATTTAAAGAAGAATTTACAAGCTATTGGAAGTACAGCAGAGACCCCTGAGAAGTTTTCCAAACTGCCAAATTACAGAAAGGTACAAATAATCATCCCCCCAAAAGCCCTCCACCATATTATAAAACCACTGCCATTAAAACCACCACTAATTTTCACCACTTGCAATATGCAAAACTTCGTGCTAGATGCTTTACCTGGGTTACTACAGTCACTGCCCAAGAACTTTGAGATTATTATTATGTATTATTCCTTCATACAGGTGTAGAAACTCAGGTTCAGAAAGTCTAAGTAGCAAGAA
The DNA here is from genome assembly GCF_010015895.1 of Lontra canadensis. NCBI lineage: Eukaryota > Metazoa > Chordata > Mammalia > Carnivora > Mustelidae > Lontra > Lontra canadensis. The sequence continues at coordinate 7,724,642 of NW_022631002.1, forward strand.
GCAAAGTAACAGCCACTAAGCAGCAATCTCAGATGGCTGCCACCAGGCCCCCCTACCTAATTAAGGAAACAGTGCTTCTGAAATTTGAGCCTCTATCAGAATCATCTGGAAGGCCTGTTAAAACACATTGCTGAGACCTACCCCTCAAGTTTCTGACTCAGAAGGTCTGGAGGAGGGCCCCAAAATTTTAATTTTAATAAATTCCCAGGTGATGCTAATGTTGCGTGTTTAGGGGTCACACATGCAGAAAAGGTGCACTAGAGTGCATTATTTTAGGGAAACAGTAATATGATTTGTTCCCCTCAGGTATGCAAGCTAATCTCGGTGGTTCTTTCTGGTGTTGGGGAGACCCTGTTGTGTAGGGTGTAGAAAAAATGACCCATGGCTTTGATTTCTTTTACTAGTGGAATGGCTCTTCTCTGGTAACTTCCATGGCCAAGAGACTGGACCTGCCTCCTGGGCCTGGAATGCATTCAGGGTCTTATCTGTTGCTTTGCCAGAGGTGGGCAGCTTCCGCTTGCAGCAAGTCAGATGGTCTCTGGTTATGAGCCATTTTGATGATAAATTCTCTAGCACCTCTCACGGCCACAGTGTTGGGTCCATTAGGCCCTTTCCTGGAGAGGTATCAAGTTCAGTCACAGGAAACTTGTGAATCTTTGCTCCTGTCCTGGTCCCACCTGCCACTCCAGCCTAGTTTTCTATTCTTATTTCCCTTTCGCCCAAGCTCCTGTTTCACAAACCTGTTCTGTCTTTCCAGGGCATTTTCTGAAATGCTCTTCCAACTTAGTTAGGGGAATGCTTGCATTCTGCAAAGCTGTCTTACTATCAAGAGGGTGAATGAGCATAATGGTGATAGACAGGTTTAGCCGCTATGGGGCCCTGCTGCCTAGCAGGTAAGAGGCTGCCTGCTTTCTAATATAGCTATTGTACTTTGCAGCTGGATGATCTTGTAGAACTTAACTACTCAGGGCTTCAGTTCCTTCATTTACAAAATAAAATAACTGTTGTGTATTTCAGTTGTTTTGAATATTAAATGATATATTGCACACAAAGGTCTTACCAAGTTGTCTGGCCCAAAATAAGAGCTAAGTGAGCTACCATGAGGAAGAGTTCCATCTCATTTACAAGAAGGTCATGAGCAATGGGGAAAGAATGGAGGTGTGACATTTGGACCAGAACTTGACATGACCACTTGTTGAGATGAGTTGTTTGGATGAAAACAGTCTTGGTGGAAAGGATGGGATAAACAAAGACACAGAAACAGCCAAGGGGTACAGGGATGGGTTTCTGGCTAAAAGAAGATCTGTTTGTTGCCTATTCTTTGGGTCTCTTCTCCCTTTCTACCTACAACTCGTGATTGGCTGGAAATACAGACAATGGCTCACTGTCCTCAGAATCCTGGTCCTCTCCAGCCCATGGACACATCACATCTGGCTCATCCTGGATTTCCTCATGACATGTTTTAGGGTGCTCTTCCTGACTCACTGTTAGAGTTAGTCCTTCTTTTGTGTTCCATGCTATAGAACATCATCCTTCTGTTTTAGACCTTACCATGTTCTATTATAATTCATCTCTGTTGAACTGATTTTCTCTATGTTGGCCATGGAGATATGTCCATCTTCATATTCCCGTGCCGGATTCACTGGAAGGATTCAGTGGATGTGGGCTGGATGTATGGATATATGATGTATGCATAAACAAATGAAGGCATGAAGAAGAAAATATTTTCCAACTGAGAATTGCTCAAGGCGTAATGAAAATATTATAATATATAGCCTTGTCACTCAAAATGTGGTCCAGGGATCAGCAATATCTTTCTCACCTGCAAGCTTGTTGGAAATGCTGAGTCTCAGGCCCCACCCCAAACCTGCTGAATCAAAACCTTCATTTTAACAAGATCCCTGGGTGATTCATGTGCACATTACAGGTTAAGAAGACCAGTCTAGTAGTTAAGAGGGAAAGCTCTGGAGAGGGGATTCAGATTCCAGGTCGACCTCTTATCCAGCTGTGTGAATGAACAAATCACTTTTTCCTGCCAGGCCTTAGTTCCCACATTTGTCAAATGGGCACATTGGTAGTGATGAAGTTTTTTTTAGAGTAGTGTTGGTTTATTGGTGGGGCCCGGAGCCATCTGGAGCCCCAAGAAAGAATTCTTGAGACATCTTCGGTGCTAAAAAGAGGTTTTATTAAAGCATGGGGACAGGACCCATGGGCAGAAAGAGCTGCTGCTGCCCTCTGCTCCGTGCTACTCGCTGCTGGCCCAGGATTGTGAAGGACAACTGATTATATACCTTGGGGTTGGGGAGGTAAAGATAAGGAAAGTTTTAAAAGGACTTTCATATGCTAGAGAAGACTTAGGATCCTGGAGGAATGTTATAATCTGCCCATCTCAAGTATTTATCAATATATGCTGGTTATAAGGGCATTTAATTTTATCTACATTTCCTTCTGCCCTTGTTTCCCACATTGGTGGTAGTTACCTCATGGTCGTCTTGTGAAGCTTCTATGTGTTAACAGATGTGAGATGCCTTGTGTGATACTGGCCTGGCATACAGTAAGAGCTTAAAAAGCTTTAGCATCTTATTATTAGCCGTGCCCCCTTGACCACACAGAAGCCAGGAGGAAAAGCAGAGCTCACTAAAGATCCAGACAGACGTCGTGCCCTTGTGTTTCCTCTCCACACCGCACTGGGCTGGTGCAGGCCAGCTGGACAGGGCTGTCCCTTCCTGTGTAGGGTTCCCTTGGAGAGGCGCTGCTGACGTGGGGAGCACAGTCTTCCTCTCAGCCGCCACGGCACCAGCCTAAAACTTCCTGGAGCTGAGGACACTGGCCAGTTGTGGAGAACCTCCCTTCCCTGACGCTGAGTCACGCTGTCTCTCTTCAGACAGGGATCAAGGCAGGTGGGAAGCTCCACAGGCCTGGCGGAGGTGCCCCAGGTGCAGGTTTGGGTGACTCATACTGTACCATGAGTCATACTTATTACATAAGGGCAGATCAAGAGCATTCAAATGCCACACAAGCCCAAATCTGTCCCCACAGACTGGGGAGGGGGGTGTTAGGGGGAGACATGCCTGGAGACACGTCCTGAAATCTCCAGAACAATTTGGCCACACTCCTGAGAGGTTCTGTCTTTCATTTATCCCCCAAGGACTATGTCATCATCACTGTCACCAACATCATCACTGATGTGGTTATAACTTGAAAGAGACAGCTAAGTTACTTTTCAGAACAAGAGAAGAGCTGTAGATAACTTAAAGTGATAGATTAATAAGTACCCAAAGACAGGGGATCTGAAAAAGCAGTAACTCCTTCTGAAGAGCTCTGTAAAAAACAAAAAACAAAAAAACAAAACAACAAAACAAAACAAAACAGTTAAATTAAAAGGCAACTCAGTAAAGCAATACATTTATCTAGCAAAGGAATAAAGCTTTTACTCCAATTAATTTAATAAAGCTCTTCCCCAGAATATGAACATTCAGGAGATGTTCATGAAGGTAGAGAAAAGCTAACACCCAGGCTCCCTCCGTGAGGCCAAAATTCAGAGATTTCTGACAGCTAGCTGGCCTTGGGAACCCTTGGGACATTTGACTCTCTAGGTTTATGCTAAAGACATGGTAGGAAACCAAAATGATATTTTCAAGGAGAAACATTATATATAATAAGAGAATGCTGAAAGCCCCCTTTCAACCCACCTTTGCAGTTTGGTTTTGTTGATAAATATTAAACCTACTGATCATTGCAGGTATCTGAAAGGTTTTTGAAAAGTCCTCAACACCATGGAAAATGCTACTGCTAAAATATTAGGTAAAGCAATAAAGGAGAAAACAAGATTTCTTTTTTAAACCTTTGGGGGTGAAGGTACATTAATAAGCACAGAAGGTTGCCCCACTCTGAAATTTTTTAAAAAATCGAAATTTGAAAGACTCAAATAAAACACTGAAGTTACTAGTAATTATCAAGATTCAGTGAACATTCTTCCCTCTTAACATAAATTTTCAGAACTTTCTGTAATTAACATCATTTTTATAATCTGAATGTGTGTATATATACAAATGAATGAATATATGTTTACATAGAATAAATATGAATATATAGTATAAAAGCAGTTATAGTATGTATAACAAATAATATGTGATATAATATGCAGTAACTGTAAGATTTAACTGGAAGGAAGAAGTCTTTTTATCTGGTGCATTATAGTTACTCAAGTCTTGTTCTTTATCATATTCTCCTTCATATTTATGTGCAAATGGTGCCCAGCAGACAAAAAGTAGCCTATTTTCAACTTTAGTCCAGGAGACTTTAGAAGAAAGCTATATGGGTTTGGATTATGTGCTATATTAATCACTGTGGATTAGATATTTCTGTATGGAGAATTCCAGTGGACTTCCCACTGCTGGCTGAGCCAGGGACCATCTCTAAGTTATTGTAATTACAGGTCTTTCAGCTTCACAATAGATAAATCAGGAGGCAAATGGGTTGGCCCCACTCATCCTTTCCCTCACTCTCTTAATAATTGTCAGTAAGTTGGGTTTTTCTGGGCCATAGAATATCTATGTCAGGGGCAGAGGGAGCAAGTTCACAGGCATCCCCAGTGTAAATACAGTAGTGGAACTCCAAATCTACCTGAATGCCAATAGGGCTGTGGTCCTAAGCCCAAAAATACAGAAAGAGCCTCTCACCTCCCATGCAATCTCCAGAAATCCGTTCTATGAAAAGAAGAAAATGAGCTGAACCAGATATGTGTATCCTGGTACAACACTCTAGGACCTCCTCTGATCAGGCTAGGCAGCAGGGACTTGGAAACACACTCAGCACTACTGGAGAGGCGTGAAGTTCTTCCCAAGCCTTGACCCACCGTGCAAGCACACATGTCATCACGGTGTCTTAAAGCCTGTATTTTCCCCTATCGTCTGCTACCCAGGGCTTTACAAACCACAGTCTGGAAGGTCCAGCCAGCTGCCTGGTTTTTGCTTTGTTTTGTTTCATGGCCCTTGAGCTAAGAGTGACTTCTACTTATTTATTTTAACGCAATGGATTTAAATGCTTATATAAATACGTGCCTATTTTTCTCAAGTCTGCCTTTTGGCCTTGATTTTTTTTTAATTAACGTATAATGTATTATTTGCTTCAGGGGTACAGGTCTGTGAATCATCAGTCTTACACAGTTCACAGCACTCACCATAGCACATTCCCTCCTCAGTGTCCATAACCCCACCACCCTATCTCTCCCTCCACCCCCAGCAACGCTCAGTTTCTTTCCTGAGATTAAGAGTCTTTTACTGTTTATCTCCCTCTCCAGTCCCAAGTTGTTTCATTTTTCCTTCCCTACGCCCCCCACCTCCCACCCTGCCTCTCAAATTCCTCATACCAGAGAGTTAAGATAATTGTCTTTCTCTGATTGACTAATTTCGCTTAGCGTAATACCCTGTAATTCCATCCACGTTGCTGCAAATGGCAAGATTTCAGTTTTTTGATGGCTGCATATTATTCCATTGTATGTATATATATATATATCCATATGGAATATATATATACATACATACAATGTAATATACATATATATATGTATATATACATACATACAATGGAATATACATATATATGTATATATACATACATACAATGGAATATACATATATATATATGGAATATATATATATATATATATATATATATATACATATCACATCTTCTTTATCCATTCATCTATTGATGGTCATCTAAGTTTCTTCCAAAGTTTGGCTATTGTAGACATTGCTGCTATAAACATTCAGGTACATGTGCCCTTTCGGATCACTACATTTGAATCTTTAGGGTAAATACCCAGTAGTGTTATTGCTGGGTCATAGGGTAGCTCTATTTTAAACTTTTTGAGGAACCTCCGTACTGTTTTCCAGAGTGGCCGCACCAGCTTGCATTCCCACCAACATTGTAGGAGGGTTTCCCTTTCTCCACATCTTCACCAACATCTGGCATTTCCTGACTTGTTAATTTTAGCCATTCTGACTGGTGTGAGATGGTGTCTCTCTGTGGTTTAGATTTGTATTGCCCTGATGCTGAGTGACGTGGAGCACTTTTTCATGTGTCTGTTGGCCATTTAGATGTCTTCTTTGCCAAAATGTCTGTTCATGTCTTCTGCCCATTTCTTGATTGGATTATTTGTTCTTTGGGTGTTGAGTTTGATATGTTCTTCATAAATTTTGGATACTAGTCCTTTATCTGATACATCATTTGCAAATATCTGCTCCCATTCTGTTGGTTGTCTTTTGATTTTGTTGACTGTTTTCTTGGCTGTGCAAAAGCTTTTGATCTTGATGAAGTCCCAATAGTTCATTTTTGTCTTTGCTTCCCTTGCCTTTGGCGATGTTTCTAGGAAGAAGTTGCTGTGGCTGAAGTCAAAGAGGTTGCTGCCTGTGTTCTCCTCCAGGATTTTGATGGATTCCTGTCTTACATTGAGGTCTCTCATCCATCTTGAGTTTATTTTTGTGTGTGGTATAAGGAAATGGTCCAGTTTCATTCTTCTTTATGTGGCTGTTCAGTTTTCCCAACATCATTTGTTGAAGAGACTATCTTTTTTCCATTGGATATTCTTTCCTGCTCTGTCAAAGATTAGTTAACCATAGAGTTGAGGGTCCATTTCTGAGCTCTCTATTCTGTTCCATTGATCTATGTGTCTGTTTTTTTGCTGGTACCATGCTGTCTTGATGATGACAGCTTTGTAATAGAGCTTGAAGTCTGGAATTGTGATGCCGCCAACTTTGGTTTTCTTTTTCAACATTCCTCTGACTCTTTGGGGTCTTTTCTGGTTCCATATAAATTTTAGGATTCTTTGTTCCATTTCTTTGAAAAAAGTTGATGGTATTTTGATAGGGATTTTGGCCTTGATTTTGCCTAAAATATTTACTTTCTGGGTCTTTAAGGAAGCGTTTTCTGACTGTTTCTGTCCTCATCACTCCAGCTGTTATTTCTTGATGGAAGTACTATCATGCTTCTTATTGGTACCCCTATTCCACTCTGACCTCTCCCCACATTTGTTTCTGCTCACAGCAGCCAAGGTGCCAGTCAGAGTGTGATTTCCACTTGCTTAGCACCTGCAACAGCTTGTCACAGCTCTTAGCTAATACCCACTCCCTACCTTGCTCCTGGAGCCTGTAGTCCCTGCCGACCTGGCCTGCAGTCTCCGACTCCCCCACATACTTATTTGGGTCCAGCCACCCAGCCTTTCTGTTCTTTCTCACATTAAGCTTCAACATGGCCCTAGTATATAAACTTCACAGAGGTATGGACCTGGTCTTGGTGACATCATATTCCCTGGAATGGTGTCTGGCACATAATAAGCGCTCAATAAATATGTATTATGTAATTGACCTTTAGTCATCAAAGCAACACTGTGAAGCAGGATTTATTTTTTTTTAAATCACCATTTTACAAATGAATAAAAAGTTCAGGAAGAAGGGAAAATCCACTAAGTAGAATTGAATTTAGAATTCAGGACTTTCTGACATCCCACTACATTATGTTCCCTTCATTCAAACGTTATGGCTTTCTTCTGCTAAACTACATAGGGACAAATCACTGCGTATGTGAACAGAACACAGTCCTCTGTTCTGCTCTGCTCAGGGTGCCCTGATCCTGGCTGCTTTGTGTTACTGAACAACTCAAATTAAAGTTTACCTGTAATCCCCTAAAGCCAGTGTCTGGCTTTGGGCTGAAGAACCTGGTTTTTGTGCGGGAACATTCCTATATAACTACTGCCTCCGGAAGGCCTTAAAACACCACCTATCCATCCTCTACCCTCCCAATTAGGAGGCATGAGGTCACCCCTTCAGAAAAGAAGTCTGGGCTTCTCCCGCTTTTCTCCTGATATTCAGATGACTGCTCATGCTTCACTAGGTTCTTGAATTATGTTTGGCACAGGGATGGGGTTGGGGATTTCATACATTATTGTGGCCTTGTTGCCCAAGTATTTATTGGGTGCCCATCATCAGCCATAGTCTTTTCCAAACTTTGGTCATGTTACCAATCTCTTCATGAGTTTTGCTTTATTTACTTAATAGGCTCACTTTTTTTAACTTGTTATTTTGAAATAGTTACAAAAAGTTTACAGAAATTCTCATATACACTTCATATAGATACTCTGAATGTTAGCATTTCACTGCATTTGCTTTCTTATTTTCTTATATAAAATTTCTTTTCTGATCTATTTGCACATACACATGTATGTATGCATATGTATATATGTATAGGCATACTTTTCTGAGCTATTGCAAATACATTATAGACATAGGTTTGTATTTCTTAAAATTAAGGGCATTCTAACATAACCACACAGCAAGTGTCAAAATTAAGAATTTAGTATCATTGATGTGATGTGTCTGTGTGTCTTTGTATGCATACTTTCTGCTTTAGGATCAGTCCAAGATACAATATTGCCTTTACTTGTCATGTCTCTTTAATCTTCAATCTGTAACAATACCTTGGTCTTTGTCATTCTTGACCTTAAAATAGTTTAGAGTCTGGGCCAGTTATTTTGTAGAATGTCCCTCAGTTTGGGTTGATTCAGTTAATGCATTTTGGGCAGAACATAATATCAAGAAGCATACAATGATAATTGGTCCCATTACTGGTGACGCTAAATTCACCACCATTTAAGGTGGGTTTTGCTGGGCTTCCCCACTGTTAAATTATCCTTGTTCACTTTCATTAATAAATATCCTGTGGGAGGTACTTTGTGACTCATTAAATATCATTTTTTATCAAAGCTTCATCTACTAGTTTAAAGCTGATTGATGAGTCTTGAATCAATTTTTACGATAAGGATTAACAAATGGTGATTTTCTAATTCCTTTATTTTTTTCTTTCTTTGTTAGCTGATATTCTTTTAGAGGGAATTATAAGTTCTCCCTTTATACCCACTCTACCATCCATTCCAAAATATTATTTATATATTTATGTATTTACTTATATCAGTGTGGATTCACGTGTTCCTGTATCATTCACTGAGTTATACTCTGTTGCTAACCCTATTTATTCTGATAATGAAATTGCCCCAGATTTGGCTAGGGAGAGCCCCTTCACGCTGGCTCCTATGTCCTTTTGATATGTATCCATATTTCTTCTAGCACAGCCTTACTTTCTGACTTGATGGGCTATTCTATACTCACATTATTAAGCTTTTCCAGGTCTAGCTCTGAAATCAGCCCTTTTTCCCAGGAACACTGGATTCTTTTGGAGGATAATAACTTTGGAAACTAAGATCTGGATAACAAGTAGCTCATTGTTATGGGGATGTCATAACTTCTAGGCCCTTTCAGTGAAGAGAGCTTCAAAACAGAAGTATGATATGTATATGTATGTATACCCACAGAAACAGACTCATAAACCTACATATCTATAGCTCATTATCTATATACATTTATGTCTATCTATCCATCTATATTGTAGATCATGAGTTCACATTAATTCTTGAATTCCAATCTGAAATCCAGCATTTATGCTGATCTGGCCCTTTCCACATTTCTTTCTCTCTTTTTTTGACCATGAAAGACAGTGATCCCATTATCCACAACATATTTACTTATTTCATCAACCTTAGAATGCAAAAGAGTGGTTTCAGAATTGCTAATCCATATTACCGTGAAGAATAAACCTACTAACTAGATGTCAATATTTGCATACAGCTTTTTTTGTCTTTAGTCTGTGGGATATTATCCGGATACCACATTTAAGTTATTTGGATTCGTTCTTTATTCTCCTTTCTGTATTGTCATGTTATTCACTCAATATAGAGTTAGTTCACCTGTTACTGTTTGTATTCCATTTTACTGTTTTTCCATTATCCCTATTGATTTTTTTTATGTGAAACATTAACATGCTTACAAGTGTTCCCCCTCTACAAAAAGATGCCCTCAGGGAAATACCCCTCTTCATTCCTTATCCCACACCTCCAACCTTTCTATCCTTCCCGATCCTTTTCCACCTACCTCTGCACTAAACCAAGGTCATTGGGTGATGATTTATCCTTCCTGTATTTAGGAGAATACATGTATATTTTCTCATTTTCTTTTCCTTATTAAACAAAGGTGACATATGATAGGTATTCTTTGTACTTTGAGTTTTTTCACTTAAAAATAATTCCTGGAAATCACTCCCTATCAGTCAATAAAACTTATCCTCATTATTTTTTACTGTGACATCTTTCTCAACTCTCTGTGAATGTACCGGGCTTGGTTCAACCATCTCCTGTGTGTGAGCATTTAAGTTATTTCCAGTGTTTGCAGTTGCAAACAATGCTGCAATGAATAAACTTTTGCACATGTATTTTCTTATTGTTGGAGCTATATCTTCAGGGTAAATTCCTAGAAGTGAAATTCCTGGGTCAAAAGCTAGCTGCAAATGTTATTTTGTTAGATACTATAAAATTACTCTCTACAAGACTTGTACCCATTCACATTTCCACCAGCGATGTATGAGCATGCCTAAGGCAGTTCAGTTTTTAAAAATTTACAAAGACTTCTTTTAAAATAAATATATTTATCACTAACATGATGAAAAACAGTCACTGTCCAGAAAAAGGAAAGTGATCTGGAAAATAAATGTCAACAAAAAGTAAAGTTATATTATAACCAGTGACAACCGGCCGTGTAGGAGCTGTACCTCAGGTCCTGGGACTCTGTAAAAAAAGAGAAATTAACAAATGCTCAGTCAGTGTTGACAATCAACCAATGTCATGGGGGCTTTCTTTGTAGCATAAACAGAAGGTTTGAAGGGAGATTGAAATGGCAAGAGCACTGTATCTGTGACCCAGGTTTCCTTAGTGCTAGGTCAGTGTTCTGTATAGAATCTGACACATTATACACCCTCCACATTGGCAACACCAATCTGTGGACCTAGAACCAAACTCCTTGGTGGGGCCTAGAAGATTCCTGCCTCTCTACCTGGCTTACATGGTAGCTACGTCTCTTGAGAGCTACTCCCAGATCTCACTAGAAGTTTCACATGGACGAAATCTCATCACAGCACTGACTGTTGTGTTGCCTGAGAGTTTACCGGGCCCAAGGCTTTCAAGCGCCTGATTTCAGTTAATCCTCCCAACCCGCCAACAACTTGCCAAGGTCTCCCAAAGATGAAGCAGGGTAGAGCAGGTTGAAATCCTGGTGTTGTTCCTATCCTTTTTTCCAGGGCCACAACCCTCCTCCTCCCCACCGCTGAAATGACTTCTCTCTCCAGGTCAGTATCTCTCAGTGGTAACCCCAGGAACAAGCATGGATTTGCTGCTTTCACTTTTTTTCTAAAATCACTCAGTGACTGGTTGGGGACTGGAGGAGACCATATCAAAACTTGTCACCTGTGCCCTGGAATCCAGCATCTCAAGCTTTATTGTGTTGGCCAGAGGAGGACAAAGACATTTTAAAGGATTTTTTTCATGAAGAGATGAAGAAGAGTAGGCCTACATTGGTCTCCTTCCAAATCAGCAACAAATAAAGGGTCCTGTTTACTTATTTTTTTAACCTGGTGCAAACTCTTATTTATCCAGACAACACATTTGCTTTGCTTCTTTTATTTCCCCCTGGAGGCTGCTCCCAAGGCCACAGAATGAAAAGGGCCGCAAAAGTAAGCCATCAGTAAGCCAGCCTGCCATTCAGTACCTTTTCTTATACAACAGTTATTTGTAAACTAATCAATAAACTTTTCTTATTTTGTTTGCTCCTTTAGAGCTCTTAGCAGCCGCCTACTGAACCATGAAGAAACTTAAAATAGCGATGATCTCCCTTCCACGCTCCCTCTTTCCCCCCGTAGAACCCGCAAGCCAATCTGTGGTGTTTATACTTGAGGCCATATGAAGCTAATCTGTATGGAAATAAAGGATAGAAATATTCAGATTGAGTTTTACTAAGTGAACCTGAGGTTTTTCTGTTCAACAAAATAGGCCAGGTAAATGCGTTTCTGATACAGAATAAATCACTTGTTGGAAGACCTATATTTCCCTTTTGCTGTTTTGCTTAGAGGTGGAGAATTCAGTACTCTATAGAGACTGTGAAAAGCACAAGTCCCTCCTCTACCCTGCCCCCGCCCCCCCCCAACTAGGTAGCTCCCTAAACTGAACTTATCTTCACATTAGGGGCTGAGAGCCCTATTCCCCCAGCCTAAGGCTGGAGGTAGCCAGGCTCTTCACAAAGAGCCAAGGAAGAGTGAGGGAAGGAAGAGTCAGATACATTTACGAGGACCTTCTAGGCCAGATCCTAAGGTCTCACTCAAGGAATCTCTAACATGAAAAAAAGAAGTCTTTGGCTTTGGGCAATAGAGTAATGCCCCACATTTATTGCTGTGAAGGAAAAGGTTAAGCCAGGTACAGAGGTGCCTCAGGAGAACATCCAAGGGGATCCTCACCAGCAAGACGTGTGTCCAGGCCAACCTTTCTGAAGCACTTGATGCTCAAGTAGGTCTTTTCACTCATTTGTTTATTTGCTCATTAATTCAATCAGTATCTATTGAATGCAAGTATTTTTAAGAGTATGAGCTACGGACAATGCAGACAAGGTCCCTTCTCTCATGAAGCACATAAAGCATGACTTGAGATGTGAAAAGAGGAGAACAGAAGAGGAGAAAGGCACTCCAGGTAGAGGGAACAGCAAGAGCAAACATATAGAAACAGGAAATAGCCTGCTGCTTTCCACAGCTACACTGTGTTCATTATTACCTCACAGTCACCTGAATCTGGAAGTGGGGAGAAATAACAATGGAGAGGGCTATGCCATTAGTTTGTCCTGTAGGCGGTATAGACAACTTTGAATCTTGCTCTTATGATTCTTCCATGTACTGTTTCTATATCCCAGGCAAGAAAGACAATGAATTTTAGGATTCTTGGTGCAAATTTTTCAGAGACAGATCTTTGGTCCTGTATAGCCAACATATTTTAGTCTGTCTGGAGGCATAATTAATGCCGTGGGCAGAGCATGGGGCAGAGTGTGGGGCAGAGGTAAGGGAAGCAAAGCCAGGGATAGGTACTGATGATTTGGTATTGAGAGAAGACCATTGACCAAGGCCAGTCACCTGTGGACAGGTGGTTTACAGACGCAGTGACAGCGCTGGCCTAATGGTAATCTAGTACATGTAGTCCATTTGGAGAATCTGGCTGAATGGGAAGCATCTGAACATTCCCTGGTTTGTAAATCCTGAGGGAGAACAAATGACAAACATGAATAGCCCTTACTGAATTATCAGAACTTTTTCAGGAGTGAAACCAGCTCCTGTTAATTGACCTTTCTAAGTCAAACCATATGAAACTGCCAAAAGCTGATGATTTGCCCTGTAAAAATGGTGGTTTCCTATGGTTTGGCTATGTTACAGGGACAGTATGGAGCTCTTGATATTTACTATCCCACAAAGTGTCACCCTCCTAGTTAAGGTATATACTATTAAGTTCTTCATTCCATAGCTGAAGAAATGAAGACTCAGGAAGGTGATGTAAGTTGCCCAAAGTCACACAACTAGAGGAACCAGGACACAGACTTGTCTAATTGTTGTCAAAATCTGGTGGTGATAGGGGCGCCTGGGTGACTCAGTCATTAAGCATCTGCCTTTGGATCAGGTCATGATCCCAGGGTCCTGGGATTGAGCCTCACATTGGGCTCCCTGCTCAGTAGGAAACCTGCTTCTCCCTCTCCCACTCCCCCTGCCTGTGTTCCTTCTCTCACTATGCCTCTCTCTGTCAAATAAATGAATAAAATCTTTAAAATAAAATAAAATAAAAGCTGGCTATGATCAACATGCAGTTCTATTCTCTCTGTATGGGAGCCTATGGGGCCATTGAAGGCACCGTGGCCAGGGTGAGCCTAACTGGGGCTTTTCTACTCTGTGAAATGACATTGGTGTTCTGTGCCCTGAAGCCAGCATGATTGTGGGTATCCCAGTAGTCTGCTTTGCTAGAATTGCAAGGAGCTAGAGGACAAGACACAGACATGCAGCTGAAGACTTGGCTTCTAATGAAGGAGGAGGCCAGACAAAATTCTCGAAGTGTTTTAGAGATGACTCAGTCTCTACTGGGGTTTCGTGTACTGACTGTGTCAGTACCTGTTCACTCTACCATACCACAGACCCTGTTTTGTCAAGAAGTCTCCCATGACTTAATTGTTACTGTCAAAGATTGTAGAGCTGCCAGCTCTTCTCCAGAACCTGAGCCCTCAGAAAGGGATAGAAGTTAGGATGGACAAGTTCATGCTGGGAAAATACTCCAAAAGTCTCAGTGGCTTAATATAATCATTTCCTCTCTGAGTCTGTCTTTCTGTCTGTCTCTGTCAAGCTACATGTCTAGCAAAGAGATGTCATCAGAAGGTTTTGCTCATCACAGTCACACAAGGCTCCTGGCTGAAGTGGGCATCCTTTCAACATGTGCTTCTACAATCACCTCAACCTAGGGAGCAAACATGTCACATTGTGCACTGGTTATTAATGCTTCCACCAAGAACTGGCACGGGATACTTTTGCTGATATTTCATTGGCCAAACCAAGTCACATGGCTATAGCTACCTTAGAAGAAGGTGGGGAAATATAGTCTTACCACGTGCCTGGAAGACGCAGCACAAGAAATGTTTGATGATTGCACCACTGATGTTCACGGCTTTTCCACATATTGAAGAGGAATGTTTGGTTACCTCTGGACCATTAGACATGGCTCCACCAAACACATAACTTCATGGAAGGCTAATTCAATAGGACAAGAGGCTGAACACAGCAAACTCTAACAACCAAAGAAATCATGAGAGCACATCTTAGTGTGATTCTATTATTGAGTGTTGCTATTGTGACAAGAGGCTAGACTCCAGTTGGCAAGGGGTGTTTGCTTTCCAGCATCTCTCCCTATAGCTAAATCATATCTTTCCCTTGGTCTTCTACCCCAAGTGGGCCTGGGCCCAGAGAGCAGTCCTCCTTGAATAATTGAGAGTAACTTGACATTGCATCCAAATAATCCTCTGTGAAAGCCAGTGATCATTCTGTAGGGAAACTTGTCAAAATACCATTCCAGAATCCCTCTCTGAATTATGAAAACCAAATAAACATTCTGAAATCTTGATTTGGCTAGATATCAGTTACTGGGATGAGTTGCATACTATAAATTGATCACATTTGATGTTCATATCAAATCAGTTAAATCTTCTTATAGGTAGTTTACATGTCTCTGTGTAATAGATTATGTTGATAAGTTCTTACAAATTCTCATGTGTCTTATAGGAGTATAGTTTATAGGCAATACCAGGATACAAGAAGATGACAAAGCTAATGATTTAGTATGTATTGTGACCTTAAATAGTTATTTTTTTTTTACATTAAATAGTTCTTCCCCTCCATTTTCACAAACTCCGTCTAAATCTGGAGAATATGAAGCAGTGGGTAAAGAATTTAAATAAAATCTATGTGCCAAGACAAGCTTATGTTTTCTTTTGCTTCCTTTCTTGCTTAAGCCAAGTGATCATGTCTAATATGAATGCATGAAGTAAAAATTCTAAGAACATTTCACAATTGTTATTTCTGCCAATACTATCAACCATTTATTTAACAAATATTGTTTAGTGTCTCCGGTGTGCTGTGCATTAAACAGTTAATGTGATGGACAAGGTCTTTGGTTGTTGGAAATTATGTTTTTGTGGAGACATGGACAATGAGTGAGGAATAAAATACATGTATTTCAGGTAGTAAGACTTTCAAAGAAAAAGCAAAGAATGAGGAAGATTACTGACAGATTTGCTTGAGGGAAAGTAGTCAGAGATACTTTTCTGAAGAGGTAATA
This sequence comes from Lontra canadensis, assembly GCF_010015895.1. Taxonomy (NCBI): domain Eukaryota; kingdom Metazoa; phylum Chordata; class Mammalia; order Carnivora; family Mustelidae; genus Lontra; species Lontra canadensis. The sequence goes on from NW_022631002.1 coordinate 7,740,432, forward strand.
TTTGGGCCAAGAAATGAACAAAGTGAATGAGTGAATCATTGAAAGGTTTGGGGGGAGAGAGATACAGGCAGGGGTTCTGATGTGGGAATGAATCTGGTGTGTCTATAAGCTCTAAGGCAAACATAATGGAGCTGAGTGAGTGAGTCAGAGTATAGGAGGCAAGCCCAGAGAGGCAGGCAGAGGTAAAATCATGAAGGCCAAGGTACAGAATCTGTATTGTACTCAATGTGTGATACAGAGTCACTGGAGTTTTGTGAAAAGAGGAGTGAGATGATCTGATTTATACATATCTTGAACAAGCCCACTCTGGTTGCTGTGTGGGAAGAATCAACTAAGAAGACAAGACTGGAAGCAGGGAAACCAGGTACAATATTTCACACTTCTGAATTAGAGATTGTGGTGAGCATCCAGGTAGTTGGAAGAGTCAAATTTTGATATATCTTAAGGATAGAGCGAAACAGGACTTGCTGATGGGTTGAATGGAAAAATGGCATTCCAAGGAGATATCAGAGCTAGATATATCAAGGTATAAATTTGGAAGTTATCAACAAAGAGATGATATTTAAAGCCAAGAGTCCAAATGAGATCAACTTGATAATGAGTTGTAGATATAGAAAAGAAAAGGAGGAAAGCCAACGTACTTGGGTGAACCAACATTGAAGACTGGGAAAAAGAACAAAGGAATTGGATTGGCCAGTGATGAGGGAGGAAGACCAGGGGAGTATGGTGACTGGCAAGCTAAGGTAAGGGGTAGTTTTAATAGGAATTACCTGGGCCAAGTGTAGCCAGTATCCCAGAGAATTCAAGGACAATGCAGTCTAAAATATGGGAACTGGATTGAAGGAAATGAAGACCACTGGGGAATTTAATAAGAGATGTCTTAATGGAATCATACAGAGGAAGATTTGACATATTCTGAAAGCATTCTGAGTTACTAATAAGAGTTGTGAGGTCTTTATCTGTAGATGCTCTATCTTTGGGCATGTCCAAATGCTGATGGGAATAATTGGGTAGATTGATGATGCAGAGGATGGAGGAGCAACTTTAAGAGAAAATTCCTGAATGGATGAAGGACAATGGGTTTAGAGAGCAGTAGAGATGTTTGATCGTTATAACAGGAGATAAGAGGTCATCATAACAGAAGAGAAGAGACAGAACAACAGAGACATGGTGGAAAAGAGAAAACACTCTTCTGATTGCTCCTATTTTCTCAATAAAATAAAAATCAGGGTGATCTATTGACAGTGAGTGTTGGATGGCAGACAAGTGAGATGGTATCAGTAGTTAACTGGATAAGCAGGAGGAGGTTTGGACTGGGGAATTGTGGTTGGCTTTTCACCTGGTGCCAAAGGCCCACTTGAGATATGTGGCCAGAACTCTAATTTGAGTCCAGTAAGCATTGTTGTGATTTTTCCTCTCACCACATTCTGGTTCTCAGATCCAGGCACAGAGTAAGAAGAGAGATGAGTTTAAGCAGAGATGAGGTTTATCACAGCGGTGATGGAGGGAAAGAACTGAGGTGACAAGGTTGTTATAGGGATGGAACCCAAACTGGAAAAAGATGGTGACAGCATTTGAAGCCAGGCCTGGAGTCTGATGGGTGTAGCACTGTTTGTTGGAGTGTGTAGATTAAAAGTCATCTGTTTGTAGCCAGAAATTCTGATGTTTGAGACCTACATATAGGAAGTGGTGCAGCTATTAATAACATACAGATTTAGAGTATATCTTTGGAAGAGGAGAGGTGATGTGTACTGGAGGAAAATCACCATAAAGTCACTTTCCAGAGAGAAAAAATGTAATGAGAAAACATTGACATTATTTTTAGATTGTGGCTACTGAAAAAAAGTGGGTGGGAATGAATTCCTAACTTTAATAAGTTATGTGGACTAATGAATCCTGCCCAAAGCAGTTTTGAGACCTGCTAATGCAATTTGTTCCTAATATTATGGTGTTAACATTTGATATAAATGACTTTTTTTTAGGGAAACAGACTTAAGTTTAATCTTTGTAGTAATCGCACAGTGTATGGTTACATTGACCATTTTTTCTTGAATGTAAGAGAAGAAGTAGATTTAAAATAGAGTGAGAAATGCTATGGATGCCGCAGCCTCTCTGGGCAATAATGTAAACTGCAGTGAGTGACCTTGAACTAATGTACCATTCTTAGTTGCAGTGATCATGAATTTTTGTGCTGTCTTGTACTTTCCATGTAATTTGGAAGGTTTTGTGAACATCTGGGCACCCCCACGAGTATCATGACACCCCCATATAAGTCACATGAATGGCATCTGACATGTCTTTATGGAAAAATAGGGGAGGAAGATGTGTACTGAAGCTCTAGGCAGAAACTAGGGCAATTGTTGAAGAAATGAACTCAGTAAATCACACTCCCCACAAGGTGGCTTTGTTCCTCCTTTCATCCAGAAGTGGAGTTTATTTCTCCATGCTTTGATCTGAGATGACCTAGTGGCTTGTTTTGACTAATGAAATATGGTGGTAGAAGTGACTTGGTGTGATTTCTGGGTCTAGGCCACAAGAGGCCTTACGCTTCTGCTCTTGCTTTTCTGGAACAGAGCTGCCTCCACAAAGAGGTCCAGGTCAGCCTTTTGGGGGATGAGAGCTATAGCAGCAGGAGGCCCTGCAGACACACATGTGAAGGAGGCCAGCCCCTACTAAGTCACTAGCTGACTGCTGCCATATACATGACCCTAATTAAGACCAGCAGAAGAACCAACCTGCTGAGCTCAGCCCAAATTACAAACCTATGGAACTGTGAGCTAATGAGTGACTGTAGCTTTACACCACTAAGTTTTGGGGTTATTTGTTACACAATAGATGGTTGATGCAACCAGTAAGAGTTACTAACAACCAGGACAGGGAGAGAAAGAAGTAACATTTATTGAGTACCTACATTGTGTTGAGCAATTCCTGAGAAAATTATCGTGATTTGGCTTTACAACACCTCTCCAAGGAGGCATCATTTTCTTCCCAGTGAGAAGAAAGAAGCTCAGTAGCTCGTCCAAAATCAGATATCTAACAAATAATAGACCACAGACGAAAACACACCCAAATCCCACTCTTTAAATACATTAATTTCAGAACTTCAATGCACTTATAAAACAGCTCCATAAATTGACATATCTTTATGCTGTCTGAAATATTCCATATTTAATAATATTTTCTTCAAATTGACTCACTTGAATAAGTTACTAGACAAAGAAATATATTTAAAGCAGAAACATTTTGTTACTGGAATGAATTCTGAATGCTTTCCCCAGGTGAGCTCTCTTCTAGTTGCTTTGCATGAATGAATTGATTTATTCCTCACAGTAATTCAGTCAGGTTAGAGCTATTGTCATCATAGTCCCCACTGGAAAGATGAGAAACATGAGGTAGGGGAGATTAAATAGCTGCTTGATGTCACCGAAGAAGTAGGTGGTTGAGGCATGGTTGTGCTATTGGCAACTGAGGGTGGTGGGTAGAGACCAGAGATGCCACAAAACATCCTACAGTACACAGCACAGCCTCCCATCTCCATCAGAGAATGATTCAGCACAACTGTCCATAGTGCCAAGGTTAAGAAACCCTGTTTCTGACTTTCTAAATGGTAAACAGATACAAGTATTGCTTGCCATTAATGGAAATTCAGGGGGTAAAATGAACAACCCTGAAGAATCTCTAGAAGCTGTTGCTTGCCAGACTGGGAGTCTCAGGAGCTCTCTTTTTGTTGAAAATAGATCTGCAAAATGTAGAGAGATAGTAGAGGCTAGAAACTCTCTCCTTGGGTGCAATCAGAGGATTGTAAGAGATTTATATTTGGAATTAAACCCCTTTGTGTGATTCTAAGTCATTTATACCATGTCCATGTCCCTATCAAATCATCCCACAATCCACTGGTGCAAAGCCCATCCTTTGGGAAGTGTGGCTTTATGGACTAGGTGAGTGATCTGTATGCCATGGGCCAAATCTAGCCCATCACCTGCTTTGTTAATTAACTTGGGGGTAACATAGCCACACCCATTCTTTTACATATCATGGAGGGCTGCTTTTGCACCACAGACACAGTTGCTTTGGGACAGCAGAGACCATTTGGGCCACAAAACCTAAAATATTTACAATTTGGCCCTTAACAGAAAATCTTTGCTGACCGTTGCCTAGAATTACACTTGGTACATAGTAGGCACTCAACCTACTATGTGTTGATATTTGTTGAATGAATAAAGCCCTGGGAGACACTGCTCTCTGTCTTCCCTCTCCACCAGCACCTCCTTCTTCCTACTCTCCATCCTACCCATGTCTGTTTGTTTGTTTGTTTTTGCATTTCCATTTTGCTCAACATGAAATGACAGCTCCATTCTTAAAACAAACACATGTCTACCGAGTAGTTGATCACTGTAAGCTGCTCCGTTTTAGGGCTCAGAGATATAAATGGGTCTCTCTGAAAGGGGATGGTGATGGATCACCATGTTCTCAGGAGTCTAAGCTATTCCCTTTCTCCTCTAGCTGTTGGCATTCACTGCACTCTCTCAGCTCCAGAGCTAAGGGATATATAATAGACACGGGAAGACCTATAAAAGTAACATCTGAAACTGCGGCAGAGCTGAGTATTGATTTATTCATTACTATAAATTTTTTGTCATTACTATGCAATTGCTCTATCTCAGGAAGAATTGATAGATGTGGTTGGAAGCTGCAACCCACTGTGCAAAACTTTTTCCCCCTTCTATAATTTCCTGTAACTCTTCTAAAGAATCATTATTCCTTATTACATAGCTCTGGCATGCCACCTATTTAGATAAATGCGTGAACAAGTGTGCAGTAAATATTCATAGTGGCCCATGTGTCAACGGTATATGTCACTAATTAGATAATTTAGTGGTTCAAATAAATAAATAAGAAAATAGAAGCACACTAAGGAAAATAGTGAAATAAAACACAGACTCCTTGTAGGAATCCAGGCAAATAGGACAGCTTTTCAGGTTATAAGATCATCTATATATGTTGGAGGCCTATCAGAAGGTCACAGTGATACTTAATGATGCTGCTTGCATGTGGGAGAAGCCCAGACCCACGAGTGCCTATGTCATTTTGGGTCTTCTTAGCAACGTACATGCTTGTGACTTAAGCAAGGCCACTCTGGATGGGTCTCAGGGGATTTGGTGGCCTTTTGCCTTCTTTATCCTGCTCATTTTCTTGTGACTGTTATTTATAATCCTGCTGCTACCAAGAGAACTGGGCTCAGGGCTTGAAAATGATAGGTTTAAATTCTGAGTCTGATATAAAGTGGGTAAGTTACTCATTCAACTTGGGCCTCAATGTTCTTATCTGTAGAATGGAAACATTTCTAATTTGAGGTATAATGGCAATGATGGTGACAATGAAATGTAAATGAGGCAAGAGACAGAGAAGCCCTTTCCAGAGTCCAGTGTTCCAAATGGACCTTAGAAGATATTTGTTTGTTTGTTTTATTTTAAATAAGTTGTCTCAAGAAAAGTGAGTTATGCAGACAGAGCAACTATTTAGAGAACCAGGGTACTGGGAGCTACTATTTATTGGGTGCCTCCTTTGTATCAGGCATTGAGATTATAGGTACTTCCTATAGGGTATCAACTGGAATCCACTTTGGTGAAGTAAAGGATGTTTTTCCCACATTTTGCAGATGGGGAAACTGAGGTTTAGCAACACTCAGTGTAACTTGCTGAAGATGACAGATCTGGTAAGTGATGCCAGATGAAAATTCACCTTTCTCTGGCTCTATCTTCCATATCTGCTATGCTGCTGGTGATATGCTGTGTTGTCTCCAGGTTTGAACTGAAAGGACTTAATTTGTTTTGTATTTTAGAAATTTAAAAAAAAAAAAGTAAGATTTCAATCTGAGTTGCCCAGATAGCTTGACTATACTGGCCAAATCCATAGTGGTCTTCCTCAACTGAGCAAGTCCAAGTTCTGTTTACATAAATGTAGTTATCCCAAACAGTCAGTTTGATTAAGGGTCTCTGTGGTGACCTTGTGAAGTGGTGTTAAGCAAAAATAATTGGATCTACTGAATCTTGAGATCTGGCTGATTAGCTCCTAATGCATGAATCTGACCTTAGCCCTTTCCGGTGGTGTGTTAGAATCTGAGGGAGATGGATTCACTTTGTCAAACAGCTAAAGCCAAGTCTTTGAGGCATGCCTAAACTAGTCATGGCCTTGTCTGGGCATATTCATTTCTCAATTGCAGATAGGATGAATCTGCATGTTTCCATTAAGCAATCATATAAAAAGTAAACTTATTCAAACCAGCTTTAGAGCCAGCCAGATTATCTGATCAAGGTGCCACCTTTCTGGTTTGGGTTTATCTAGTCATAACTGAGAGTACTCATTAATTTATTTAGCAAATATTTAATTTGCACTTCTGTGTGTCCACTGCAATGGAAGACACTGGAAGCACTGTTGGCATTCACTGTTCATAGTCCAAGGATGGACTACATTGTGTGAATGTACCTATTCAGGGAGCCCTGGATAAGAGCTCCTGCTGCTGCAGTTGTTGAACAATACAAATGCAGAGGGTTAGAGGGGTAAATGCACGGACATGGGGACAGGTGGGTAAATGAGTGACTTGATGGGCAGATGGATGAACAGAAGTGTCTTCATCATCTTAGTGCCTTTTTGAGCTTCCTTCTGACCTTCAGGAAGGTTCAGAATGACTTATTAATATCTCTATGACTAATGGTGGTACCCGAATCAATCTCTTCAGATTCCATATTAATATGCCCTACTGCAAATTTTCTTTCTTTTTATTGATAACCGGAGTTCTAGGTCTTTTGTCTCTTGACTAGTTTTTGTCTCTTAGCCAGTTCTTCTCATCTACATTTTGGTTGCACTTTCTGCGTGGACTTGAATCAGAGTTTATCTCTACTTCTCTCTTTGAACCTCACTGGAAGCCTCCCAGTGACCACGTCTGTGCCCACAGAGGTGGAAGTCTACAAGGGTGGATAAATGAATAGATGCTAATCAATGGAAGATTGTGGGTAGATGGGGGAATGGGTGACCATATTGTTCACATTTGTTCCTCCAATGTTATTAGCACCAGTGCCTGGCTCATAGTAGGTGATTACAGATTTAAAGAATAGGTGGTTAGGTGATTGAATACGTAAGTGATTGGGTGACTGAGTGAAGAAGTGCTAAGTAACTGAGTAGGTGATGAATGGATGGATACATCTATGTATGAATAAGTAGATAAATTACTCTATTGGTTATTGGGTAAGTGGGTCAATAAATGAAAAAAATGGTAAGTAGATGAATGATTAAAAGGTAGTATGTGGGTGGATACTTGCATCAGCAGATGAACGGGTGGGTGGGTAAATGGTTGAATAGATGAATGGATAGGTGGTTATATGGGTGTGTAGTTGCCTGGGTAAATCTTAGAGGATTTAGGAGCGAATGGATGATTATGTGAATAAAAGAATGGATGGTCGGATGGATGTTTGGATTGTAGCCCTAAAGCTTGTTGGGCACTGAGAGAAGACAGGCTGATACTTAAACTCTGCCCTGATTATGGCCAAAGTAAACAATTCTCTTGGTTTAAGGGAATGATGCTGCTGGCTTTGGGAAGATTAAGGGCATGGCACACAAGGGGATGGAAAGTCTGACTGGCTGGCCAGAAGAGTGATAATGACTCGTGGTTTCCAAGCACTGTTTATAAAATAACCAAAGAAGCAATGAGTGTGTTTCTTGGGTTCCTTGAGGCCACAGAGAGGAGGGACATAACCTCAGCAGATACAGCTTCATGTGAAAGACTAGTGAGCACAGAGTGCATGACTGCTGGAAGTTATAGACCCACTGTTGACCAGATGACCTTGCTATTTTCTGCTTTTCCTCTTTCTTTCTTTCTTTCCTTTCTTTTTTTCCTTCCTTCCCCAGCCCCCCAACTTCCTTCCTTATTTCTTTCTCACTACTCTGGCCCAGGCAGGGATGACCTAGGTCCAGAAGGCAGAGCCTTCTGGGAACTGACCCATGCTTTGCCTTGAAATTTGGAACTTCACCTAGGAGACCGGTTTAGACTTCTAGCTGAGCTGGCTGGCTGATTTCCCTGCTTAGGATCATTTACCTCATATGTGTTCTGATTAAAAGGAGCTGTGGTGGAGAGTGAAATGAGCATGGGGCTTGGATCCAAACAGACTTATTGTCTGGTGACCTTGGAAAGTTTCCTATACTTTAAAATTCTGCTTTATCTGCTAAAGATAATGAGGAGAGTGTATAAAATTAAAAACACTTGCTTCATTTGGTTAATGTAAGAATTAAAAGAAATAATGTGAAAGAATCACTACTTGATTGGTACCTACTAAGTGTCTTATATAACTTAGTAATTCTTCTTTGTTTTGTTAATTCCTTAATCTCCCTCTCTAGCTAAGATGCATCAGACCATATGAGGATATGGCTTAGGTATCAAATGGGCCCATTCACTTGGTCCACTGAAGACTTTAGGAAAACAGTGTAGTGGTTCCTCAAAAAGTTATGCTTAAAACCACATATGATCCATCACCCCATCACTGACATATGATCACATCCACTCCCAGGCCCTTATCCAAAAGAATTGAAAACAGGGACTCAAACAGATGCTTTTACACCAATGTTTTATAGCACCATTGTTCAGAATACCAAAAAAGGTGGAAACAACTCAAATGTCCATCAGCAGAAGAATGGATAAACAAAATCTGATGTATCTATATAATGAAATATTCTTCAACATAGTAATTGTAATTGAATTCTGACACATGCTATAATATAGATGAACATTATGCTAAGTGAAATGAGCCAGACACTGAAGGACAGTTACCGTATGACCCATTCATGTTGTATGACCATTCATATTCAGAGACAGAAAGTAGATTAGAGATTTCCAAGGGCTTGAGGGAGGAGGATGGGGAGTTACTGTTTAATGGAAACTTCTGGTTGGGCTGATGAATAAGTTTTGGAAATTGATAGTGGTGATGGTTTCACAATACAGTGAATGTACTTTATGCCACCAAATTGTATACTTAATTTAATTATTAAAAATAATTAAAATGGTAAATTCTGTTACATATATTTTAAATTTAAGAAAGTAACACATGGCTATTCAGGGTCTTTTCTTGTTCCATATAAATTTTAAGATTCTTTGTTCCAGCTCTGTGAAAAACGTTGATGGTATTTTGATAGGGATTGCATTGAATGTGTAGATTGCTCTGGGTAGCATACAAATGTAGTGATCCGAAGGGGCACCTGCACCCCAATGTTTATAGAAGCAATGTCCACAATGGAAAGAGCCCAGATGTCCATCGATAGTTGAATGGGCAAAGAAGATGTGGTATATATATATATAATTGAATACTACTGAGACATCAAAAAATGAAATCTTACCATTTGCAATGATATGGATAGAACTAGAGGGTATTATGCTAAGCGAAATAAGTCAATCAGAGAAAGACAATGATCATAGTCTCACTCATATGTGGAATTTAAGAAAAAAAACACAGGATCATAGGGGAATGAAGGGGGAAAAATAAGATATAATCAGACAGGGAGACAAACCATAAAAGACTCTTAACTATAGGAAACAAACTGATGGTTGCTGGAGGGGACGGGGGTGGGGGTTAGTGTAGCTGGGTGATGGGCATTAAGGATGCACCTGATGGAATGAGCACTGAGTATTATATAATACTGATGAATCCCTGAACTCTATGTCTGAAACCGATAATACACTATATGCTAATTAATTGAACTTGAATAAAATAAAATAAAATTTAAAAAGATAACAAAAAATTAAAAAAAATATATTGCCCAGAAAACACCCTCAAAAGAAGAAGAAGAAGAAGGAGAAGAAGAAGAAACAGATGAAAAAGATTTGTGCCTGTGAGCTGCAAAGATGTACCTAAACCCGTGGGGTCAGACAGCCTGACTCAACCATTTAATCTCAGCATACGGTTAAGTTATTCTCTGGCAGGTTTGCTTTCCAGGATGGGAGGCAGGGGCAAACAACACTAGTTCTACTTTTTCTCCTATTACCGCCAGCCATCCTCTTATCATTCATGTGATTGGCTTCTGTGAGATAGAGAGCTAATTTTTTTTTTTTAACTAATTTAACGTTTAAATTTCTGGACGTGAACGTGTGATTGGCCTAAGCTCTTACAAGAAGGGGTTGGACTCTGGACAGACAAGAACACCAGCAACAAAGAGGAGGGTCATGTTAAGACTGTTCTTACCCCTTCCCCCGTCAGTGCCCAGAAGCCTTGAAATCCATCTTACCCAGTAACCCTTACTGTTCCCTGATACTTAGATGAGGGAGGTCACAGAACAAAGTAAGACTTTTCTGGCCCAAACATAGAATGGCATACATGGAAAACCAAAGCTCTGCTGGAATCCTGTTACAATATATGAAGAGCTGGAGGCTCAATTATGGGTACTATGAGGACAAAATTTCAGACTTTGCTCTGGCTTTTGTCAGCTTAAGGCTCTTAAGGTAGTTTACACAAAGATTTGTGTGTCTGAATTTTTCTCTGGCAGGTTCTCATTATAACCTAGATAACACAAATCCTGAATATTTGTGGTTAGCAACAATAAGGAATTTTCAAGTCATCTGACATTTTCTAGCCATGTAGATCACCACCTAGGATCAATATACAGCTCTGAGACAAAAGGAGACATAGATGGTGGGAAAGTTTTTCATGGTTTGTGCAGTGTCTGAGTTTCAACTCCTTAACACCTTCAACTCCCTTTGTCCCTCTCTTTCTCTTTCGTTCATCTGTGCACACACACACACACACCTTTTGCTCTACACAGTGTTCTTTCAGAACCACACAAAGGAAAAAATGTGGGTGTCTAACCACCCAACAAAAGTATCACCAACCAGGACCGCAGAAGGGGGAAGGGACATTTAAAAGTGAGGTTTTTGCCTTCTCTTTCCTTTGCAATCTCCTGGTCATAGGTTTTACCCTTTGCTTCCATGGCAAGCTGGTTTCAGATCTTCCAGAGTTGAGCAGAACAACTGTTACCACATTGGTAAACAGAAGACTGTTTACATAAAAAATATAGATTTCCTTTAAGCGCTTTGCTTAAGCCTTTAGTACGTTGAATTTACATTATTATTGTTTATGTTCCCAGAAGTCGGCAGGAGGATGGCCTTGCTGCAGTTTATGTGGTTTCATGATTCACACTTGATGAGGCAGCCATCACACAGGGTGGGGATGGGGAGGCGGGGAGAGTCAGGGAAGCGCAAAGAAGATTAGAGCAAGCTCACTTGTGGCATCTGTAGCCTTAACGTAATGGTACAGCCAAGGGCCTGGGGATTTCTGAGTCAGTCTTTCAGATTCCCAGACATGTTTATCAGTTTTGAGTTTCAAAACTGGCCCACCCAGGATAAAGCTGGGTCGCACCTGGTGCTTCACTTTGGCTATGTTATTCGGGGGATTCTTCTGAGATCCAAGCTCCTTCCCCCGCTGTCCGCTTGACAGTGTACGCAGCTCCTGTCTCCTGGGTCCTGAGAATGCCGTGCAGTGATCTGGTCTGCCAGCCTGCCCCTGGCTGCTGGCCAAGCACTCCGTCCAGGTGTGTTTCCAGGCTGGAGTGCCCTGGTGGGGAAGGGGCATCTGACCTCAGTGACAGAAGTTTCACAGTTTAAAACTTAGTAATAATCATATGGGCCACCTCCTAATGGTGTGTCCAGCTCAGAGCCACATCAACTAGTTTTCCCCAGCCAGATTTCTAAGACAGGATGGGGCAAAATCAGGAGAACGTGTTCTCTTATGAGGCATTGAAACCGAACGGATAAAAACCTGTGTTTTGGAAATACTGGAATCTTTTTTTGTTGGTTTGCTTGAGTCTTTGTTGTTTATTTTGTTTTTGAGATCCAGGTCTGCTTCTTGTTAGCTCCATGGTTTTGGGCAAATTTCTTAACCTCTTTGTGCCTTAATTTACTCATCTATAATTGGGAGATGCTCTACCTCATCAGCTTCTGAGAGGATTAAATAAGATAATACATGTAAAGCACTGGGCAGAGTACCTGATAAATAATAAGTTCCTAATGGCTGGTAGTAAGACATAAAAACTATTTTTATTATATAAAGGCAGCAAACAGGAAAACAGGTGTCTAAAGTGGAAGGAAGGTAAACCAGGAGGGTTTTAATGGGCCATGTTTTCGAGGCTCTGGAGGTATTTTTGAAAGCGTGCTATTTATGGCTTTGGTTGAGATACTGGGGTTATTAAAGGAGCTTCAAGTTGCTGACATTTATGGGAGTAGCTTGAGAACCAGATGATCCAAGGATCCCACTCATATTCTGTTAGTGTATATACCCACGAAGGGACGCCTCATCCTCTGAAACATCACGGGACCATCTTTTCACCAATTCTTCTGGGCTCCACATGTCCTGGACACTTAATATTTTAACTTGTAAGCTTTCTTTGATAAATAGTCAAACCAGATATGGCCACCAGACATGAATTAGTGTTTGGGGACAATGTCTTTCATCAAGTATGCTAACTTTGACAACTAGCTATCTTTTCTGAAGCCAATGCATTCATCCCATTGTTTCTTTATTACTTTACCCAAAAAGTATTTATCAATAACCTACTACATGCCAAGCTCTTTGCTAAGTGTTGGGGATGTTATGGTGAGCAAAACACACAAAGAACTATCGCAGAACATAGAATCTAGTGTGTGGGGGGCAATTACAAATAATCATAAAAATATATATGAATCATAAATTATTATAAGTACTATGAAGGTAAAACACAAGGTCTTATGAGGATGTTTAGGAAGCTGCCTGTGCATCTGAGGTGAGGGTTATAGGAAGGTCCCTCTGTAAGAATAATACTGGAGTTGAAAAATAAGAAGGAATTAACAAGGCTGAAGGGTCTGGAGGCAGTCAGGGAAAAGTCATAGGATGTTCTGGTTATCTCCTGTGAGATATTGAATCACTCCCAAACTTGGTGACTTTTAACAACACTTTTGACAAAACTTGGTGACTTTTAACAACACATCTCCTAGTTCTGTGGTTGACTGCACTCAGGTGATTTTTGCTTGGTGTTTCAGTCAGTTGTTGACTGGGACTCTACTAGATTGGATTCCCAAGATGGCTCCCCTGTGTGATAGTCGATGCTGGCTGTGGGCTAGGAGCTCAGCTGGGTCTGCCAAATGGAGCATCTGTATATGGCCTCTCTGTGGATCTTGGGTTTCTGACAGCATGGCAACCAGGATTTGAGGGGGAGAACCCCATAAGCATGCTCCAGTGGGCCAAAGTAGATCCTATAGGATTTCTTACAACCTAGCTTCAGCAATCCCAGAATATCATGTCTTTCCTATTCTAATTGTCAAGTGAATTGCCAAAGACAGCTCAGATTCAAGAATAAGGGAGAAATAGATTCCACTTCTCAGTGGTGGGAAGGCACACCTTCACTCCCCTGCATGGAGTGAGGAACTCATGGGCAGTCAGTTGAGAAACAAGTTACTCCATGTGGCTTTTGCTCTTGCTGTTCAGCCTGGAATGATCCTCCCTGAAAAAGTCACATGACCTGCACCAATTAGATCTCAGTTCAAAATATCTCCTTAATTCAAAAGATCTTTCTCAAGGAGGGTTTCATGAACTTTGTCACTTTCTTTTCCATGACTGTATTTAATTATTTTCATAGTACTTATCACTCCAAAATTATCCCTTTATTAGATTATTTTCTTCAGCCTTCCCACAATTAGCCTCACATACCCATGAAACATAGACCTCATAAGATCATAGTCTTGGCCACCAATGTATCCCCTAGAAAAGTGCCTGACACTTAGTGGGCGTTGAAAAAATACTTACTGAGTGAAGGAAGAGGATTCTAAGTAAAAGAAATGGCACATGCAAAGATCCTGAGGCAGAAAGCATGATAATCTGAAGAAATGAACAAAGTTGTGTGTGTTGGAATGGGGGAGTGGAGGGGGCAGCTATGTGCCTGGGGGGCTCACAGCAGCATCCTGCTTGGTCACAGTTAGCCTGATTCAGTCCTGACAATAGTCACCATTCTGAAGTGCAAAAAGTATGTGTATTTTATGTTATATAAGCACTCTGATTTGAATGTGTCTAACCAAAATGACTTATTTCATGGAGAAATGGAACCCACTGAATTTGGGCTCCTTACTCTAATGTCTTACTCTTTCTAAAAGTAATTGGAACAAAAACAATAAAAAGACTCACAAACAACTGAGTGATGACCACCTATGTACCAAGAGGTTTGCCCTTTTCAGGTAGATAGTAGGATCCTATTTCACTTATTTCTTACAAACCTGGGATGTTGATATTTTCAATCTCCCCTTTTTTATAACAATGATGACATTCACATCTCAAAAAAGTTGCCCAAGTCTCTCCAGTCTAAAACCAGTGGATGCTGGGTTCAAACATAGCTCTGCTTTACCTCAGAGCCATGCAGAATTTTGGGTAATGGCCTAAGTTGGAAGAAGAAAGAAATCAGGGAAGACAAATGTCTAAACCAAACCCCAGAATGATATATTTTCCCTGTGGCATTGAATCAACTTGCTGAGCCCCATGATAACTGGCCAGCTCTGATTATAAGGCAAGGATGTGATTCCTGCCTCAATCATGACTGAATAACCACTAGTTAGGAATCATGAAAGGGTCCAAATGAGTGCAGTGGGGATGAGGAAAGGTCCATGGGTTGCCAGAGAAGAATACGAAGCCAGTCAGAGGTGGGGACACTTCAGTCATGCCCAAAGCAAAGCCACCAGAACATCTTGTTCTTGACAGGGCAAGGGAAGGGGGCTGCGGCTGGGAGATTGTTGGCAATCCATTGGCTGACAGCCATGATTTTTAACCGGATGCTCCCTCTTGGAGGAGAGTGTGTGTGGAAGTCACATCAGGGGGCACCCAGCTGGCTCTCACTTTACATCCTGTAGGGCCAGGGGCTGTCTCCCCTAAACCCATGTCAACCTTCATCATTTCAATATTTTCCTGTGCTTGAATGGGCTTCTCACTTAGTATCTCAGTCTATGTTTTAAGCTATTTCCCTCTTTATTTTTTCTCTATATGAGGAAAACTTAAATACATTTTTATTAAGGAGATAGTATAAAAACTCACCTTAAGTTACACCATCTGTATTGATGGACACTTTGGATTTTTGTCTGGGAAAGGGAATTTCTTTTCCTTGTTTTCTCCTCCTGTTCTTTGGGAAATCCTGGGAATGATAACAAAGAGAGAGAGAGAGGAAGGAAGGAAGGAAGGAAGCAAGCTAGGAAGTAAGGAAAGAAGGAAGGAAGGGAGGGAAGTAGGGAGGAAGGAAGAAAGAAAAATTTCCAAAGGGGGGCAATAAACTTTCATAGTAAACCTGGAAATACGAGAAACTAAGCTGCCTAACAACAGCCAATCTTGAACAATATGTTGTTTCTCAGTTGGGATATACAACAAAGGGATATACTGAAGAGTTTGTATTGGACTTACAGATCCAGTGGTTTGTTCTACTTATTTCTTACATTGTGTGTGTGTGTGTGTGTGTGCGCGCACACACGTACACTAAAGCCAAGATTATTTCCCTGGAGAAATCATAGGTGGGTTTGGAAGTGGAGGGTGGAAGGGGAGACTCATTCTGTCGGTGCAGACTATTACTGAAATTGATGTTCTTGGCCTCCAATCAAGGTATTTACCTTGATGCCCACCAGGGTAACTGTAACCCCAGCTGAACCCTTACCTCCTAAACAATACCCAGAGCCTTCAACACCTATTCTTGCCTGCCCCAGATCCTTTCCTGACTCATTACTACTGCCATCTTTGGCACAAAACCTCGCTATACCAAAGGTGAATGGATCAACTGAAAATGGACTGGTGAGGAACACGAATGCCCATACCCTTGGACCAACCCACCAACCGCTGATGGGACTCCAGTGGCCTCTCTGGTTTCAGTGGAGATGTTATTGAACCCGAGCTTGGGATGAGAATTCAGGGATCTCATTTTTTGCCATTTGTTCAAAGCCAACTGTGGGTAAGATTCTATGCTACTATACCCTTGTTATAGAAGAGAAAACTGGGACTCAGCTATTAAGTTGTTTAAGGCCATGTGGGTCTTGAGTGGAAATATGGTTTCAATCAAGTCCTCTCCGACTTCAAGGATGGAGTCAGTCATTCATTTAAAATTGACCACAGAGAAGGTCCAGTTAGAGGAATGGGATACCTTTACTCATTCCTTCACCCATTCACTCTGTACTTACTTGTGGTTTGCCATGAGGAGCTCACCAGCAGGCTATCAGGCCCCAGAGCTGTAGAAATAACAGTCATAATCTCTACCCTCATGGAGCCCATGATGCACTTGCATGTGTCTACTGAAAATGCGGTCCACAGAGCAGTGTCCCTGAAGTGTCAGGCCCCACCTCAGACTCCGTGAATCCAAGTGTTCATGTGAACCTGGTCTCTGGGCCATTTGAGAAGAGACCAATAGAAAAGAAAATGGAAATTGGGAACTAGCAATCCCAGAAGTGGGCAGGCTGTGTGCAAGACACCAGCACACTGAAGAAAAGTGAGCGATAAACCAGAATAGGAGAGGAAAAAGGGGGAGAGAAATCTGAGAAGCTGGGCTAGAGGAGGTACACCCCTGCATTTTACTAGCTGTAAGATCTTACCTAGCCTCAGTTTCCTGTTCTGTAAAAGGGAAATAAGATTGATATCTGTCTCACGAGGTTGTAGCAAAGATTAAGAGTCAATATATTTAAAGCGCACAGTCAAGTGCTTGGCACAGAGCAAGTCCTAAGCATACTGGCTGTCATCAGGATTATTCCTGTGACATAGCTGCTGTGAGGACTAGGTGTGGGGGACACATTGTCCCCTTGAGGAACAAGCAATTGGTGTAAAAGATAAGACAAGTGCAAGTGCCTGGTCAGTTGAGACAGAAGGCAAACACCCAGCACTTTCTAAAGTACTTCCCAAATTGTCTTTAAAAAGGAGCCAAAGAATCACTGCCTCTTAAAATCATCCATTTATTTATTCTGACATTTTTTTAGCATTAGCAGCATTACATCTAAGTAAGCAATTAATTATAGATAATACCAATAATAATAGCCAGTGTTTATTGAACATCTGTTAAATGCAGGTACCAGGTAAAACCTTTTACGAGCATTATCAAAACTTAATTATCTCAAATCCTCACAGGTTTTGAGTGATTTTACCCTCCTTTCCACAAATGGGGAAATTAAGTCTTGGCAGACAGGCAAGAAATACATCTGTTGACGTTAAATCCTATGTTGGAGGCATAGGCAGGAGGCAACAAGGGCATACATAGGAGAGGCCCACCAAAGGCACAGCCCCTCCCCAACTCCTCTCCATCCACAACTCAAATGTCCATCCTCCAGTGCCCAATTTTATCTTTATAGTAAGTGAAAGTCTAAAGATGCCCTCCACCAAGATTCTTATCCCCTGATTATTTTATCACATGAGAATCTAGGTTCTGTGAAGGGGTTTTGCAGATGTAAGTAGAGTCCCAAGTCCCCATAACATATGGAAATTATCCAGAATTATCCAGTTGGGCCTGGCCCGTCAGATAAGCCCTTACAAAGCAGAGAATTTTCTTCAGCTGGTGGCAAATGGGAATTCAGAGAGATTTAAAGTGGCAGGAGGAGTTGATGTGCCATTGCTGACTTTGAAATTGGAGGAAGCCACGTGATGAGGACCGCAGAGGGGACTTGAGAAGCTGAGAGTGACCCCACTGACAGCAGGGAAGGAAGTTAACACCGCAGTCCTGCAACAGCAACACCGCAGTCCTGCAAGAGCTAGATTTTGCCTACAGCCTAAGTTTGGAAGCAGATTCCTTCCTAGAACCTCATAACAGTCCTACCTGGATGACACCTTGATTTTGGCCTTGTGAGACCCTAGGTAGAGAGCCCTGCTAATCCCATCTGGACTTCTGATGTGTGGTGGTAATTTGTCACATAGCAATAGTAAACTAAAACAATCTCTGTGAAGCCATCACAGTACCTTACACTGTCAGGGTTTTGCTCATCCACTTTTTTAGCTGTGAAAACAAAGGACATTGTTTTACTTTTCCATCAAACAAGTAAACATGCAAGTGACCAAAATATGTCTCCTGAAGGAAAGACTGGATGAGGCATAGGTTTTGTCTCCTTTTGACTGTGGGGCCCTGGCATCAGGCTTCCCAGATTCAATATCCAACTTCCTCCCTTGGTAGTTGTTTGGTCTTGAGTTTTTCAATAAGCCTCTCCAGGCTTCACTGTGTTTATACATAAAGTTGGGATAATAATGGAGCTATAGGGAGGATTGAGTGATATAATACTCATAAAACATTGAATTCACTGGCTGGCACACAGTATCACTCAGTAAGTATTCCCAGTACACAGGATCTTCACCTGGGTGGGTTAATGAATGAATGAACTCCAACACGAAGGAGCTAAGACGTCATCACATGAACACAGCTCTCAGGTTTTGCCGCTCAGGCCACATTGTGTACTAGATCAGGTCAACACGTTCCTGGCTCTGGGCACCTGACGGGCGATTCCCACCAAAGATCCTGTAATGCCGAACCACGTCCTGAAGGAAATGGCTGGACAACCCAACTGGAGACTCTGCTTAGAAACTGGGAGGGCCATGGGGCTCAGCTGGGATGACCAATTCGGTCATCCATATTGCTGACTTGGCACGGGCTGCTGGCAAGGACCTGCTGAAGAACAAGACTATCTCTTTAATCCAAACAGTTGAGCCAGCAGCTCTAGGTAGACAAAGCCAGACTTAACAATAGCCTTGCTCCCAGCATCTGTTCATTTCAAGGCTTGCCAAGGAGCCAAATGTAGAAATCTATGAACATGATCCTATTTTAATCGAGTGCATATTACTCCTTTCTTTTTAATTTTTCCAAAAGACATATATTTTGGCCAATACGTTTATGGCCTTTTTTTTTTTTAAGTCTACTGTGCTATTTCAGAGAAATATGTCTCTTAAGAGAAAATAATTTGTCACTGAAAACTGAAGACAGAAATATTCAAGATGAAAGGGTACCCTGGCACACAGTGGCAACCAGATCTTTTCATTAGAGCTGGGTACAAGATGATATCATCAGATTAGCCATGTAGGGAAAGAGAGAGAGTTCCATCCACACTCAGACAGTGACTAGAGTCTCCCTTGCAAGTCCCCCCCCACACACACACACGTTATCTATTATTTGCAGAGCTCTGGAGCAAGTGCCTCTCTCTACCTTTCTTCCCCTAGATCGCTCTTCTCTAATTTTAGCAAGTTGGACAACATCATGGCATGCTCTGGAGGAGGAAACTGGAATATGTGTAAATAACTGGTGGATGCAAAGATCTATTTCAACTGAGGGGAGAAGAAGAATGCAGAGTGCCGCGTGGTCCTTGCATGGGTGTGCGTTCAGGGTCTGGCGCACAGAGCAAGGGACAAAAACAGAGAGGGTTGGCCAGAACAATGGGCCGTCACAAATGCCACGTTATGTAACTGGGTTATTTGAATTCACAATTGTGAAGGCCACGATTGTAGGAGAAGGCCTGTCCTCCTGCTCCATGGTGGGAGGATAGCAGGCTGCTTTGCTCCTACCCAGGTGCCCTAGCAGCAGGAGAGAAGGGCTGAATTACTCCTGACCCCCAATGTGCTTAGCAGCTCTGGGTTGAGCTGCACTTTTGGATGTTTATAACTAGGAAAAGGCAATGAGATACCTTCCCCCACCACTTTTGGAAATGACCTGATTCTTTCCATTCAATGCATATTTCTTGAACTTGAACCGTGTTCTCCGGATAACACCTTGGGACTATGAGTCCCGTGTTCCACAGCTGTGTCAAGGCACATGGACATGAATATGCAGAAAGGTCACCAAAACAGGGAGTCAGGGAAAGCTTCTTGGAAGAGGTGAGCTTTGAAAATAGTGTGGCTGGGGCGCCTGGGTGGATCAATGGGTTAAAGCCTCTGCCTTCAGCTCAGGTCATGATCTCAGGGTCCTGGGATCAAGCCCCACATCAGGCTCTCTGCTCTGTGGGAGCCTGCTTCCCCCTCTCTCTCTGCCTGCCTGTCTGCCTACTTGTGATCTCGGTCTGTCAAATAAATAAACAAAATCTAAAAAAAAAAAAAAAAAAAGAAAAAAAAAAAAAAAGAAAAAGAAAATAGTGTGGCTGTGGCCATGATAAAGACACTAAGGATAATTTGACCTGCATGTAGCACCCGATTACCCAGCATGAGCAGTGAAAGGACAAGGCTCTCTCTTGTCTGCCTCCCTGTTTTGTGTTGAGGCCCCCATCTGCAGGCCCTGAGCTGCAGCCACACCTAAGTGTGCTGGGGAAACCCTCCCCACCTCACTCATGGTGGGACCATCTAACTCCTCAAACCCAGTCAGCATCTCACTGCTCTGTACAGCCCTCCTTAGAGACACCCCACCCACCTGCTCCTATCACTCACTGTGTACATGCCCTGTTTCTTGGGTCCTCGTAATTCCATGTGTTTCCTTCCTGCAACCACTGACCCTGTCCCAGGCACCTGGTCTGTACACAGACGTGCCCCCTCGCTAGCATGTCCCACAGGAGGGCAGAGACTAGATCTTCTCACTTCTTTATCTGCTATGTTCTGCACATCAGATGACTTTGTAATGTCTAAGTGGTAAGAGCCTTTCTTCTGACCTCTGGGTGCTGGCAAAGCAGCTTTGGCCTCAGTAAGCTTACTTGCAGATATGGGTTGAGTCCTTTCTCCTTGTATAGTTATGGTGTTGTTGTTGTGAACTTAAGCCAGACATACAAACAGAAGCCTCCTTGTGATTCTTCAGCCATTCCACCTGTCTGAGCTGTTTGTCTGTATGTCAGAAGTGATGTGCAGTTCCAGTTGGAGAGCTTTCCAGGAAGGAATGAATAGCTCAGAGATTTGCTCACTCACTGGTGTCCTCAGATGGAAATACAGAGATGATGACGGTGATGATGGTGCTGGGTGGTGATGATGATGATGATATTGAAAACTTGGTGTCCCTGCTGTGCCAAGAACTTTCCATTTCTTTTCCTGCTTATACCACAGAAGAAAAACAGAGGGTAGGTATGATTATTATTCTCGTTTTTTCTTTCTTCTAAAAGAAACAACACTTTATTGAGGTATTATCAACATATAAAATGTGTCCATATTAATGTTTACAATTCTTTGACTTTGTAAGTATTCACCTGTGATCCCATTACCTCCATCAAGGCCCTGGACAGACCCACCTATCATAGTTTCTTCCAACTCTCATTATTGTTATTATTATTGTTATTACTGTATGATATGAGCACTTAACCTAAGATCTGCTTTCTTAGATAATGTTTCCTATGTACCACAGTATTGCTGACTATAGCCCTGTGCTGTGTAGCAGATTTCCAGAAATGATTTACATTGTATAAACTTACATAATAACCATCCCCCGTTCACTGGTAACTGCCATTCTACTCTTTGCTTCTGTCAATTTGACAGTTTTAAATCCCACATACAAAGGAGACCATACAGAATTTGTCTTTGGTGTTTGGCTAATTTCATTTGTGTAACACAGGCCTGAAGGACTTTATTCTCATTTTGCGGCATGGAATGTCTCACCCAAGATCCATATCTCAGAAAAGCCAGGTCTAGAGCCCTAGGAGCCCCACTCCAGGTGCCCATACATACTCAAAACTGCTTCTTACTGCTACAAGTGTGTAAGCACACTCACAATTGTGAATATATACGTGTGTGTGTATGAATGCATGGAACTGGATGTGTTTAGGAGCTTGTGTGCAAACAGGTAGGTATGAGCCGGGGGTATCTGATTTTGTCTGGTCACATTAGAATGTCTGTGTAGGTGTGTACTGTGTATGTAGGTTTCTCTCCGGACCCAGAAAAAACATCAAGGTCCTAATAGGGCCAATATTAATACAGTGAGAGGTTTCCTGAGGTTGCCAGGCCCCGGCCCCAGCTCCCTCGGTCCTTGTCCACTCTGAAACAAGAGTGCATTAAGTAGAGGCTGTGTTGGTTTGGGTGGGGATTCTGGACTTGCCCCAAGCAGTGCTGCAGAGAGCTGCAGATTAGGAGGTAAACTTCCACCAGTAAAGACTTGCTCTGCACTGGTAAATTTACATTTAAATGCACCCTGTCATTTTTAATCTCAGGCACTTGACACAATCACCTCCCAGCCAGCAGGCAGTCTTTGTAAGGCCTGCTTCCAGCCAGGTAACTCCCAGGCTGCAGGAGCCCACTGCAGACTCCAGGGCCCAGAGGCGGGTATGGGTGTGGATGGAGCAGCCTGGTGATGTATGCAAATTTTACTGTCAGGGTAACTCAAATGCTGTCCAAGGAGAGTGCCACGGGGCGTTTTGTGTTACCCAGCCTTGGGCGGTGTCCCCTGAGACTGGAACTCTCCAGGTAGGAGGTGGGACCATAGAAAGGCCTGTTCAATCCTATTAAAGGTGGGGATGCCTTGAAGGCTGCTGACAAGGTGGAGAAGCTGCTGTTTGTCTTTATAAACACAAACCATTGACAGTTCAAAGAGAAGCGGGCTTCCTGGAAGCTCCCATCACTGCTTCGAGCCCCTAGTTCAGAGCACAGAAACTTGAGTTAGCTTAAGTGAAAGTCAGAAAGTGAGTTACTCTCAGAGTTTGGTTTGTTTTGTTTTGTCTTACTTTATTGTATTCAGATTTGCAGGTTAATGGTATTAGCGGTGCCCTCAATGATACTAGTAAATGTATATGTGTTGTTGGGTATCCCCAAAACTGGGTACCCCAATAATGGGTCCGTGATTAAAGGAGCGAGACTGTTACAAAGCGAAGGTCAAGCAAAGCTTTATTTCACGCCAAGCATCAGGAATCAGACCAACCGGTCAAACAGACTGGTCGGGGCCGCCCCTCCAGAGAGGACGACCCCTGCCTGCTTTCTAGACTAACTTTTATAGAGCCAAGGCCATGTGGTTGGGCCTGGCCACACACAGGTGGCCAGTGAGATTGTAACACACACAGGAAGCTCCACAGTGATGCTAGGCGACCAACTGAATTACAATTTACCCTAGTAGACATTTGAACCAGCCTATCACCTAGTTCAGAATTGGCACCCAAAAGGTGCCCAAAGGGTGGGGCCCATACTCCTTGGTAGCTAGGAGACAGCTTGCGCCCCCACTGATTGAACACCTCCACTTGGCCTGACCCACCCTTGTATTTGGACTTTGTTACCTGGGACTAGTTTCCCGGACTTGCTTTTAAGTAAGTTCCCCTGGTGGGGACGGGGTGGGGGTAAAGTCAATTTAAGTTTTACAACAAAATGGCAGTTCAACTGGGGTGGGGCTGCTCTGGCTAAATAGGCCCTTACAGTGTTATACCCTTGTTTCTGTCCCTCATCCCTGTTCATCTTGTTTAAATCTTTATAAAAGCTTCGTATTTCTCAAAAGTCCCCATCTGAATTAGAAGTGCACAACCTCTGTTATAGCATCAAGCGATCCAAAAGCAGCTCTGGAATGTTTGCAGTGGGTCTGGAGTGTGAAAAGCCTTTTTGTTTTACCCAGAAAGACACTGAACTCGGGGTCCAGCGACATGCCTGAGGCCACTCCTTGAGTAACTCAAGGAGAACAGAGAGCCTAAAGGTGACAGGCAAAAGTATCCAGTAACAGATTAAGCTTGTAAACTGTGGCCAAATGCCGGGTGACATGGAATGGCCATCCATAACGGACGATGAGTCAAGAGAGTAGAGGGCCAGAAACCAGATTCGATCTGCAAACGCCAGTCGTGTGAATGTTGGGTATGGGAAATAGTTTGGTGCAGGCAAATGATAGGTAGTGATTTTTTAATTTGCAAACGGTGCTTTTCTATTGTAGAAAAGCCAGAATGTATACAGAAGGGAGTTTTAAAATGTTTATCTTTACTTCACACAAACACACCCCATATTTCCTTCAGTGCATTCTCCTGCTCATCTAGTAATATCGGTCTAGAGTTGGAGGAGGGCTGAGGCCCTCAGCTGACAATGAGGCCATGGAATATGGGGAATTGATCATATGTAGGTCATTCCCCAACACCACTGGAACTGTTGTGGTTTTACGATCACACTCAGCGATAACTAACATGCTTTAAACCCATAGACGCCGATCTTAAGAAAAGTTGCTGTTGTGCATTGAATCAGACCTGCCCTGCCCCCCAACTAGACGTGTTGGAGTCCTCACCCCCAGGACCTAGAATGTGACTTTATTTGGAAACAGGGTCTTTATAGATTTAACCAAGTTAAGCTGAGGTCCTTAGGGTGGGCCCTAATCCAGTATGTCCTTATGGAAAGGGGCAATCTGGACAGACACACCAGAGGAGAAGGCCCGTGAGGACAGCCGTGAACAGGAAGCACAGATGGGAGGAAACACAGCGCAGGCCAGGGAATAGCAAGGATTGAGGGCCACCACCAGGAGCTGGGAAGACTCACGGCAGGATCCCACCCAGCAGCTTGGGGTTCAGGGCCCTGCCCACACACAGATTGATCTGGCACTTGTGCCTTCAGAACGGGGCGCAAACACATTTCCACTTTAAGCCCTCCAGTGTGTGGTCCTTAGTTGTAGCAGTCCTAGGACGCTCCTGTGGTGACATCCTTGATCCTGTCCATGTGTCAGCACTGGCGCTATTTCTGTTGGTTGGTTTGGTTTGGTTTGGTTTTGGATACACAGACCTGAGGATATAAGACATATATAAGAAATGCTGTGTGTGCTCTACTGGTTTCCCACCAGGACCCCTGACAGGTAGGCTGCCAGGCCCAGCCCTTCCAAATCTCTGTCACAATCTCTCTTTTCCTGCTACATGTGCTCCACGGCACAGGAACATGACAGAGGGGAGCCCCCAGTCCCTATTAGACTTTGTGTGCAAACTTGACTTGTGCTATGCTGAGATACTGGGCTTCATTTGTGATTTCAGAAAATCCCATCCAGTCCTAGTAACCCTGGGGGTTGTTCACAACAGAGTTAAAGGGGATGTTGAAGGATCTGTGAAGACAGCATCATTGACACTGGCAGGCAGATCTTGTAAATGAAGTCCACTCTCTGAGACCATCTTCTCCTCCCACTCGTATCCTCGCAGCTTGGAGTAAGTGCATTGACGTCTAGTTCAGTGACTCTGTGGCAGGGCCCAGGAGTAAGAAATCCTGGATTTTAATATACCCCAGCTCTATGGCCCTGGGCAGATTCCCCGTAAGCTCAGCACCTCAGTTTGCTCACATGTAACATGGGATAATAGCAGCTGTCTCACAGAGCTGCTGAGACCTTTACGAGGAATGTAAGGTGGACGGGAGCATCCGTCCCTCAGTAAAACAGTAAACACAGAGCTTGGCAGAGTCATTTGATGACTGCCCTTCTCTTACTTTATCAAGAAGGCTGATACCTTTGATCACTGGGATGTTCTTCTCTCCCAGGTAATTCAGAATCTTTTTATGGACTTCCATGGACTTCCTAAGTAGTAAGATTTTTCTCCGGTAAACATCTCTATGGATTTGGTTTTCAGGTTTTGTTCTCCACATAGTGCAGGTTGGTTTTGCTATATGGTTGGTTTTGGGATGGACTTTAGGTTCTATTTTAAGATAATGCCATCACTTATTGCATTCAAAGAAGGAAGATTTTATAACAATGTATTTAAAGGAAACCCCTCTTAATTTAAAAACAAAAAAGTATGGGTCAATGGAGGTTTCTTGAGGAAAAAGTGAGATTTCAGTTGAAATAATCAACATCTATGCTTACAGTGCTCTTCTTAAAGCGGTGGTTTTCAGCCTCCTCTGTGTCCAGTTCACTGCACCCAGAACTGATAAACCACAGTTCTTGGAGTGGGGCCAGGCACATGTGTTTTCTGATGACCCTGAAGTGATTCCAATAGGCAGCCAAGTTGAGAAACCCTTGTCTGGAAAAAAAAAAAATAAAATAAAAAAAAAAAAAAAAAAAAAATAAACTTGATCAAAGACCCATAATAGTAATTCTTACTGTCTTAAGGGTGCAGTTGGCAGAAGGGCTTCTAGAATTTTCCAAGGCTTATGCAGCTTTCCAAAGTGATGGTGAGATAATTAGCATTCTCTCCATTTCTCAGATATGGAAACAAGTCTCAGATTAATGAAAAATGTTGCCCAAATTCACACCATTAGAAAGCAGTGAAGTTAAAACTTGAGCCGCTGTCTGCATACCAAGCCTTCTGCGGAGAGGTTGGCTCCCATTGTTCTGCTGGTTCCTCTTAGGGTGGCTCAGGCACAATTCTGGTCAGAACCATCTGAGTTCTGTGGCTGCCCGATGGTAAACCAGATGATGAATTTCTCTGAGGTGACATCATGTCACAAATTTCTTAACCCAGGGGCCAGTGACATTGGTCATGGGGAGAGCAGCTAACTAAGTTCCCTCATATTCGGCTCTGAAAATTCTGATGCAGAGGCCAGCTTCTTAATTGCACAGAACCGCAGAATAGAGGTGATGATAATCAGCAAGAATGAGAGAAGCCAGTCCTCTTGGTTGGGAGGTTTGAGAGGCCCAGCCCACTGAGTCACGCTTTCTGCACACCAACTAGGTGCCCCATCCATGCACATGGACATTGCCCTCTCACAGTTCTTAATATGCTTTGATTCCCCAGCCTTTGAGAATGCCATCTCCCCACTGACCATTTCTCTTGAGCAACTGTTACTTCCCTTGCGGGAGTCTAAGTTTTAACTTCTACAGGCAGAGGGAGGGATCCTGATTTTGTTTTTGTTTTTTTCATGGCCAACAAGTCACCTTCGGAATGGCTCTTTTCACTCTGTAACCCAAAGGTCTATTGACCTGGCATCACCCCCACAAATGAGTCAACTTCTCTAGCGCTGGAACTATGTCATATTCCTCTTGGTATCCCAGGGTCTGGATTTAAGAACTAAGTCTGGCATATAGTAGGCCCACGACTTTAAAAAAAAAAAAAGAATAAATGATAAATCAATGGGAAGTTTGGTTCTTCTGAGCTAGGCCTAGGGATTTCATGAACCAAGGATTACCTGCTGGTCCTCCAACTGTATTAAAAATAAAAACACCAGTGTGATGTGTGGAGCCATTTGCTGTCAGCCCCATGGTTTCTTTTATCATGGGAACTATCATGGGGAAGTGACTTCTGCTTGGAGCCTGAGCCCCAGCTGATGGGAGCATGTCATCCTCTGCCCCATTAAGAGGATTCCCCCCCCACTAATTACAGGG
The DNA here is from genome assembly GCF_010015895.1 of Lontra canadensis. Lineage (NCBI taxonomy): Eukaryota > Metazoa > Chordata > Mammalia > Carnivora > Mustelidae > Lontra > Lontra canadensis. The sequence continues at coordinate 7,767,570 of NW_022631002.1, forward strand.
TAAATGACTTGTTAAATCCGGAGCCCTCACAATACATGTAGTTCATATTCCTTGGGCGGTTTATCGCACTTTGGAGTAGTACATATTTTATAGAGAAGGGAGAGCTCTCCAATTAATAGTAATTGTGATCGAAGTGGTAATGATCGTCTCCAGCCTCATTCCGCAAGAGGAGACTGGAAGGCCCATCTTAATTGCCACAAAGAGCTATGTCTATCTGCGGCAGTATATAAATAATAAACTAGGGGAAGGGAGAGCGTTGCAATTCTTACGGTCTTAGAGGAGGTCCAGATATTTATGTAGTGCTGATGGCTAAAAATCCTCTCCAAGTAATTATTAGTAAAAGTAGAATGTCTACATTTGTAATAGAATTTTAATAAAGGGGAAGGTGACTCTCGTTATGGGGAAAGACTAGTATTTGGGGATTAAAATGCAGGTCCGGGACTAGAGTGTCCAGGTCTGATTGGCTATCCCTGCGGCCGCTTGGACTACAGCAGGAAGCTCATTCCCTCTGGGTTCAATTTCCCCTGGTTTTTATACCAGGGGAAATAAAGCAGTTATAAGTGCTTGAAGTTCCATTGGATAAACAAGCCCTACAGTCGGAGGCTTCTTACCTGATTTGGCTCAGGATTGCCTGCCGGGGATGGAACGTGTACCCAACTCTTCTGAGCCTCGATTTCTTCATCTGTAACATTTGAACGTCACTATTTTTATGGCTTTATATGGAGTAAATGAGACCAAGTATTCAGAAGGACCTGAACCATTTCTGGTACACTGCTGACTTTACATAATATTAGGAGAACAACTCCTGTCTATTTGTTCAATTTCCTTTGATGTAACTAATTTGGCTCTCATGATTCAGAAATAAGGAGGGCATTCCTTGTTCTTGACCCCCCAAGCTACTCACCATCTGCAACTGAATGAGATACTCTCAATTCATGATCACTCTTCATTTCCACAGTGAGTATAGTGATTCTTAACCTTTTTGGGAGGTGGGGTGGGGGCAGACATAGATTGTTTTAGGGAGCTGATACAGGCCACGCAGTCTCTTCCAGAAAATGACATACGTTTTGCAGGAGAGTCGAGATGTATCCAGAATCCTATGTTGGCCATCAGTGTATCTTCAGTTAGGGACCTATGGCTCAGAGGGCTGGACTAAGGAGATTTCCAGAGCTGGGTGCAGGAAATGGAGAAGCAGATGATCTCAGATGACTTAGGAGCCCTAGGAGTGATAAGCAGGTATCTTCCCCTGTAGGAAGATAAGTTAATTTCAGACTCAGCCCAGCCCTTTCTCTTCGTGCCAGGGAGGAAGTTCTTATATTCCGGACATGCCTCCATCAACAGATGGTCAGGGATGCTCATTCGGCCTGTGGGAAACACTGTTTAGTCTTGACTCCCAAATATCCCAACCACACATAGGCTTAGAAAATCAAGAAATAACAACATTGAAAGGGAACTGGCCTTTGGAAAGGAGAAAAAAATTCAAATAGAAAAGGTAATGTACAAGGAAGTAGATTTAACAGAGGAAACAGATAAGTTGAAACTTATCTAATATCCCTTGGCTGATTCAGCAGGACATCATAACATTAATACAAGGACAACTCAGTTGTTAAAACTTTGAGTTCTTGAAAATAAAAATTGCAGTTCATTAAGGGGGTGACTGGCAGAAAAAAACACAGTTAGAGGTCAAATTGGCCAACTAGAGCAAGGGCTGGCAAACTTTTTCTTAAAGGGCTGGGGAGTAAATATTTTCCCTTCTGTGGGTCACAAAGCCTCTGTCACAACTGTTCAGCTCTGCCCTTGTATCTTGAATGTACCCATAGACCACACATAATTGGATGAGTGTGGCTGTGTTCCAATAAAATTGTATTTGTGAACACTGAAGTGTGAATTTCATACAATTTTCACATCACAAAATATCATTCTTTTTTTCAGTTTTTCCTAACCATTTAAAAATGACGAAGCCATTGTCTGCTCATGAGTTACACGGAAATGTGTGGTGGGTTTTGTGGGGCCTGCAGGCCATAGTTTGTGGATCCCGACACAGACGATAAACAAAGATGTAGAAATTCTGAGGGAGTTAGAAAAATGGAAAATAGATTTAGGTGAATTTTTTTCTCACGGCCATTAAAAATGTGTACCACTCCATTTTATAACTCATTCATTCTTCCGTCCGTTCTTCCTATGCATGGCCCTGATTAAGTGACAAGTGGAGGGAGGGAATTAGCATTTGATCAATCAGTGTTAGCAGGTTAGGGGACAGGTCATCCTTGCATCTCATCTCCCTACAAGGCAAGCATGATTTCAGTTTCAAAGCTGAGGCACCTGATACAGAAAGGGCAAAGTGTCTCACCTGACAGCACCAAGAATGACAAGGGGTGCCAGGAGCTGAATGCAGGCCTTTAGGCTCCTGGAGCCTGTTCTTTTTTTTTTAATTTTCTTTTTCTTTTTTTTTTTTAATTTTTAATTTTTTAATTTCTTTTCAGTGTACCAGAATTCATTGTTTATGCACCACACCCAGTGCTCCATGCAACACGTGCCCTCCATAATACCCACCACCAGGCTCACCCAATTCCCACCCCACGCCCCTTCAAAACCCTCAGATTGTTTTTCAGAGTCCATAGTCTCTCATGGTTCATGTCCCCCTGCAATTTCTGTCAACTTCCTTCTCCACTCCATCTCCCCATGTCCTCCGTGTTATTTCTTATGCTCCACAAATAAGTGAAACCATATGATAATTGATTCTCTCTGCTTGACTTATTTCATTCAGCATAACTCTTCCAGTCCCGTCCATGTTGATACAAAAGTTGGGTATTCATCCTTTCCGATGGAGGCATAATACTCCATAGTGTATATGGACCACCTCTTCCTTACCCATTCATCCGTTGAAGGACATCTTGGTTCTTTCCACAGTTTGGCGACCGTGGCCATTGCTAATATGAACATTGGGGAGCAGAAGGCCCTTCTTTTCACTACATCTGTATCTTTGGGGTAAATACCCAGTAGTGCAATTGCAGGGTCATAGGGAAGCTCTATTTTTAATTTCTTAAGGAATCTCCACACTGTTTTCCAAAGTGGCTGCCCCAACTTGCATTCCCACTAACAGTGTAAGAGGGTTCCCCTTTCTCCACATCCCAGAGCCTGTTCTTATTCTACCTCAACATGTGAGGGTCTTAACTGTTTCTTGACCTGGTCCTGGGCTCAGTACTTTCTATATTGTAACTCATTATCCCAATGTAGTTGAGAAAATCAGAAATTAAGAGGAAATGTCCATCCTGTACAGCTGATAATGGCAGAGACAGGAATCAGAATTAAAACTGTAAATTGACAAAGATACAAACCAACCCACTCATCATAGAAAGTAACTGAGTGCTTTTTAGGTGTTTTTTTATTTTTTTTAACTCTATGGAAATTTAACTCACAAGACCTTGCCATGGTAAGGGACACCTTATAGAAACTTGGCGGCAGTCAGTATGCTTGGACGCCTCTTCTTTGCAGGGATCTATGCCAAGAGCCTCCCTGTATCGTGTGCAAAATGGCGGCCCAGAGGCAAGTTTTGCAGGTAGGAAACCAAGGCCCAGAGAGGTTAAGAAATTTATTTAGCACTCTTTAATTAACTTGTATTTATTTCTCATCTTGTTGACCATCATCTCTCTCCTTGAGAATGCAAGCTTCACAGGGAAAGGATTTTCCTCTGGGTTGCTGCTACATTCCCAGAATTTAGAATAGTGCCTGGCCCATAAGTAGATACTTAAAATAATTGTGAAATGCTGAGTGAGTTCAAGAGTGAATAAATGAATGGATGGAGGAGTGACTTTGCCCACTGTGCGCAATGAATAGATACAGGCACAGGGGTGGCCAAGTGTCCACATCTCATTAACAACCCTCAGCTCCTGCTAAGAAACATGGAAGGAAGTGTGCAGAATTACTGGCAGTCGGGAGTGAATGGGAAATGAAGAGGAAGGTGGGCATCTCTGGATTTATAGTGAGCTCTGTGAAAAAAAGTACACAACTTATGGAAACCCGGTTTCTACTCTCATGGACATATCTGATTGCAAAGTGAAGTACTTAGTCCCACGATCAAGACAAAGCAATGGTATTTTCTAAACCACATCATGTTTTCTTAATGTAGTTTAAGCAAAGCAACTCATGTAAGAAGCACTTCATAAATATTTGCTGTTAGGATTAGTGCAAGGGCACAGTGGTGGTTTGTTGGTGTGGCAGAGGAACAGGCTTAGTAAGGCTGTCTGCAGGAACTTCTGTCTGAGTTGAGTATTCAGAGGGGAAAGGAGTAAAAGAGGGAAGAAAGAAAGGAGAAAGGGGAGGGAAAGACAGGGAGGAAGGAAGAATTGTTGATTTGAGCTGGTGAATAGGTATACCAATAAAAATATGGAAACAGCCAGAGAAATGTCTGATTTCTGAGACTTTTTTCATCTTCCTTTTCTTGTCAAAAAGGGAATGTACGTGTGAAATTTATATAGAACTTCTATAGTGCTGAGCTAGAAGGAGATAGAAGGTTCTGGAAAATCTGAGGAAATGTTCTTGGGAGCTGAAATGGCAGTTACATATGAAAGAGAATGTACTTGATCACGTTAGAGATCAGAACTCTTTGCAGTCACCGAAGGTATTGTGACTCCCTGTGATCCTGCTGGGGGTATATCTGTGGTCACTGGGACTGTGGGTCAGGCAGTTGGGCTGTCAGGGTGGGTAGAAGACCTGACAGCATTGATGCTGACCTCTCAGTCAATGTGGGCTCACGCATGTTCACACATGCTCACGTGCACAGCAGCCACTCTGACATACTCCCATACATGTACATACTCACTCCATATACTCACATAGATTGACACATGCTCACGTGCACAACACACATGCACACTTACATATGCACTCCCACATACTCACACACATGCACATTCACTTCCACACACCCTCACGCACATGCCCATGCTCATACGTGGTCACACACTCTCATGTGTGCACTCTCACACTCACCCATGTACACACACTCACAGTGATACATACAAAGTCACACACACATGCTCACACCCAGACACACTTAGACACCCACACGTGCACATCTAAACAGGCTATTTATTCTCAAACCACAGGAATCATTTTGCAGCCCCACACAGAACTGGTACGACTTTCTCCACGAACATACCCCACTCGTCTCTCATGGAAGGATTTCTGTTGGCTGTCAGCCGACCTACTTCAGGTTGTTTCCTTACTCCTAGAAAAATCTTGAAGAACCAGGTCAGATAAATTCACTGAAAAGCTGGAAAGACTCGGGGGAAGGGCCCTCTATCTGCTTAATAACGTAGTCATCTGTGTGGCTGCTATTATTCCCCCGCCTTTGTATTATTCAGAAATCCATACATTGTGTTTGCCTTTTGTGTCCAGGTTCCAACAAGCCTCCCTTTGTCCCTGTCACAAAGGCCAATAAACTCTGTGTGGCAAATAAGTTTCAGGGGCTTCTGGATATGATGACTAATTGTAATGCAGTCTATATCCTCGAGACTATAAACTGATATGAGAAGACAATGGCAGAGAGGGAGTCCATTGAGATGAGAGAGTCCCCTGGTAACCCCACGGGGGCCGCAACGGGCAACAAGGAGGTTATTGATGGTGGCGGCCCCAGCACAGAGCCCGGCAGAGGGGGAGCGGGGTGGCATGACCACATCACTGGGCTCCAATGCTGCTTTTGTTTGCCGGGCAGTGAAAACTGGCACATTAGAATTAGTTCTGTTTAGATTGCTCAGAAACTTGTGGAAGAAGAGAAGAGAGAGAGAAGCCCTCCCAGCCCCCTTCCAGGCCCTGTGTGTTAACGGAGAGGCCTGCTGTGCCTTAGTTCCTTGGACGTGCCCCCACGCGATTGTGCTAAACTCGGATGGATATTAAAGAGATGGGAGGTGCAGGCTGATCGATGCCCATCTCCCTTCTGCACACTAAAATATATCGCGTCCCCTGGCTTCTCTCCACTGTGTGACAGGGGTTGGGGAGTTGGCTGGTCTCAGGTCCCTGTGTATCTGTGGTGAGATGGGTCTCCGGGTCTGCCCAAATCCCCGATGCTGAATTTCTGAGGGACAGCTGAGCTTCCAGGGACAAACAGCACTTGGTTATTCATTTGACAAATATTTATCATGCATCTTCTGAATGACACCAGAGCGCAGACAGGTGCTGGCTAAGCCCCTGCCCATTCTCTCTCTCTCATTTTTTAAATGATAGTGTTGATTGATTTGATCAATTATTTTCTGATTTACATTTTTTTTTCTCTTCTAAAGAGTCAAATAGGCATTAAAAAAAATTTTTTCCCCCTCACAAAAAGTCACAGAACAACTAACCTTGGCATACTGTGTTCAATCAGGCAGTATGGGGAACAACCTGAATTCTGCATGAAATAAATAAGATGTTGAATTAGATGCATTTTGGTGCTACTTCTGATTAAAGTGGGCTTCTAACAAAATGATTGTTATGATGCCTTCATATTTCTATAAAATTTGCTATTTTATTTTCCGTCCATTTAATATTCATTAAAAATTTTCTCTTTCTTTTTATTCACATTCTTGTTCAGGATATGGAGCATAGACTAGACCTTGGTTTCTTAGCCCATTCTATTTTTTGGCTAAAGGTCAAAAAAGTTAAAAGGCGGTAACTGGAACGTGAGAAAACGTCAGAGGCTGTTACATTTATGTCCTACTTGTAGGAAGCAAGTTTGCAAAACACCACAACATTCCCCCAATCCTAAAAGTTTATTCATTTTAAACAAACAGCTTTACTGGCCTTACTGGTTGTAAAACTATAATTGGGTGTGTTTAAGATCAGCCCATAATTTACCCTTTTAAAAGATGTAATTGCCTTGCCCTCTTGGAGCAGACATTCTACTGTGAGAGAGATCATGCACTTGAGGACAGATGATAGCTGGTGTTGAGAAAGCAAGCATGGGATGGGATGAGACTGACAGTTGGGACGGCCTACTTCATTTGGAGCCCCAGAAGCCCTCCTAGCAGAGGTGACTTTGACCTCAGGCTCCAGGGATGAGAAGCATCCTGAGCCAGTGAGTCCTGGGGAGAGCATTAGGGGGAGGGAAGTCTCTGTGAGCCTGGCTGCTCAAGGCATGGAGGGAGGAGGACTGAGGTTTCAGTGTGTTAATGAGTAGGGAGTGGAGGGAGGTGAGCTTGTAGGGGGATGGGATGGGGCCAAGGCAACTGAGAGGTGAACTGTCCCTCTGGACTCTGCTTGACATATGTACCTCGGTCTGAATTCTAGTTCCGTCATTGACTTCTTATCCGTGTGCCAATGAATAAGTTGCTCAAAGTCCCCAAGCATTACTTTGCTTGTCTCTAAAATGGGAAAACAGTCATACCCTTCTGACAGAAGTCCACGAAGACCCTAGTATGGTTCCTGGTGTGTGCTCAACATGACGTACATACACTGTCATCCAATCAGTAGGACTATTTCATTCATAGGAAAGATGGTGGAACGTACGATGTTGCCTGGCTTACATTTTCTTCTCAAGGCCAAATGTTACATAGAGCAGAAATCCACTGAGTTAGGGCGGCCTTCCTAAGCACCCAGAGTTTGCCAAACCTAGTCTCTAGTGACGGGTATAAAGAAATGTCAGAAGATAAAGAGAGGTCACAGGCTAACAGTAAAAACAGGCAAAAATTTTAATCAGACATGATGGGGGATGCACCAGATGCTGAGGAACACCACGGAAGGTACTGATCTTGTCAGAAGGAAGCAGGAGCACTCCTCGGAGCAGGTGATGTGATCATTGCCAGAGTAGGAAAGTTCTCATGGGAACAAATCAGACAGAAAAGAGGGCAGACCTTGCAGGCTCCAGGTCCAACATGTCCAACGGCAGGAAACCGTGGGTGCACTTGGCTCTGCTGTGAACTCCCAGGCACTAGGGACAGCTGATCCCGAAGAGCAGAGCCAGAGACAGCAATGGGAAGCGAAGCAGGAGACATCATATCTAGGAAGCCCATCTGCAATGCCAGAATGCAAAAAAGAGAGAGACAGCTCTGAGGACAGTTTAATTCACCTTTGCCTATCCTGAGTCTGCTTATAAGAAATAATAAACTTCCCTCTTTGCTTAAGCTAGTTGAATTTGGGGTTTTCCTTATTTACCACCCAAAGGATCCTCATACAATGCCAGGTTCCACAGAAAGCTTTGCAGAGCAGAGCAACAAGCTCCATGAGCTCAAGGCAGACCCACTCATGGCTACAGGGCCCTTGGCTGGTGTTCTAAGGAACTACCAACCAGCTAATCCAATTTTCAAAAATTAATTACACAGAATAATCTGTCAAATGGATGGGCACAGTGTATGATTCTCTCTTTTTGGCATTTAAAAATTATATTCAATATTTCTCTCCTGGATTATTGTAATTTGTAGCTGGTCTCCAGGGCATCAGATCTTACCCACCTACCCTCCCCCACCTCCTGCATCCATACGTTAACCAAATGAATGTTTTAATATGCAAATCAGAGCAGGCAACTCTCCCTTTCTCTGAAATGATCCAGAGAGAGGGCAGAGTTTTTCTTGTGGGTTGCAAGGCACCTCAGAGTCTGCATCCTTATTTCTCTCCAGCCTCATCTCTCAGTGACACTTCTCAAACTCCATTCCCCCAGAGACCCAGTCAAACTGAAATTATTTCCAATTTTTGGAACATGCCATGCTGTCATACTAAATCCTCAAATGCTGTGTCAACCATGGTGGCGCTTCTACTTGGAGATCTCATCCTCCCCTCATCTTCTCCTTCACTTACCTGCTACCTGCTTTGAAGGTCTCTCCTTAGATGACACTTCCACTAGGGAATCAGGATCAGAAACTCTTTCTTTGGCTGTTTGAAAAACCATATCCTTCCCATGCTGTGTGGCAAAGATGCTAGAGGGCCCCCCAGCTGTGTCGTCTTCTCCTGGGATCACAGCTAGCCTAAGTCTCCCAGGCTCCCTAGGAATTTGGTGGGCCATGCATTGGAGTTCTGGCTGATGGACAAAGTGGTAAGCATCAGGAATAGAGCAGGAAACAGAAGGTAGACCTTCTTCTTCTGTAAGGGAAGATAGTCAATAAGCAAGGAGTCAGGTAAGTTAATCTCACGTAATGATACGTGCTGTAAGGAAACACACAGTGATGGGTTACAAGTCAAGAGGGTGGCAGAGAACAGGGGGAACCCTTAGCCAAGAGGACCAGAGAGACCATCTCTGGAAAGATGACAGTATTTGAGGCTTGGATGATGAGAAGGGAACAACCTTGTATAGATTTCGGGCAAAGTGTTTTCTGTGCTGCATGCTAACCTTAACATGTGAGGAGCTTTAAGATACATATCCTCAGTGTACTCCCACAGAGATTCCGGTTTAACAGGTCCGGGTAGAATCCCAGGCATTTTATATTTAATTCTTCACTCGATTCTAACGTTCAGTTAAAATTTATGATGACTCCAGGACTGAGAAGCTAGATGGCAACGAGAGCAGTAAGAATGATGGAGGTCAATACCAGAGGTCAGAGGTCGGAGGTCAGAACTGAGCACAGGCAAGTTCGCAGGAGGTCAAGTTAAGGAATCTGAGTTTTATTTTGATTACAGTGGGAAGTCTTTGGAGTAGTGTCTTGGGTAATCAGATTTGATTTACACTTTTAAAATATCCTGTCTGCAGAAACAATAGGGAGGGATTAAGAGCAGACACTATTGCAGGAAGGAATCCAGGAGGCTGAGAGGAGGTGAACTAGAGTAGGGGAGGGAAGATGTTACGGAAAACTGTGCATCAGGTGTATTCTGGACATAGAACCATCATAGTGGGGCAATGAAAGGAAATATGGAAATCAAGAGTGACTTTTAGGATTTGGGGGTCTGGCAACAGGGTGACAGATGTCAGGGACACAGATAGAAGCTTGTCAGAGGAATGATTTGAAGTTGGGGGGGATTAAGAGTTCTGTTTTGGACACACCGTGTTGGAGTTTCCTGGCAGATGTCCGCGGGAAAAAGTCAGGAGAGAAGTTAGGTGGCCACGTGTGGAGCTCATAGGAGAAGACAGGGTTGGAGACATAACTGAGAGAAGCATCAGTACATAGATTGCATCTGAAAGCTGGAGTGATTTCAAAAGTGAGCAGTCAACCGTGTCAAGGGAAGCTGAGACATTGACCAAATGGAATTTGGATAATTGACCACTGAGCTTCCCAAGATGGTGACCTTCCTAGCAGCTACTGAGGTGGCATGGAGAGAATGTTGAGGAAGTGGAGAGCAAGAGTATGGGTGACTCTGGAGGAGTTTTAATGTTCAAAGGGGTAGAGAGATTTGGCTGTGGCTCAAGGGCATCGTGGAAGGTCTTTTATCGTTGTGTTTAAGATGGGCCATGAGTGAATGAATGAATGCATGAATGAGTAAATGAATGAGTGAACCAACTGTTGAAAGGTCTTTTATCATTGTGTTAAAGATGGGCCATGAGTGAATAAATGAATGAGTGAATGAATAAATGAATGAGTGAGCCAACTGTTGAAGCCTTTAGGTGAAGCCCAAAACTAGGTGCTTGAAGCTGTGTACACCATACAAATAGTCCTCTAGCCTCACAGCCTCCACACAATGAATTGTTTGACATTCGCTTATCTAAGACACGGTTCATTTCTCAAATGCCCTCATGGAAAAACAGCCATAAATTTTCCTTTCAGGAATGGGGATATGTCCAGGTGTTTCCTGGATGATCCAGGTGGATCTATGAAAGTACTTCCCAGGGAGGCCTGGTACTTTCCTTGCGTAGCAGGCCAGGTTCTGAGAAATCCTGTCGTAGTTATCAGACCTGAGGTTCCAGTTTTTAGTTCACAGATACAAACAGTGGCTCACATAGATGGCTTTTAGGAGAAAAATCTGACTTGACGCCTGTGTTTTTTCTAACAGCTTGCCTTAATTCCCACGCACCCCTCTATAATTTTTTTTTTTCTTCTGGCTTAGAAAAGAAAAGAAACTCAAAGAAAAAAATGCAAGAGAAAGAAAACCTACCCAACTTTATATTTTTCTACTTAGCCCAAAGCACACAACATCAAATCAGGGGCCCTATGTAGCAATCAATAATTTTGGTGTGGTTCTAAGCATTTCACTTCTCTGTGCCTGAATAATGTTCTTTGAAGTCTGCCTCATCAATAAACCACTCTGGTGAAGTTTCACAGACCTAGAGTAATGAATAACAATCACAGGCATTTAAAAAGTAATATTTTTTCCTGCAATTTGGAAATTGATTTATGAATTTGGGGATTCTCCAATTTCATCAAATAAGTGGTTTCTTCAATTGAGTTCTTTTGCTAGTCTGAGAAAAGCCCCCTAAAGGCTGGCAGGCTTGCAGAAGTTTCTTGCCAGTTTATTGATTTTGATAGAAAAGAAACTTTTGACACTTAAGAAAATTTGACTATGTGCATGAAGAAAATCTAGAGCCATTTTCACCTAGATAATTACTACATGGAAACCATTTGTCAAACAGTTTAGATTTCTTATCCCCTGATCCCAGTTCTCTGAAGAGAATTTTTCTAAGCACTTTGATCAGAATGTTTTATAAGTATATCTTGAAAATTATGAAAGAGCATATAGAATATATAGAATGTATTCTCTCATTATTAGAAAGCAGTAGATGATTGATAAATAGGCAGTAGATTGATAGAGGATAGCTAGGTAGGTAGATGGGTAGGTAGGTAGGTAGATAAATAGACAGGTAGGTAGGTAGATAGATACCACTGAGCACTGAGAGAAAACATCACATTTTGGGATCTCTGATTCTTGGCATAACAAGTAAGACTAACTCTGTTTCAGAGTTCTTTCCTTTCCCTTCCCCACATTTTCCACCATTAGCAAGTAACTTCCTTTTATGGTCCCTCTTTCTTGCATATTATCATAGCTCATGGCTGCAAGTGAATGAGCCAGCAAAGTGTACCCTCCTAGAAGGTTAAATACATTAAGAAGATTGGAAATGTGGTCAGATCTGGGTCCTTTTATCTTATCCAAAACAGAGCCAAAACATGGCTTCTGGAGGATTTCCTTGAGTAATTTTGACCAATGTGAATCATTTCATCAGCACACCTGTCCTATGATCCTTTAGCTTAGAAAGACAATTCATCTAGCTAACACTATTGAGCATTTACAATGTTCCAAGAACTGAAATGGGCCCGAAGGCTACAAAAATGGACAACATATTTTACCACTCAATTTAATTCTTCACCTAGACTTGAGAATAATAGAGAGCAATTAAAATTAAATAATGGAAAGATAAATTTCTGACTCTCCTACTTTCTACTTATATTTTCATGACATAGAAATAAACTTGTATAATAAAAGCAGAGAATTTTTATTTGTTTTACTTTAGTCTAGAGGTTTCCTCCATGATGTTATATCCACATCACACTTCTTAATTGGCTTAACTCTTTTGAGTCAATGGTGTTAAACCACAAGGTCTACATGACATCGCGGACCTGTTGTGGAGAATAGCAAGTCCCAAGTCTGAACTACTCTCTTGTTCTTCAACAGATTGAGCTTTGATATAGAGTCTCTTGTTCCTTTGGGCTGTATATGCCAAAGAAGACCACGAGGTTGATCTTTACGCCCTGGGCAAGATCCTAACTAAAATGTATTGTAGATAAGACTGTTTTATCCCCAAGAAGCAAAATATTTCAACATCTAAAAGTCAATCATGTTCCTTAGAATTTTCCATTTCCACAGGAACTACCTTGGTTAGTTCTCATAGAATCATGATTTCAATTTCCATACCCATGCTGATCATTTTAGGTCTTTATTTCTAGTCCCACTTTCAACCTATTATAAAGATCTGTATGTCAGGATACATGTCCTCAATAACTCCTCTTGGATATTCTTTAAGCATTTAAAATTTAAAATTAAGAAGAAGTAGCTTGTCTGTTATCTGGAAACCCAGCTGTCTGGGTTTCAAATGTAGCCTGGATGTTTACAATTGTGGTTGCAAAGGAGAGCACCTCGATTGTTGATTTAATTAGTTTAGGGTGAGGCTGGACATGTTTCTTTACATGTTTCCTAGATGACACTTTTGCCTATTTTAAATATCTCAGAACCTGTGGTAGTGATTCAAACAAAAGTATTTTTTAAAGCTCTGAAGAGATTCAACTATATAGTCAAAATGGAGAACCAGTGCCCTAGCCCTGCCACTTATTAGTTGTGTAATCTTGGTGAGTAGTTTAACTTGACTAAGCCTCAGTCTACTAATCTTTAAATTGGCTATGATCATCCTGCCTGTTTCAGAGAGTGTTACGAGGATTATATGAGATGATTTATGTGAAGTTCTTTACCGTGTTAAGCACATAATAAATGCTCCATAAATACACTATCATCATCTTAGCTCAGACTATCATAACAAAATACCACAGAGTGGTGGCTTAAACAACAGAAATTTATTTTCTCACAGTCCTAGAGGCTGGGAGTCCAAGATCACAGTTGGGTTCTGGTGAGAGCTCTCTTCCTGGCATACAGATGGGCTCCTTCTTGGTATGTCCTCACATGGTAGAGATTACTTTCCCTTTTTCTTCTTAAAAGACCACAGCCCTGTAGAATTATACCCCAACCCTATGACCTCACTTAACCTTAATTGCTTCCTAAAGGCCCTATCTCCAGGCAGTCACACTGGGGGTTCAGGATTTAACATGAATTCTGGGGGGACAGAGTTCAGCTCAGAGCAACCAGCGTCACCATTACCCATTTCCAAAACTCTGCTCCTGGGGTGAACAACTGTCTTGCTTTCCCAGGGTGTTCCTGGTTTCACACTTAAAGTCCTGCATCCTGGGAAACCTCTGCTGCCATCCCTACTAAATCCATCCAACATAATGCCCATGCCAGAATCCTTAGCCAACCTGGAGGCTTCCTTTGCATCTGCTTTCTGCACCTGATCAATCACCAAATCCAATAATGCTAACTTTTAAAGATCATCACCTCCATTCTTACTGCCCCCTCCATGGCTTATATCCTCAGTATATCCTTGAGTGTTGAAGGGCCCTCTATTGTAGTTTCCTCTCACTATAAACCAAAACTTGAGCATGCATCAGAATTCCCCCAGGACTTTTAAAACAGATGGCTGTCTCTCTGTCCCTTCCCATTTTCTGATTGTGTGGGTTAGGAGTGGGGCCTGAGAATTTGCATTTCCACCAGGTGATGCTGATGTGTTAGGGTCCACAGCTTTGGGGTTCAGAACTCTGTGGCTGGGTGGTTTTCACTCTGCATTTCCAGTGCCATTGGAGAGATGGAGCCCTCTGGAGATTCCAGAAGCATGTGGGTCATGCAGCAGCAACACATTCCCATCCAGGGGCCCTTTGAAATTGCAGAATTCCACATCAGCAGGAAAGACCTGGCACCAGACTAGCTTATTGTCAAGTGACCTGCCCAGCTGGGAACTCTCTTTATCCCATCCTCATTCCTGTTCACAACAGTTACTCCTAATTTAAAATGCTGACTCAGTCGCTCTTCACAGAGGATTTAGGTTGGACATCCCTGACTTGTGACTGGCCTGTGTTATCATTCATCATGTTCAAGACCTCAGCATGTTCCAGACTCCTCACTAGCCCAAGGTAGAGTGGATGTCTCCAGACAACTGGGACAGTGCTTCCCCTGAAAATCTTCACCTTCTCTAAATATACTTATATATACTCAACTTGGATCAATTATGGCTTCTCTTTATTCAATAATTAATTAATTAATTATTTAGTAAGTATTTCTTGTGCCTGCTATGCACTGGCACCTAAAATACAGTGATGAAGACACTCAGAATCTGCTCTAAATCCCATAAGGTTTAGATCTAGGGAAGTTCCCTGATGTCTGAAATGTGACCAGAAACTCAGCTGCCCTCTTTCTGGTATTCTGTTCTTTATAGGAAGCGAAGCATTTTCTCTGCTCTTAGGCCTCTGCATACACCATCTGACCAATGCCTGAAGTTCCTGCCTACTGCTGTGTTCTCAAGATACAGACACACACACTTTCACATGCACACATCTTTCGTGTCACGTATTAATCATCACTACTTTGGTGAAGCTCCCATCAGTTCATTGTATTAGTAATTATTACTGCATAACAAATTGCCCCAAAACTTCTCATCTTAAAATAGCACATATTATTTCAGAGTTCCTTTGGAGTAGGAATCTGCAGATAGCTTAGTGGAGCCCTCTAACTCGTGTCTCACCTGGCTATAATCAAGATGTCAGTCAAGGGTCTGTAGGCTCATCTGAAGACTCAGTTAGACAAGTATCTGTTTAAAGCTTCTTTGCTGACTGTTGGCAGCATTCAGTTTCTCACGGGCGGTTGTGCTGAGGACCTCAGTTCTCCTCTGATTGTTGACTATAGGTCACACTCTGTTGCTTGTCCTGTGGGCCTCTCCCACATGGCAGCTTGCTTCATCAATAAGGTGACAGAGAGTCTGCCAGCAAGATGGAAGTTACAGTCTTCTGTAACGGAATCACAGGAGTGACATCTCATCACCTGCCTTATTTTGTTGGTTCAGTCCACATGCAAGCAGAGCAAAGTGTGAATACCGGAGGCAGGGATCCTTGAAGGCCATATGGGAAGTCTGCCTACCATGTCCACAGAGTAGGTTAGTCCCTTTTCCTCTATGTTCTTATAGCACCCCATACTTAATGACTGTAAGCCCTGTGATGATTAATTTTATTCATCAACTTGACTAAACCATAGGGCTCAGATATTTGGGCAAACACCAATCTAAATGTCACTGTGAAAGTTTGTTTAGATGAGATGATTATTTAAATCAGAAGACTTCGAGTAAAGCATATAACCTTCCATAATGTAAGTGAACCTTTTGCAATCATTGGAAGATCTTAGAGAAAAAAGGCTGAGGTCCCCCAAGGAAGAGGGAATTTGGCTTCCAGAGGGCCTTAGCACTCCAGCTACAACATCAGCTCTTTCCTGAGTCTCCAGCCTGTCAGCTTGCCCCACTGGTGTTGGATTTGCCAGCCCCATATCTTGAGAGCCAATTCCTTAAAGTAAATCAATCTTTCTCTCTCTCTCTATACACACACACACACACACACACACACACAATTGATTCTGTTTCTCTAGAGAATTATGACTAATACCAGATCCTATTTTTATTCAATCAGTTACTTATATGCTATCCCCCCGTCCACATACACATAAGCTTCTATTTTCTGTGGGCCTAGTATGTGTCTGTCTTTTTCATTGCTGTATTCCTTCTGGCTGCAGATTTGACACCAAAAATATACCCAACAAACGTATAGAATTCACACATACATATGGGTATAATCTACAATAATCACTGAACATTTAAAATTCTACTTAGTGGTACTCACTTTGCACCAGTTAATTCTGCCAGAAGTCATGCTTTATATTTTTTTTTAAAGATTTTATTTATTTTTTTGACAGATAGAGATCACAAGTAGGCAGAGAGGCAGGCAGAGAGAGAGGAGGAAGCAGGCTCCCTGATGAGCAGAGAGCCCGATGTGGGGCTCGATCCCAGAACCCTGAGATCATGACCTGAGCCGAAGGCAGAGGCTTAACCCACTGAGCCACCCAGGTGCCCCCATGCTTTATATTTTAACCATATATGTAGATATAGAGTGTTTTAAAATTCTCCAAGAAATGAGGTGAATAAGCCTAGCCCTAGGAAATCATTGATCTCCCCGTGGGAATAGTGGCACACATGTGACAGATCGGTATTCCACCCATATATGGGATATTAGCCCATATCATTACTTCCTTGAAAACCTAAGGTTTTAGAGTAGATTCTCCTCATAGTAAATGGACTTAAATTTTATTTTCTAAGAGAGGAGCATGAGAATCAGCTGGAATTAACTTGGGGGATGTAATTTGATGAGAGCGGGCTCATTGCCATCATGGCTCCTGAACTGTCCTGATGAATCAGCAAACGGCTGGGTGATTCAGCATGGTCCTCCTGAGGGGCATGGAGAGCACTCTCCAACTGAAACCCTTGTCTCAGTTGCTGCTCTTGCAAAGCTTTCTCCGTGACAAAGGCCCACTGTGTATAATAGGATCAGAAAAGAAGAGTCCAAACACCAGACATATCTATCTCCCCCTATACTCTAACACTGACATGTGTGAAATTTGCAGTGTGCAGGCCCAGTGTGGGTTTTAAGGTATGGGATTGAGTCTCTAGGATGCAGAATTACACAGATGGCAGGGTTATTAGTGGCTCACTTAGTGTGATAACATCAACTGAAGAATACTTCCTAGGATCCATTCCCACTGATAAGAACTTATCAGTGCACATATTGATTGGAGATTTATCTGTACCATCTGTGTTCTGGAAACTAATGATTTGGGACGGTGTTTCCTCCAAAAGTGAAATACTGAGAAGTATCATTTGGATATGTAGGAAGCTCACACTGATAACTTCTTGTAACCAGGCCAGTATTGCAAAATGTTTTGTAGGGTAGTTTCTGGACTGCTGGCCTGGGCTGAGAATGTGCAGGGACAGCACGTCCCAGAGTCAGAAAAGGCAATTTCTTAGCTCAGAGATTCACATGGTCCCTACAGTTAGGGGAAATTCAGGGAAGGTGGAGCTTACGGGTCTAGCCCAAAAAGAGCACAAAATGTAAACATTTAGCCATAGGCATCTGGCCAAAGTTTTGTTTATGGCCTGTGAGTTTCTGGGGGCAGTCATCTAGACAAGGAGACTCTATCTAGAACCTTCTGCAAGGACAGCTTTAGTGCTCCATACAGACCTTCCATGAACTGAATAGACGGGGCCCTTTGAATGACGTGGGGTGCCACAAAAATGAGGTTGAAGAAAATGGAGATTCACCAGTGATTATGATATTGGAAAAAGTTCTTAGCTTATCAAAGGACTGTGAAAGGAATAGATGGGGAAGTGTGAGCCCAGGGTTGATGGGACATGTTTTTAGATATTCTAGACTACAACTTAGAATTTCTCATATAGGAGCAAAGTAGGGAGATGTGACTAAGTAAATACCAATATTAACACTAAAAACGCATACAATTTATTAAGAACCTATCTTAGGGTCAGGGCTAGTGCCCGCTACTTTATGTATGTATCATGTATTCCAGCTGGCACCATGCCAAGCAAGTATTAAGTATTTCTCCATTTTAAAGATAAAAAAAATCAGATGTCAGAGAAGTTAAGAAGTTTTCTCAGAATTAAATACCCAGGAAGTGGGAAAGCTAGGATTGAACTCAGTTATATTTGATCCAAAAGTTCAAGTTCTATTATGCCATCAAACCATAGAATGTTCTGGAAACAAGAGCATTATTTCATTCATTGAGCTTTCAAAGGAATTCCTATACATTGATTCTTTCAGAGACTTAATGATTTTCTCTTTAAATATTCTGGGAACAGGAAGCTCACTACTTCTCAAGGTAGCCCAAGTTAATTTACTGTAGGATGGAAGGAACTTTAAAAATTCTTCTTAATTTTATTTTTTTTAAAGATTTTATTTATTTATTTGACAGATCATAAGTAGGCAGAGAGGTAGGTAGAGAGAGAGAGAGGAGGAAGCAGGCTCCCCACTGAGCAGAGAGCCCGATGTGGGGCTTGATCCCAGAACCCTGGGATCATGACCTGAGCTGAAGGCAGAGGCTTTAACCCACTGAACCACCCAGGCACCCCAAAAATTCTTCTTCATTTTAATACATAAATTTACATATATAGTATATAAGTAAATGTGTGTATTTGTGTGTGTATCTTTCTAACTTCTTTCCATTCTGCAATGCCTTTCAGAAATATCCATGGAACTTTTCAAAACATGCAAATATGCATACCTTTAGAAATCCACATATCTGTTCTGTTAAAAATGGTCTTACTTAAGAACATTTTTATATAAGTAGGTCAGCAAATGATGGCCAGAAGGTCAAATATGGTTTCTTCTTTTTTTCTTTTTTCTCTTTTTTTCTCAACTCTGCTTTTATAAATAAAGTTTTATTGGCCCATAACCATGCCTACTTATTTAGGTATTATCTTTGGCTGCTTTTAAGCTACAATGGGCAGAGTTGAGCAGTCCTAACAGACAAACGTCTGGCCCACAAAACCAAAAATATTTACTATTTGGTTCTTTACAGAACAAGTTTCCTGCTTTCTGTTCTGAAACATATTAGTGCTCAGGAAAAAAAAATCACCTGGAGAAATTGTTAAAATATCACAGTGCTGAGAGAAGAGCTCTTTGTGCATCTGGAATAGCACATAAGAGATTCTAAGGCAGGAAATAACTTAGCTTAGTCATGAGGCAAAGAGGTGTTCAGTGGTGCTGGCGCAAAGAGGACAAAGAGAGGTCAGGGAGGTGCCCACTACATGTCACACAGGATCTGATGAGCTGTGGAAGATGTCTGGACTTCATTCCACTTATTAAAACAAATGAAAGGTTTAAAGTAAGGGAAGTGATATGAATGCATTCATATTTTCAAAGGATCGCACCAGCTTTATGCCCCAGGGAGAACAGGGTCAGGGACAGTAAAGGACACAGGATGACCAGTGGAGACTCTTCTGTAGTCTAGTTGAATAATAATGGTGACTTGGTCGAGACTGTCCCAAGCCATATATCCTGGCAAAAATCCCAACTGGAATTGATGGATATAATGGAGAAATGAACTCTGGGCAACAAGGAAATCTTCATGGAAGATGGTGGAATTGAGAAGGGGCTTAAAAGATGGCTGGAATGTGGGTATCCAAGAAAAATCAAGTGGTTTCTTTCTTTCTTACCACATTCTAATTTAGGAAGTAGTCTAAAAAAACATAGCAAGTAGGCAATAACTCTTCATAAGAATTCTTGAATTGGTATTTCCTTTCCTTTGCAGAATTGCCAATACCATATTAGAGTTACACTCATAAATAGTTCTGTATTCTTTCTCTAGCCCACTGAATCTTGCTCTAGGAGTCTGCCATTTTGAGGGTTTCATATAAATCCGTCTTTAATAACAATTACAAATGGATTGTTTACTTTGCTTGATAACATTTATTGTTCTTCTGGTTGGCTAGATTTGTTATTCTTCATTTAAAACCTCTTATTAGGAAATGCCTGCATTATTGAATTTTTGAGAATTTTTATTGTATATTGTTTTAGTCTGAAGTGCATTAGCCTTCATACTATGGACCAGGGGTGTGTGCAGATGAGTGATGTGAATGCATATACATATACATGATAGGAAAAGAGACTTTTTTGTTGATAAAATTAATAGGGATACTAATCTCTATTTCAACACCATCAACTTGATTCAAATAAAGTATATAAATTCAATTACTGACCTTTTTGGGGCTTAGCTCTTTGTGTTGGAATATGGGACATTCATGACCAAAGAATTTGTTATGCTTATTTTGCTGCCTTCTCTTCTTTTCCACTGTCTAGGATAAGTAACACCATTTTTAATGGCTTGATCACATATTTTAAATGGAGTGCTAAGTAGAACACATTAATGCTCTGTGGAAAGGAAATGTAGTCTGTGACATCATAGAGTCCCATGAATGAGGTTATTTCAAGGTGGGTGAGAGATAGCCTATAGGATGTCTTACTGATGCTTCATATCAAGAAGCTTGGGAAGAAATTCAGGATTCACAGCATGGCACCCAAAGGATAATCCACTCAGGGAGAAAGAGAAATGAAAGAGTGGGGATAGTAAGTGAGGCTGTTTCATGGATGCTACCGACCTGGTTGGGCTCTAGAGAACTCACTGTGGAATAAGTCCCTGCTTTGGAATGGGTGGAGGTGCCCAGAGCCCCTCTTGGCAGCCATGGTGAGAAAGGAAAGGAAGGTTGAGGAAGGCCACATTGAAGGTACTCATTCTGTGTGAGAAAATGGTGACTGGAAATAGCTTTCGTCCTGGCCAGAGGACGCACCAGAAGACATTGGGTGAGTGTCATAGTGATGGCCAGGAAACATCTGGCTTAGGCAGGAAACGGATGGGATTTGAACATAGGCACATCTGTGGTGATGGTAGGATGGGATCCAAAAATATGAAGAAATTTTAACTTTCGAGAGAGGAGATATAATTGAAGAAAAATAAAAGAAAAATATCTAATTACCTGAGTTCTTTTTTTTCACCCTCCTAATTTGTAGCAAACAGCCTTATTTTTAAATTTTTACTTCAAAAAGTTTTGTATCAGGTATATTACGAACTCTGAGATAGAAGACTCAGGAGAACACACTTCCAGGGAAAGGCCAGAGAAAGAAGACAACCAAAGTCTTCTGGAAGAGATATCTCAAATTTAACTTTTGCAAAACTATTATCAGGTCCCCCCTGGGAAGTGGCAGATTAGATGTCTAATTAACATATGGCCTGTGGTTATACTTGATGGCTACTTTCCAGTAGGAAGGAAAACATCTTCCTCAAAATATTTTAAAGATTGCTGAGTCAGATAAGAGACTTTAAAAAAGGATTAAACAATTCAAAGTCAGAGAAGCAAAATGGAGATTAGTGATGAAGTGATTTGGATGCTTTCAAGTACATGGGAAGCAGGGAAATATCAGGGAGGCATCAAAGGCAATTTAATAAGTCAGGAGCCAGAAGCCCACATCTGGGGAGGTTTGTATCTCCTACTAATTTGATTCATCCCTGACTGCACTTCTCCCTACTCTCTCAACAGCCCCCCCAAACTGTATTATGCCTCATGCATTCATTTAGGAGTGGCTAAGGGGTGGGGTGGGGAAGAAATAAAAATGAAGAAGGAATCTAAGAAGACAGAAAAGAGAAGGCTTGAAATGTGCAAAAATAGGAATATCTTGGTAGCTTGTACCTTTTGGAAGTTTCAATTGTGTGAATCTTGGAACACTGAAAAAATAAAATTTAAATAAGTAAATAAATAAATAAATAAATCACCCCTCCCTCTTAAAAAAAGAAAGTTTCAATTGTGAATTTTCCCCAAAGTCCAGAAAGCTCAAACTATTAATCATTAGGTAAAAGCAAATGAACCACCAGTTGAGCAATGGTAGGGAAATGCACATGAAATTGACCCAAATGAGACTTTACAGTCAGAATAGAAAAGGAGAGAGAGTTAAGACAGGGCCATTTCCAACTCTGAGCTCTAAGAAGGGATAAGTTGGGGGCAGTATTCAGGACATTATTAACAATGAGCTTGTCTCTCAATAGCATCTCTGAGAGTTTGACCTGGTTTTTTCTAGGAGGTAATGGAGGGTGTCATAGGTGCAAGTGACAGGACTTGAGAGCACGCTTTTAAATCCTGAATTCCTTGAGGACAGGGTTTTTCTGTTTCTAATCTAAATCCCCATAACTCCAGGACTTAACTCACTGCCTGAAAGACAAAAGGTGATCACCTGGCTATCTCCCTTAGAGCCTTGCTCATAGTTCCATAAATACTTGGACCTGGATGTCTGTGGAATGGGCACCAAAAGGAATAGCTTTAACCTATTGTTCCCTTCTCTTAGCCTTAGATTCCTTTTATATAAAATGGAAATATCAGACCTACCTGATAAGCCTCTTGGGAGAAATAAGGCTGTGGTGACACCTAACTTGGGTAAAGCAGCAACAATTCTTAGCCTCCTTTTCAATATCTGTCAGTTCAGGATCTTCTAGAAAAGCTGAAGGGTCAGAATCAGCTTGATTTGTGTGGGAAAAAGCAAATGTGAGGCATTGGGTGAGGGCCAGATGGTCCACAGTCAAATCCATCCGTCCCTCTTCACCGAGGCTGCATCCTGTGGGTATGATGGCCTGGGGACTGGGGAGGATGCCTGGGGGGACAGGTGCCAAAGAAGCCAATAATTCTGTCAGGGGTTTGAGGAGATACAATGGGGCCTGAGGGCACAGAGCCAACCTCAGGCCTCCCTCAGAACAAGGACAGCTACTCTATCACCTGCCCTGCTTGTTCTGTGGCTTTTCCTCATCAGGCCCTGGAGTCTTCCCTTTTTTTTTTTTTTTTGGTTGTTGTTGTTGGTTGGCTAGTCGATTAGTTGTTTTGTGAAATTGGACACAGGAAACCTGGTTAAGACAGCCCTGCATAAAGGGCTTGCCTTGACCCAGCCTGCCTGTCGGGACATTAAAATCCTGTCTGGACTCTTTGGGAGGCTGTGTAGCAGAGTGGTTAACCGCTCAGGCTGCGGAATCAGGCTGACCAGGTCAACACTTCTGTTCCTCCACTACTGGGTGGAGTGTCTGGATGTGGCCATTCACAATGAGCTTCATGGAAACAGTGATGGGATGCATTTCTATGATCAAGTATACTGGTTTCCCCTTCTCTCTTCTTCCTCTGAAGAAGGCTTTCAGGCTTTAAAGTTTCACGCTGGATTTCAATCCTGGCACCTACATTTACTTGCTGAGTGGCTCCGAGGGGGGCGTGGGGTAAAAATCCCTTAATCTCTGTAGGTCTCAGTTTTCTCAAAGATAACTAATATTACCTGTTGGAGGATTAAATAAAATATAATTTGTAAATACTTTACAGGGTGTCTATCACATGGTGAGCTTTCAATAAATGCTAGCTATTATTGTTCTCTTGGCTGGGAACATCTTCCCCCAGGGATACACAAGGCTGATCACTTCCTTCAGGGCTTTTGTCAAAAGCTATTTTTTGAAGGAGGTCTTTTATCCTCACTCATAAAACACTGAAATTTCACCCCTGTTCCAGTGTTTCTTCACTCTTTCCTCTGCTTTATTTTTCTCTATGGTGCTATTTGCAATCTCAGATTAATTCTGTCTATCCATCCATCCATACAACTATCTATTCATCCTTTATCCATCCATCTATCCTTCCTTCCTTCCATCCATCCATCTATCCATCCATCCATCATACTATCTAGTATTCATCCATCCATCCCTCTAGCTAGCTAGCTATATTCATCTTGTATCTTCCTTCTAGGATTTAAGTTTGAATAAGGCAGACATGTTCATCTGTTTTTTTTGTTTTCGTTTTTGTTTTTTTCCACTGCTCTATCTGCAGCATCTAGAACAATGCCTAGCACTTAGTAGAGACTCAATAAATATTGAATGGGTTAATGAATATTATTATTATTGTTATTACATTGATGGCACTTTATGGTAGCAATATAATACTTAGTTCAGAGTTATTAAACTCAGGCATTAACCTGAAAGCTCCTATAATAACTTCTATTAACATCCATATTTGTGGGATAATTATTATATATGTTTTATGCATTGGGATTGGTGGGATATTTAACACTGTGGTGTACCATTAGACCCACCTTCAGTACTGAAGCATGCAGGCATTCATTTGTCTACTTGCCAGGAACATTGCCTCTTTGGGAATTGCCCTTGGCTGATAAGGTTTGCCTTGTCCAAGGCTACAACTCCTGCCTACAGACAACTCACATCCAATAACTTGTAGATGCCTTGTTATAAAAGTCTGGCTCACTTGTCCCAATTCAAGACAACTCTAAAAAGTAATCCTGGATCCTGAGAAGTTGGTTGAAGCCTCCATTGCTATTGCATCTCAGCTCCACTTCTCCCTTTGCCTGGTCCTGCTTCCTTCATTCCCAATGTATGTGTTGATCCTGAGAGTTTTCCCTAATAAGGTTTCTGCACATAAATTTCCGTTTCAGAATCTGCTTCCCACTGACCTCCAATAGTGACCTTTTATTACTACTGGTGGAAATTTCTATTCTTTAGAGATGCAAATGCCCAAACTTCACATCCCATATAGGCTCCATCATATGATTTCTCAGAGACGGTGCTTCTTTGCAACGTGATGTATATAATTCTTTACCACTTGTTTCTGATTAGCTTATTTTGTTCATCCATGAAGAAATACTGAATGTCTCCTATGTGTGCAGCACTGTGCTAGACTTGCTAAAAGAGAAGATAGCTCCATCTCTAGACTCTACCATGATCTACATTTCATTCCCTTCCCTAGTTTGGGAAGAGTCACTTGTTGGCCTGATCCAAGTTAAAAATGTATGTTTCCATTAAGCGTAATTATCTGTTCTATACTGCTTTCTGTATGAACTTGTCCAGGTCAGCTCAAGAGTGTGATTCTGTATGGATAAATACATATATCATCAAACTTGAAAATAAGTTGGGTTATTCTATGTATCTTCTTCTTCTTTTTGTTTGCCTAATGTGTCTTGGAGATTTGTTCATGTTCACTAATGCAGCTCCCCCTCATTCTTTAGTAAGACACAGTAGTAAGACTGCATAATTTTCATTCAGCCATTGACTCATTTAATCATTCAACAAATATTTATCAGGTGCTTCAAAAGCCATCACACCTTGTCAGCTCTGAGAAAGACCAATTATTTTTGTACCTTCAAGGAGATAAGATTCTCTAGTGGGCAAGTCAGAAAATAAACAAAAATGCAAATAGAAGAATGGGATATTTTCAGAAAGGAAGAAATGTGAAGAAAGGGAATTGGATAATCGGTAGTGAGCTGAAGAGGCTGAAAAAACCCTTCCTCAAACTGGTTGGTCAGAGAAGGTCTCTTAGGAAGTGACACTACAGTTGAGTCTAGAGAGCTGTAACAAGCCAGACACAGGAAAATCAGAAATTACAGAAAGTAGAGGATATTCCAGTAATATGAGACAGGAGTTAACTGTGCATTCTTCCAAGACCATATAAAAGCCTGCATGCTTGAGCTCAGAGAGTGTAAATGTGAATGTGAATTAAAGAGGCTGGGTCAAATATCCAGCCTAACTTCTAATAGAAACATCTCATGGGGTTTCATTATTCATTCAAAAATATTTATTAAACATTTTACTGTGTGTGAAAGATAAAGGAGTAAAGAAAGTCAACATAACATCTGCCCTCATTGAGTTTATAGCCAATGGAGGAGAAAGAAACATATTTTAAAGTTTAATCGTTTAACTAGCACAATAGATATTTGGCAGCCTAATGCTGTTTGAGCATTACATTTGCAGGTGGTAAAGCCCAACCTCTTAACAACTCTTTCCCACTAAGGCAATGAATGGTCTTACTCTATAAAAATTAATAATGCCGTCTGCAAGGAGCTCATTGGTCTTGGAATTTATTTTAACTACATGCCTAATTGTCATTAATCACTGTTACATATCATTTGTTGGATGTTGTCCCTGGAAGTTCCCATTCATACCATGCTACAGTCCTAAACACAATGTTTTCCCTCCCTACTTCCTTAACTTCAAGAAAAAGGCTTCTCTGACAATGTCAATGAACACTTGTATTCTGAAATTCTCATTTAACTTAGTAGGTTCCTCAGCCATCTGCCCAAAGCATCTTATTTCAATTCCTATTTTAACATTAGATCTTTATTATATTATAACCATTGAAAAGGGTTTAGCTATCCATCTGTCTTCTTTTTCTCCTCATTTCCATTACTAGCATTGTCCTTTAGGGACATCTCTGTTGGCAATATCATCATGTTGCCTGGTGCTCCCACCTGCCCAAGAGGTAGTAGATAAGCTTATTTGGCAGAGACAACAAAGGGTTGAAAGAGTGGGGCTTCAGAGTTAGGGCTTTCTGAGTTTGAAATCTCTTGTGTTGAATAGGCACATGGTCCTGGGCAAAGGTCAAATAATACCTGAAGCTTACTTTCCTGATTTGCAGAATAGACCTCAGGGCCAGGATTATAGTGAGGTGAGTGAGGCATTCTCTTCAGGTGCAAAATTTAAGGGAGCATCAAAAACTCTGTAATCAAGATAAAAAATACCTTAATACAGTTATTTCTAAAACTCAAAATTAATGCAGAAAATCCATGATGAAAAAAAAATGAAAATTTTACATAAAGACAGGATCTGACAGGATCAGGGTTAGGACAGGGTGAGAGACTGAGTTGTACAAATGTGGGGTGCCCCCTTAAATTTTGTACCTGAAGCTAGTGCCTCCCTCACTCCTCCTAGCCCTGGCTCTAATTGGCCTAATCACATCACATGATAAGTCTGTTATGAAAATACATTTTGATAATTCAATTAAAGAATCTTGCATAGTGACTTATACCCACTTAAGATATTTCTCTCCCCTAACTTCCCATCTTTGGTGTTTTAATCTGTCTCCCCAAGATGGGGTAAGATGAGGGATAGACCAAAATGTGCCTTCCACTCATCAAGTACTTATCAATGCTGTGTACAACTCATCAACCTTCCGAAGCCCTAGAACATTGGTCTAGCCAACTGTGAGATGTTTCTAAGTGCTTTTCTTTCATATGGATCTCTATCCCCCTCTCTCAATACAATATTGGCAGCATATTTATTTACTCTCTGAAAGAAAACCACTGCAGTCCTAGGCTGGAACACTCTCTGGCTCCATGAGACTTACCCAGACATCGTCTAGATCTATGACTTGAAACTTTTCCCATCAGCCTCCCTCCCTTGTACAAACCGAGGCATCATGCACACTCATCACCTTAAATCCTGTGCCAAGTTCTTGCTTTATGTGCGCAATTTCAGATCCATTGGCCATTTGGGCAGGAGGCCTAATATGAACTCCTAAGTATCTTCTTGGCACCAATTCCCTCCCTAGTACTGTTGCCAACCTCATTTTACCCGCAGTGTTCTCTGTACTCACTTGTGTAGAAGATGAGGGTTTTCTACGCTTCTTAGAGTCCGCTCATGCTCCTTCGCCATCACACAGCATTCTCAAGCCTATTGATTCTTCCTATAGACCCTGACCTAGTGACACATGATGACCTTAACTTGGAGGTTCAAAGGGCTGACCAAACCTGCCACTTGGGCAGGTGGGAAAGCCAAGCCAACATGATGGTATTTCACAGAATTTGTCCCTAAAGGACAATGGTAGTAATGGAACTGGGGTAAAATAGAAAACCTATAGGTTACTAAGCACTTCTCATATGAAAGGTTCAAAAGTTATAACATAACCAAGAACACATGTTAAAAGAGGAATTGAAAGAAGACTCTCTAGACAAATGGCTGAGGAACCTACTGAGTTAAATAAGAATGCCCCAATTCCAAGTGGTCATTGGTATCTTCAGAGAAGCCATTCTTCTAGAACATCTTCAAGGAAGTAGGAAAGGAAAGTACCTTATTTAGCACACTACCATAGTATGAACGGAAACTTTCAGAGACAAATCTAATAATCTAAGAATGTGGTTAAAACAAATTCGAAGACCAATGAGCTCCTACAGGTGACATCTATTTATTTTTGCCTGGAGCTGGGTTATTGTCACAGTACTTGATTTTCCTTCTTCAGGTCATGGGATGTCTTTTGCGTCATTTACTTAATCAAGCTTGCTCCGAAGTGGGCCATTGTGGATCCCCCAGGCCTGGAGACAGAGTCTACTACCTGGGATAGAGGGGCAGGGCAGGATGATCATGGACTTTGAAGTAAGACAAACCTGATTTCAAGATTGTCTTTATTTAGTAAGGTGACTTCATGACAACCCCTTCAAACTTCTGAGCTTTAGCATTCAGATAAGTCAAGTGGGCAAAATGTCTACCCACCATTGTGACTATATTTAAAAAAATAAAATAAAACTCCATGCAAAAGTTCCATTTTAACCTCATTGTCTGCAGAAATCCATTGATTCAAACAACAGAGCCAAATTGAGAACCTGCAATGACATAGATGCAGCCCCTGCCCTCTTGTGATTCAGAGACAATCAGGGAAGAGACAGATAAGCAAACATGACATCAAAAGGACAGAGAACTAGAGGACAGTGCGAATGGAGATACAACAATGGCCCAAGGAAGCTCTGAAACCTAGTCTGGAAAGTGGGTGGGATAAAAGAATGCTCCCCAGAGGAGGTGCCTCCTGAGCTGGGGAGGGATTAGTAGTTGCCCGAAGAAAACCAAAGTGTAAGGACAAAAATATGGATTCAAATGCCTTATCTTTCTTCCCATTTCTCCCCAAGGGCCATAAACCACTAAGGTTGGCCACCCCTTGACAATCTTCAATTTTAGTCCTTCCTTGGTCCTTTGTATGATTTGTTTATTAGTTTTGTTCTCATCCAACAGTACTTTGCTTCTTCCTCAAAGACGGTTATTTTGAAAAGCATCACCCATCTCAAAGAGTTTGCATTATGCAGAGGGAGGTGAGCCATGGGATTCTGAGGGCTGCCACTAGAGGTTGACCTCATGATATACAAGCTCCACGAAGGACAAATTCTTTGCCTGGTGACATTAGGTGAGAGTGGCTGTTTTGAGTCACAGCTTAGAGATAATAATATGGGAGAGAACCTACTTCTTCAGATGCCAGAGGTCTCTTCTCTATCCACAGTGCTAGCTAAACAGGAGCAAAGATGAGCTTCTACTGTTAGTGATTCTCAATCTGGCGGACAGTAGAATGAATTGGTAGGGGTCACTTTTATTAAATATCAACTATTGCTGTGTTGCAATTTATTGGATCTCATGTCTATATTCCCAGGAGATGATAAACTTTCTGAGGCCAGGTACATAGGATATTGTTAGTGACCAGCATAGGGGTCTGACACATGGTAATTTATATCACAAAGGATGATCTATCCACGTGGACTTTATTTGTTTCATCTTAAAAACACTGATTTGTAAGGGCACCCAGGTGGTTCAGTTGGTTAAGTGTCTGACTCTTGATTTCAGCTCAGGTCATGATCCCATCATGGTCATGAGATGGAGCCACAAATAAGGCTTCAGGCGCAGGTCAGAGTCTGCGTAAGATTCTCTCTCGCCCTCTCCTTCTGTACCTTCCCCTGCTCATGGTCTCTCTAAACAAACAAACAAACAAATAAGTAAATAAAATCTTAAAAAAAAAACAAACCTGCTGATTTGTGAATCTCACCCTAGACCTATGAATCGGAATCTCTAGGGATTGGAGAGGACTGGAACATTCCTTTTAATGAATTTCCTAGGTAAGTCTTATGCTTAATCAGAATAATCACTTATCATAATGATTCAACCATGGAGGGTGGGGAGACAGCTGGTGACATTGTGCCCCCTTTGATTTTACAGAACTTTAGGATGATTGGAAGACACAGCCGAGATGCAGGCAGGCAGAACAGGAGGAAGGGTCTTTGGATGGGACAAAGAACCCAGAGAGAAGGAGGAGTCTGTCTATGTAGACTCCATGTGACACTGAGCCATAGGAAAACCTAAAAATTGTTGAGGGTTGAGTCAAATCAACTGTCCTAATAGATGCCTATTAGTATATTCCAGTGAAAAGATTGGTAGCCCATGCCTTGCTAGCAAATTTTGGTAACACTGAAACTTCAGTGGGGTCATTAAAACAGTCCCTCAGGGTTCAGCCTCCTCTGTCTCCTCCTTTGTGCCTGACACTCTGACTGATTTGTACCAATCCCCTTAGTCCTTGTGAAAGAAGATGCCTAGTGTGTGACAGCTGCAACCAATCCACCATGAGCAGCTTCGGCATGAGTCATTTGGGCATGCGGGAGGATTAGACAAGGCCATCACTCCAAAGAAGGTCTCCTGGAGTGTGTGTGTGTGTGTGTGTGTGTGTGTGTGTGTAATGCTGTATCTATTCTCAAGGACTGTGCCAACTAAGGGGAGCCTATGTTCTCATTCTGACATGCATGACCATAAGGTGTTCTGGGACATCAGTGACAGCCAAGTCTGATAGGAAATCAACTCTGGTTATACTGAAGGACTAAGGGTTTGGTTCTCAAGTCAGACAGACTGAGTTTGAATTTCAGTGCCACCATTATCTCTTGATCTTGTGCAAATTATGGCAGTAAGAACAGTACCACCAACCTCAAAGTGTTATGAGGATCAAATGAGAAAAATCTATCCTTATAAAGGACTGGTCCCCTGAAAATGCCAGTAAAAGTTATGTTGATAGCTCCTCGGAATAATTAAATTGTTTCAAGTCAGCCACAACATCTTCCTAATAAGACTTTCTAACCTTGTCAATCCTATTTTGTAATGTTTAAGAGTCTCCCTGTGTTAGTCAGGATGAAGTAGGCTGGAGTGTACCAAAATCCTAGTGACTTGACCTAACAGATGTTTATTTATTACTCAAGTATTATTAAGTCAGCCGTGGGTGCAGGCAACTCTCCAGGATAATTTACTTCCCTGTGGTTACTGGGTGTTCACGGCTCTGTCCTCTCTACTAGAAGAGGCTCTGTGGGTCTTTATTGGGAAGAGAGAGGTAGACAAGGAAGGGAGAGAGGGGATTCAGGTCCACCTATTGTTAATTTCAGCCTAGGAGTGACAGCCATCACATCTGCCCATAGCCTACTGGCCAGATCTGGTAACAGGGCTGCCCCTAAATGCAAGAGTGTAGAAATGAGGGGGAGTGCATAAAACCAGAAGTGATGGCCACTCTCTCTGCCACAACCTTCTTCACTATCAGAATCCAAACACCGTGGCTTCTATTTTGCTATCTCCCTGCTGCCTTATCTCTCAGCATTTGCCACCCTCTGTTTTGAAATACTGATAATTCTCCAGGTGTGTCATGAACTATCACACATCCGTGTCTTTGACATGATCTTCCTTATAACTGGACGCCATCTCTCTACTCATCCACCTGACATCCTCCCATGATTCTGATGTCTCATTCCCTCGGAGGACGCTTTTTTCAGGGATGGTGAACTTTTGTGACAAAGACTTGAGGGATATCCCTTCACTTTCACGAAGCCATTCCACTGCTATTCGTCACTCCCACAGGTGGTGTTTGAGCCCAAAGTCTTTGTCATCATTAGTTTTAAGCTATACTTCACAGTGACCTTAATAAAAATTTAAAGACCATATAACATACATTATCCTGTAGGTGTGTTAATTAGTCTTATATATGACATCATCTGGGCTCCTGGGATTTTTTATGGCTGTCGTATATCTTGAAGGAAAGACTTAGCCATTCCCCATATAACCATGTAAAATTCCGTTTAGTTTGCCAGGCACCACAAAGGAAGTATATCCTCTGAAACATTACTATGTGTTTATAATTGCAAAATAATTATAGAACAATATTTAAAGAATATTATCTCTTTCAAATAAATATGTAAATTTTAAAGTATTGTTTTTTCCTGATTAAAACTGACACATAATCAATTTTAGTCATGTTTCCTTGTGTCATTTTAGAAGATTTTAATATTTGGAAGACTTTTTAAATTTATGTGTAAGCACAATATCAAACATACAAATAATATTGTCAACTTCTGCCTTTACCTCATCATGCCAGACATCTAAAAGTCTGCCAGTCTTCTGGATTTTCCCTTGGTATATATACTTGGGAAAATAGCTGAATTTTTCAGTCCTCTGTTAACATTTTGGCGCTTTATAACCACAGCCTTCACTCTTCAGATCCAAACTGAATTGTTGAAAGGAGGGTGATACAATTGACCAGAGAGTTAGAAATATTTTTTGAAAATCACTAAAATGTAATTTCAGACAATCTGAATAGTGTCATTAGAAATGTGGGCGTTGAAGAATTATGGATTTTGTGTGTACCATGTCCAAAGAGTAGGGTCATGTTAAATTAAAAGCTGTATCATATTTTACATGTGGTTCATATCAGCTTGCCTTGTTTTTTCTGAACTCATGGTAAGATCCTCAAGCCAAAGAAAGATCTGTCTCTACCCTGTTAGTGTGGACCTTCTTGTAGCACCTTGAGTATGTTAAATAAATGATTTCCTCAGGGCATGCAGATAATTTAACCAACAGAATAAATGTTAGTCCTCCTCCTTTCCACTGAGAATTTTAACAAATGGTCCTTGTTACACAAAAGATAATACAAACAGAACACAGAATTATATTCAAAAGAGTTTGGAGGAATGTATGAAGCCAGGTAATGTCATATATTATCCTTCGGGATCACATGCCAGAGGGAGGATGGGTCATTAGTATCTCTGTTTGCATCCCTATTGGGTTGCAAGTTTCTCGATTGCAAAGAATCTGACAGTTAGCATTCATTTATTCATTTGACACATATTTATGAAGTACTTGCTGTGTCTTGTACTGATATAAATAAATAAATGCCTACCTAACTTGTATATTTCCTATAATCCATTCAAAGGAGTTAGAGTTGTTTTTCTAGCGGTGGTGAAGACCTTGGCATACTTTCATCTCCTCCTTCGTTTTTAGACAAGAGCACAAGATGGCAAGGAGTTAGCTGCCGTGGGCAGGGTCTAAAGCCATGTTCATGAATCAGGAGTCGGGCCAGTGCTCCAAAAGGAAATGACCCTCACAAGTAGCAGCCTGCTTTAAGCCATCAGGTTCCCCATCGGTTAGTATTACCTAGAGTACATCTCTACCAAACTGACATTGTTGGCTGACCCAGTGGAAAGGTATAAGCAGGTGGCACAGTGACCTCATGTCTCCATGGCAATCCAGTCCTGCTCCAGTATATAAAATTCATTAATAACATCATGTCTTTGTAACAAGATCAAGAAATGTGCAGAATTTTTGTGAAGTATAGGGTGGCTGCTGGGCACAGAATACCAGAAAGTGTGCTTGATAAATGTGTTTTTAAAATTGCAGGGGAAATACATTTATATAGGCCATGTAACTACTGCCAGGGATGAGATATAGTGCACTTCCTGTTCCTCAGGGGTGAGGATGGGGGATTGCTAAGCCATCTAAACAAAGCACTAGAACTTGTTAATGAATTAAACCCCATTGATTGGTGGAAGAAAAGGTTTAGATTCGAAGACTAGTAGAGAAGCTCCAAAAGGTAGAAAACCCACAATAATTAGTTTGAACAGTTTTTGTTGTTTGCATTTTAGGTATCAGATCAATAAAGCAACATTAATAATTAAAGACCAGGATAAATATACCAATTCCAGATTAGAGCTTTGAGCTTTAAATTGCTTGCGCCCAAGGCTTTTTTTTTGCTTTTTTTTTTCTTTCTTTTTTTTTTTAATAGGCTCTAATCTTCCCAGATATGCTGAAGGGCTATAAAGTGACTTCTTATGCTGTGGATTTGGTGAGAAATTATGAGGTTGTTCTAGATGAAGGCTGTTGAGAGGTGGCCAAGCAGGCATCTGGCGGGGTCACAACAGGAAGGGATAGGTATGTCTCATTGAAAAGAGCCACCTCTCTGCTGTACTCCTTCAGATTTCACTTTGCAGCTTCTAAAACAAAGGGCGGGAGCAGAACTTTCTGCTCATCAGGGACTAGCTGGAAAGCTGCCATGAGAATTCAAAGCTCAGAAGAGGAAGAAGGCAAGATTTGAGTGGGATGTAGCTGAGAAAGGGTTGCTGGAGCTCAAATTCTAGGGGTATTGGTTCACAGTTGGAAATGCAGTGACAGGGCAACTCCTAGCAAAGAGAGCTTATGACCCTCAGGAGGGGGTGGGGGGATTAGGAAGTGGTACTTGACATTAGAAAAGTGTCATGAATTTTCCCAAGACTGAGGGAACAGAGACGTCAAGACCAAATGTGCTCTTCACAAGTCTTTTAGTCCAGGGAGATGTACACTGATCTCAGTTCTCCAAATAGCCATGCCCCCATGAGAGGAGAGGGCAGCAACTTCCATTAGGCCCATGTGCTAGAGATGGTCTCTGTCTGAGTCCATGTTTCCTGTAAAGCCTTCTGGATGGATTTCCTGAGGAGCTCTTCCCATCGGGAAGGAAGTTGACTATATCCACATTGGTCTGGCCTCAGGCCAGGTACATCTCATCCTTAAAAATAAAAGACACACCCACATCCACCACTACTTCATGTCCTTCCCATTCTTTCTGGCTCTCGTTTTTGTTTAATTCTGCCATTGTCCAGTTATGTGTGTGTGTGTGTGTGTGTGTGTGTGTGTGTGTGTGTGTGTTTCTATTAGCAACATATGTTATCTGTTATCTGACCCTAAATCTTATGCCCACCACTCTGTTTGCTTCTCAGTTACTCAGAGACATCCCTACAAGGTCAGTACCTTTATTTCCCCTCATTCTTACTTCTCATCTCTAAGACAGTGGTCCTTAATTTTGCTACGACATTTGTACTCTTGGTTTTTCTAGCAATGTACTCCTTAAATTTGACCGCAGCTAGGAACGTTAATGTGGTTTCTCATATGGACTCATGGAATCTTAAAGTGAAAATAATTTGGAGATTATGTAAAGGTCATTTCATCACACTTCTCTCCCTCTGCCCCCAGCATGATATCCGTCCTCTTGGAAGGTTTCTACTGTACTATCAGAAGCGGTGTATACTCACATCCCTCTTGGAGATGATCAGTGTTAAGGATGTGTGACACATATAACTTAGGTTAATTTAGTGGTTCCCCTAATCACCTAACCAGCAAATTGTCCTCTCTTTATTTTTTCCTCTAATAACTATGAATATCCTGTAACAATATTTTGATGAGCACAATGGGGCATGGTGATTGAACCTAACACTTCTTTTCAGCAAAGTCATTCCCTCTTCAACACTCCTGAGAGATTATCTCTTGATAGCTCAAGTGATGCAGAGTTCACTACCTCTCAAGGTAGGCTCATTTCATCACTAAAAATCATTGTAACTTGCATCTTTTTTACCAGTATTGCCATCTTTGGTTGGAATGCTGCTGCTTACTATAGATATACACTATTTCCAGAAGGTTCTCACATCTCTTTTCTGTTTTCCAGCTTGTTCCCCTTCATACCATGTACCATCTTCTTTTTCTTGATTAAGCCCACGCTTTTTCCTGAAACCCACCTATGAACATTTTTCTACACATATTTAGCATGTCCTAACACTCCTGAAAATTTTAAAGGCAAGCAGAGTTTCTTTCCTAATCACCCTTTATCTGAAATTTCCGAGTTCATACACAGGAGTTTGCTCATTTCTGTCACATTTTCAAATCTTGAGAAATCAATTTTGACTGTGTTCATTGAATTGATTGCCAAAGGGAGCCTCTCTCCCTCTGCAGGCTACACCCTCTAGTTTTTCTTGCATAGACATCCATGTTTTTTTTTTTTTTAAATGCACTTCAGATGGCTAATAGGTCTATTAAATTACACCTTCTGGCCTATGTACTTGGTCTTAGATAGTGGTTTAATGATATGTTTATTTTTCCCTCCAATCTTTATACAGTTTGCTGTTAGGAAACACACCTAATACTATCCTATTTTACTGCACCCAAGTAATCCACCACACTTTGTAAAATCTCTCATTCTAGGTGTTCATTCTAGGAGCTTCCATATTCATAAACCAGTTCCCACTCCACAAGAATTTAGTTCACCCATTCATTCCCCCCTCTTCACAGTCTTAAATTTCTTGGTACTGAGTTGACCCCAAGATTTTCAGTTCTAGAGGTACCAAAGATTATAGCCTGGCTATGAGATTCATGGATTGACCCTTATCAATGACATGTTATGATGGACAAAGAAGCACATGACTAAGTGTTTTATGTGTGTTGTTTTGTTTCCTCATTGTAACTACTCTAAAAGAAAATAATTATTTCCCCCTTTTTAAATAAGGAAACTGAGGCTTATGAAATTTAGATAAACACATCTGTGGGCACCTCAAACATAAGGGCTAGAGTCAAGATTGAACAAATCCAGTTCCACAGTGAACAGTTCCAAGCTGCTAAATTATGTTTCAGTTGTTGTGAGTCTAAGGGCAGTTTCCTAGGTCTTGGACTTTACTTTGGAGACATAATTCCTATCTACTTTGGACCCTTCCCTACCTTCCTTCACTCCTTCCTTCCTTCCCTCCCTCCTTCCTTCTCCCTCTCCTCCTTCTTCTCTTCCTCCTTCCCTCTCTCCATCCTTCTTCCCTTCTTTCTCCCTCTCTTTCTATCATTAATCCCTCCCCTCCTTTCCCTTCTTTCTCTCCTTCTCTTGTCTTCTTTAGTTTTACTACTTTGGTTTTGCTTTAATATTCATTTTACTCCATTCTTCTTTTACCTCTTTAAACCACACAGGAGACTCTTCCAGCATGGAGAAATCATGCTCTAGAATGAAAGGACCTCAGAAAGGGGCCTCAGGAGAGTAGGGTTCTTTTTGGCCATGATCTTGGGTCCTTAACACCCGTACTGTCTTCCTAGAAGTAGTTGGACAGGCCATGAGCATTTATTATGTGCCACGCACAGAGGGTACAAAAAACCTAAAACATGGCTGCTATCTACTAAGATGTACTATTTGCCTAGTTCCGTGCCAACTACTCTGCGTGCCTTTTCCTCACTGTCTTTATTCTTTTCAGCAATAATCCTGCTAGGGAAAGGGTTTCATTCCCACCTAGCAAAGAAAGCAAGCGATGGTCACAGAGGTTCCGTGTCTATATTTAGTAAATGGTGGAGCAGGGACACCAACCCAGACTCCAAATTCCTATTCTGTGAAACCCCGCACCCGTGAATTCCACAAAACTGGAACATCAAGAGGTGTAATGCAATAAAAAAATCCTCTTTGATCAAATAAGCTTGGGACATTCTGGGTTTGAGTTAGGTACAATTCAATTACATCACACTGGTGGTAAGTGGCACTTCAAGATTCAAGATAAAACACATAGGACTCCACTTCAGTTCTCTTCCTACAGCATTATCTGCCTGTTTGCTGGATTCCCAGAGAAAGCTTGAAAATACATTTGAGCTTAGAAACATACCCATATTGAAGACTGTGTAGGACCCATAGGCCTTAATAAGAATGCATACTTATGCTAAACGACACTGCAAATGTAAATGTCATGTGACCGTATTTCTTCTAAGGATAATTCATAACCAAAAGGCGGGTGCGTGCTCCAGCGGTGACGACAGCAGGACAATTCTTTACAACCGATTGCCGCCTTTTTAGTAATTAACATGCTCCATATAGATTGAAAGGTCATTTCTCCCCCTTTCTCTAACAGTCTTTAAAATTTACCAAATAGCGTCGCATTGTTGGAAATGTCACAGGCTCTACAGCACAGGGGTGATTCTACACAGTGATTCATGATGACTTAGTTCATTAAGAAAATTACAACTCATTTATTTGGATGCTATATCTCTTCTGCTCTCAAAGAATTCTCTTTGATTAAAAAAGTGAATTATGTTGACTTGTTTCAGTATCGTAGGTGGCTTCTAATTAAAATAAAAGATAATGTGTCTTAGCCTTAAGAACGTACTTTCTTTTCAATGACCAGTAGAAGTTACCATAAAAAAGTTGTGATGGCCGAGGCACAGCAACTCAGAGCTGAGTTCTCTTCTCTTTCCCCTGTCACTCAGTTCTCACTGCATGGCACCTTGCATAAACTTGTCTCTAAGCACAGACCAGGGAGCCATCCTGGAAACTCACCTCTCTTTCTTCGCCAAGTCTGTTGGTTTCATCATCAAAACTTCATTTAAGTCTGTCCCTTTTCTGCACCTCCACGACGGTTGCCCACATCACTGTCCCCAACATAATAGTGTCCCCACTCATCTCCCGTCTGCCAGTGGCCTTCTGCACAGTAGCCAGAGAAGTTGTACAAACCATCTGTGATAAAAGACAGGTATTTTCCCCCCACTGTATTGTGGACCAACATTCTTGCAAATTGCACAAAAATACAATAAAAACATGCTCAGATATTGTGGCAGTCAAATGTCATGGAAGTTTTTAAATGCCTATGCTCCGTTTTTGTGCTCATCTCGTGGTCTGGAAACAGACTTTGCAGTCTGGCACTGATCTGAGGATCACATTTTGAGTGTCACTGAACTAGAGAGATTTAAAAAAATATATAAATCAGATCACAACCCCCCTCCCCTCAATTCTGATTTCTCTTAAAATACAAACTAAAATAATTAACATCCCTTATACGGCCCAGCCTCAACAGGCCCTCTGCTAGTCCTCTGGGCTTGCCACCATCAGCCATCCTGGCTGTCTTTCGAGTCCTTAAAATGTTGAATTTCTGCATACTTTTCTGTCTCTGGAATGCTCTTCCCTAACCCATCAGCCTGGCTTTCTCCTACATTCTTCAAGGCTCACCTACGGTATCTCCTATGCAGGAAGATGTGGCCACACCCTCCTACCATTAACCCATGATGATAAAACTATTTGACACTCCTTCCATTGAAAGGTGGGGTCTGTGCCCACTCCCTTGAATCTGGGTACTCTTAGTGACTGCTTTCCCAATAGGATACGGTGGAAAGGAGACTTGTGCCGGTATCTAGGCTCAGCCTTTAATACTGACCACTTGCATTGGGGCCTCTTGGATTAGGTGCTATGAGAAGGTGTCCACCATGTAAAAAGTCCAACTGGCCAGAAACCTCCATGCTGGGAGGGAGCCCAAACTAGCCATGTGGAAAAGTGCCATTTAGACACTTGTTCCCATGCCAGAGAGTTGAGTAAAGAAGAGACTTCAATCTCAGCTACTATCTCACTGTATCTACAGAAGTACTCTGAGAACTCCCCCAGTTGAGTCCATCCACCCTAGACCCTTAAGAGATGATAATAATTATGATTATTAGACACTAAATTTTGTTTGTTATATAGCAACAGATAACTGGAAGAATTTCCCTGCTCTACTATTTGATTCTATCATTATATATATATATATATATATATACACATATATATGTACATATATGTACTCTATAAATGTATATATATATATACATACATATACACACATACATATGTGTATATACATATATTTTTTAGAGTGTACATGGTAGACATTATGAGCTTGTCTGGATTTGGATTTCCCTCAGAAGTGGAGCCTTAGATA
This sequence comes from Lontra canadensis, assembly GCF_010015895.1. Lineage (NCBI taxonomy): Eukaryota > Metazoa > Chordata > Mammalia > Carnivora > Mustelidae > Lontra > Lontra canadensis. Next base: position 7,806,962 of record NW_022631002.1, read on the forward strand.
AGGATTTCAGCGCAAATGGCTCCTAGATAAAAGAAAAATATATTATTTCCTAGATTAAGTCTGTATTTCCTTTTCTGCATCCAATAAAGGTTTCAGTGTAAATCTGTTAGAATAACTTAAGAGCGGAGCAGTTTGTAGTTCCTTTTGCCTTGTTTCTGTCATCTGGAGAGGTGATCCCAGGAGGCCCTGTGAGCAAGACAAGCTTGAGTTCTTTGGGGGCCACTGAGGCTCCATGCCACTGGGGACCCACTAGAGACTGTGTGGAACATGCCTCACAATGACCCCACTGCTCTTAGGGGATGCAAGAAAGCTGGGGCATCCATTCACCAACTCTTACTATCCTTGACTGAGGGTCAGTTCTGGAATGTTAATTCTCAGACACATTAGCCCGCACAGCAAGAAGGTTCACCACATTCCTGAAGCTGGAAAATGGCCTCAGGCAGAGGGATGGAGGCCATGTGCCCAGAAAACTGTGGAGACCTCTGCAGTGTAAGAAAAGGATATGGTGACAAGGTTCCATGGGCAGGAGGCACATTTGTGTCATTCCTTGCTTTATATGTAGTGCCTGGGGCCTATGGGACATGTGGTAAATGTTTGTTGAAGATCTGAAGGATGGCAAAGATACCTCCTTCTAGAAGTCTGTAGCAATGATCTGTGCTCTACAGGTCTCAGATTTTGCTGTTGACCTTGGCAAGACCCCTTTCTTCTCTCTAGGCCTTAATTCTCTGCATATGTGATAAGAGGTTGAGGTTCATGATTTCCACAAGCCCTTCTAGCTACAACGTCCTAAGATCTTTGGATAGAGTATATATAACCTCATTAGGCTAAGAGATCATATTCTAAGCTGAAGGAATTAGTTGGTTTTTACCAAGAAATGGAATGAGTGTTTTAACAAGGAACTGTAATTAATGATATTATGAGAATTACATTGTGATCTTCTGTCCTTTTAAAAAAGAAGGTTAATTGTTGCATAAATTGGGTACATATACACAGTGGAATTATTTAGAAACCATTAAAAAACAACTTTATGGAGAATGTTTTATGATATTGAAATATAGGCATATATTATGTGTGTAAAACATCTGTGCATATGAGTGTGTGTGTGTGTGTGAATATATGTATGAAAGAAAAAAAGGAATATCTAAGCTATCATTTTATGTTGGTGGGATAATGGTTTTTATTTTTAGATTTAAACTTATTTACACCTTCTAAATTGTGGAAAATAGACATGCATTATTTTTATGATCAGAATTTATATAACAAATGTGCACATAAATGTGTTTAAATGATGCAAAGAAAAGGTAAGGAAATGCAATCAGGGAAGCATTAAAAGGCCCCTCTGACCTTACTTGCTTGCTCAGGGGAAGGCTACAGCACTTTCCTTATGTAGACCTTGAAAACTACAGAAGATGAATGAAAAGTGCTGCATGTCATTTTAGATGCATATTCAGGCATTATCATTAGGTGCATGTCTCTCCTAAACTCTTCTGTCCTCAGCATCTATATCTATATAATGGGTATACCAGTAAAGATTTCACATAATGATTATAAAGACTACAGAGTATAATAATAAAAACACTGCTACATTTAAGGACAATTGAGGTTTCATGAAAGGTAATAAGAAACAGAGCATAGGAAACTTTAGTAGACTATTTTATAATAAATGGAATTTCAAAGGCAGGGAAGTGATAGCCGAGTTTTTATTCTGCCAGAGTCTGCCAACTACTCCTGGACAAAACTATGGCTGCTCTAGCATTGTAAGACATCAGTGGTGCTGAGGGCATTGATTTGATCTGCATGACTTTTTTTTTTTAAGATTTTATTTATCTATTCGACAGAGAGAGATCACAAGTAGGCAGAGAGGCAGGCAGAGAGAGAGGAAGGAAAGCAGGCTGCTTGCTGAACAGAGAGCCCGATGCGGGGCTCGATCCCAGGACCCTGGGATCATGACCTGAGCCGAAGACAGAGGCTTTAACCCACTGAGCCACCCAGGTGCCCCTGATCTGCATGACTTTTAAAAATAGGTAATGAAAAACAAAATAGCCCTGCCTGGGTCTCTCTCATGGGACAGGAACCTTGGGAGCCCTGAGCCAATATGTGAAGTCCAGCTACCTCGAACTCACCGTGCTGGAAAATCTGCATGGAGATGGAGAGAGGTGCCTAGGGAGCCCCATCTGCTCCTGGCCTCCTCTGGTCAAGTCTTCCCAGCCCAGCACCAGACATGAGAATCAAGAAGGCTTTGAGATTATTCCAACCCAAGTCAGCAGCACTCTCTCACAACTGCTGGGAGACCCCAAACCAAAACTGCCTAACCACTCCTGAATTCCCAATCAATAGAAACCATAAGAGATAATGAGTGTTGTGTTTTTAAGCTGCTAACTTTTAGGGTGATCTTTTGCACCATAACAGATGACTAATCTGATTTACACAACGGGGAAGGTGCAAACTGATACATCACTAAGCCACTTCTAATTCCAAGTCTGCACTTGCATTGTCATCATTCATTATGACTAACCTAATGCAACTGAAGGTCCCTCCATGGGCAAGCAGGGTTGAGGGAGGAAGCAGGGTCTTAGGCTTAATATAGCCACCTTCTCACCTCTGATGCTCTTTAAATGATGACTTATGTATGTATATTGCGGCTTTCATTTCATTTTGCCCTGTGTAAACACATTTTTCTAACCTCATTATTAACAATGGCCAAGTAGAAATTAATCAGTAGAGAGAGAGCCAGCTCTTTAATTGATGACGGCGAATGTGAACTTGGGATAAAGTCCTGGTAAGGCACATAGCTGTGTAGCTTTTACATTTTTCCTCTGATATTTTACCTACCACTAATTCACAAGAGCAGACATAGGCTCTATTTAAGACAATGCAAAAATATCTCTAAAGGAGATGAACCCAAAGAATCGTTTTCTACTAACAAGTTTCTGGAATTAAAAAAACAAGAACAAAAAACGAAAAACCAACAGCTTCTTCCTCATCACATTAGCTGCTTTTGGATTGACTTGCCAAATTCACTGAGTAGTTTGGTGCAACATGGAGATTAATATATTATCTCACCTGTTAAGTCTTCATTTTCATCCATAATAGAGTCAGTAGTTCAAAATATGGGTTATTTCATTGATTCTGCATGTATCTCCTGTAATGCACCAAGCATTGTACTCACCACTAGAGATGCAATAGTTAAAAAAAGAAGAGGTGCCTGTGGTTCTCTCATCCTCATGAAATGTACAGTCTAGTTGGAAAGATAAACATTAATTGGATAAACAAACAGACAAAAAATGTAGTTGGGTTGAGGATGCTGGAACAACTGGAAGTTCCTTTTATGGCTGATTGAAGGGTCTGTTAGAACAACCACGCTTAACAATTTGATACTATCTACTAAAACTAAACACTCTTGAGTATGTGCCCAACTGAAATCTGTACATATATTCACCAAAAGACATGCATTAGAATGTTCGCAGCAGCACTGTTTGTCATTGCTCTGATAGCAGCTTTCCAGAGCAACATGATGAATCTAACCAGCATAATATTGAATAAAAACACACACAATATAATAACTGTGTTTACATGAAGTAAAAACCAAGAAAGCTAGTCTGTATTGTTAGAAAAAAGGGTCGTGTTACTCTTTGTGATGAAGTAACTGGAAATGGGCTTAGAGGAGGGGCTTCTGGGAGCAAAGGTCATGGTCCGCCTTTGGATCTAAGAGTTGTAACGTTGGTGTCCTTGTTTCTCTGTTCATTTTTCTGTACGTATGCTATGCCATACTGCAGAAAGATAAGATGGTTAGCGGCTTTCTGTTGTGTGCAAGTTTCACCCTAAGGCCTTGTGAATGAAGATTGAAACTCTTATGATCAAGTTCTAACCCACCCCTTCAGCCTTCCTCCTTTCCCTTCCTGCCCAAACTTACCCAACTGAACTAGCCCCTTTTTGTCAAGGGCACCATACTGTTTCCTGTCTTCTTGAGTCTTTAAATGTGGTTTTCTTACCTGGAATATACCATTTCTCTTCCCCACATGGACTGCCCCTTCTTAGCAGAAACCAGTTCAGCTGTGATGTTATATTAGCAGGAAATCATCCCCAATTGCTCTTGCTACTCTCATATTCCATCTCCTGTGTTGTTCAGTTCCCTTCTATATTTCTTATTATGTTGTATTCAAATGATACATTTACATGTCTGATGACCTATCCCACAAACCCTATAAGCTCTAGACTGTGAATAGTGTCCTTGGAGGTGTCTCACCTATTCTTTAACTCCCAAGTGCCTGGCATAACTCCTAAAATGCCCTGTGTGCTAATAAATGCTTAAATAATGGATGCATGAGTACATTCTGGAATAAATCTGACTTGGAATGCAGGGAAATTAGGTTCTCATATAAAGAAGGGAATCTAGGAACCTGCAGTTTGTAGAGACAGCAAAACTATCAACTCTTACATGATCAACCCAACCAAGAGATGGGATTTCTGGAACATTCCAGGAAAATGGTATAACCAGACATAATAATTATTGATGGAGGTTAGAGTGTTGGATAAAGAAAACTTTGAGCATATAAAAAAAGACCTTTTAAGTAAATTAACATTGAAGGCAATTTCCATGCAATAGAAAGATATTGTTGTCTCCCCCGTAGCTAATCTATTCATCTAATTCATGCATTCACTCACTGTTTATTCATCCATTCATTCATTCATAGCTGTTTATTGAGCATTGAATCTATGTGCTGGAGATCACAGGTGACTTAGTCACTGCCTATAAAGGGAAGAAAAACCTGCAAATATATCATTAGTTGTATCCAACTTGATCATTGAGAACCAGGAAATGTCTCTACCATTTCAACTAGTTTTGGTATCTTTGGTATCACCATGTTGTTTATATGAAATTTCTAAATAATTCTAAATAATAATAATTTTAGTAGTTGTCACGTTATTGCCTATATGTATTATGTAGGCAATAAATCATATTTCCTTTTCTTTTGGAAGCTAATAATTATAATAAGCAAAAATAAAAAAGAGAAAATTTAAGTGAAAGTCTCTATCCACAAAATATATTTTTTTCTCATTTTTTCCCAGGAAAGTCTTCTTTTTTTTTAAAAAAAAATTTAATTTAATTTAATTTTTTTTCAGTGTTCCAAAATTCATTGTTTAGGCACCACACCCAGTGTTCCCAGGAAAGTCTTCTAACTTGCCATTGGGAAACATTGAGAAGCTTAGTCAAGGATTATCTCTGCTTGGTTGATAAATAGGTCATAAGGAGGAAAGCGTTATGGCGATAAAATGTGATCTGTTTTATAACCTTAGTGTCTATTACTTCCGAAAGTTACTTTGCCACTTTGGAGACATCTTTTTAAAAAACATTTAAATATGCTGGAGACCAGAATTCACTGAACAAACACCAGCTTACTTGTTTTTCCACTTTCCTAAATGTTAATCACAACTATTCAGATTGGTAATGGTCCCGGGGAGAATTGGCAGTGTCCTCCTGTGTACTCTTAACTTGTACATATCACTAGGCACTCACCTCTCGCCGTGCTCAGCTGTGCACGAGGCATACATTGCATTGCATTTAATAATTTGGTTGTGCATCTATGTCTCTAAATTTGTGGAGTAGAGAGAGCAGGGCCGTTCGTCTTTACATTCCTGAATCCAGGTTCATTGGATGGCACATTTTAAGGATTACATGTTTGTGAGATAAACTGAATGAGTGAATTTCTTTTTTTGTTGTTTTTTAAATATTTATTTATTTATTTATTAGAGATAGTGAATGAGAGCATGAGAGCGGACAGGTCAGAGGGAGAAACCGACTCCCCGCCACACAGGGAGCCTGATGTGGGACTTGATTCCGGAACTCCAGGATCATGACATGAACCAAAGGCAGTTACATAACCAACTGAGCCACCCAGGCGCCCGTATGAGTGAATTTCTTACCTTGCAATTATTTCCCACATTATTTCTCCAAAGATACATGTTTTAAGTTGTCCACATTGTGCTGGGCTTGGTTTTTGCTCCTACTGAGTCCTTTGATTCCAAATCAACCTAAGGATTTTAAAGCATTGGGATGATAAAATATCCACAGAGATTTGAGATGTTGGCGCTTTAATTTTGTGAGAGAAGGCACACTAACAAACGCAGACACATCCCCCAAAACAGAGAATAAGAGGGAATGTGTGAGGTCACCTCTCTGGGAATCCCACTGCCCGCTAAAGAAGGAAGTCTGTCTTTGAAAGTTGGCGTGACTGTGGGATGCTCAGCTGTCACTTTTTTCTCACATTTATTCTGAATGAGGACAATCCATCCATCAGTGCTTAAAGAGTTTTCCAACAGTACATTGACCTTGAATGCAGCACATTGATTTTCAGTAACGCACCGCAAATAGGGTCGTTACTGAGTCACCCAACAGTGAATGTGATTGGGAACAGATTTCTGAAATTCCAATAGGGTGCCACCTGCCCCGGATGATGGATCAGCCTACTGTAAACCATCCATCCTTGCCGAGGTCTTGAAAAGGGTGACACCTGTATGAAATTTATCATTATATACACCACCAGGCACAGCACAAGACCATAACTAGGCTTTTCTGGGATGGCGGGGCCTCTCCAGCAAGTGGTTTGTTTTGTTTGCAGTAGCATTTATTTACTGAAATGCTTTTCTGAGAAGGAACAACTGGTGATAGTGACAAAGATGTAAGCACTATAGGGAATTACATCTGCAGCAAGGATTGAGCGATAGATAAAGAGCCCATGTCTTAAGCTGTTAGAGGTTAACGCCTGATCAATTAAGGTGATTGTTTCTTAGATTGCATTGGACAAATGTATGCAGACAAAGGGTACGTTAGCACAACCAGAGGAGAAGAACAAAGAGAAATTAACTGATGCTAAACTCCAAATCAAAGTGGAAAATGATTTTATGTTCTTTTGAAATGCTAAATTATCTTAATGAAGAGTTTTCTTCCAAACCAGAGCTCCTATGTCCTTTTTTACTTTAGTGTTTAGAAACCTTCGAGTAAAATAAGAGGTTTCATCAAGAACTGGGTAATTGTAGAGGCCAGGCTAATTTTGCAACAATACAGATTTTGGAATTTGTCTTTTTTTGTAAAGTGATAGTGTATTTTATTAATATAAGTGATAATAATTGTCATTTATTACCTGCTATGTGTGGACACCACCCCTTGTACATTATAAGCATTACACAGACTTTTTAATAACCTCACCAGGTAGTTTTGATCCCCCCTCCGCATTCTATAGGTGATGAAACTGAGAGTTGAAGATCTTGAGGAAGTTGCTCAGGCTTTATAGTTATTGATGGCAAAACTGAGACTGAAGATCTTGTCTTTACTCTCTGACTTCAACCCCCGCCCCCAACCAACCACATACTTTCTGCTATGTCCTACTGTTGTTCCTCATGTAGCATTGGAAATTCAGTTGCAGGCCTTTAAGTCTATCTTCTGGTTTTATTATTGCTCACCTTAAAAGCAACCAGTGAGAACAGACCACATCCTGATGCTCCATCTGAAAGGGTTAACAGATGTTGCTGGGCATGTGCACTTTGCGAAGGTGCTCTTTTGGGAGTTGCTAAGCTCATGATTATCCTTCCCTAATTATAAGATACTTGGGAGAGGGAAAGTGTGTGGAGGGGTCTGAGTCTATTATAATTGATGCCTGTGAAACACACAGCCCAACCCAGCAGTCGTCTCTCCTTGCTTCAGACACTCCAGCATCAGATGGACATGATGCTCCCCTCCCAACCCAGGGGCTGACATCTAGCCAGCCAGGCCTTGCAGTGATGATAGGGAGGGCTTCCACGAGTCCAAACTCAGCCCAGGCTACTTACAGGAAGGTTTAGAAAGTGCTCACCTCACTTCTTTTGATAATTAAGTTCTATATTGTGTGTGTGTTGGGGGGTGGGGGATAGAATATCTGTAGCCAGAGTGGGCTGCTTGCTGATTCTGCTTGTTCTTGGAGTTCTTTTCTGCTTGTGTTACTTCCCGGAGCAGGCACAGAGGTCTGTTCCCAAGACTCAGCTTCATTCGTGTCCATATCCACCTCGCTCCTACATTCACGCTTGGGTTCCCAAATGGTCCTGTATGCTCTGGACTACAAGATTTTATAGAGCTGACATCTTTGTCTTTTTAATTTGAGCACCTAGTATCCAGCTTTGTATACGTAGAAGACCCTTGTTGCGTGTTCAGTGGAAGACAAAATAAGTAACAGAGGGACTCATCATAGTCTACAGCAAATACCCATTCTTCCACCTCACAGAGGCTGCCAGACCATGTGGCGTAAGCTACAAAGATTGTGGCCTTTCTGTGATGGTGACATGAAGACAGGAGGCCTTTCCTGGGATTTGTCAGCTCATGGTGAGAACAATGCAGCTGCCAACATGGGCTATTCCCGTGTCTTACATGCTGCAGAAATTTAACAAATGTCCATTGAAAACACAATTATTTGTTAAATAAATGGATGAATAGACATCTATTGAATGAATAAATATCCAAGTGAATGGATACTGTAAATAACTAAATATTTGCTGAATGAACAGACGGATGGTTATTTGTTGAATGACATGACTTGGCTATGTCAAGTTTCCCACAGTGCTAGGAATTCAGGCTGAACCAATACAGTAGACAACTTTGCATCTAAACTTGTCAATGTGTTGCGTTCAAACTGCTCAAATACCTCAACTCCCCCACTGCACAATGGATGGAACTGACTGCATAGAAATCTGTCCTCAAGATTCCCAAACCTTGCAGACAATTCTAGTTGCTGTGTCTAAAGATAAACCTCCCACTCATTTGTGCTATCCATTTCCTCATTTTTGAATGACGAGAAAATGGCATCCCGGGTGGTGGGCACACTGTGTGTGTTCGGGGAATGAATGGTGCCTCCTAAACTTCTTTTCCAGGAGTGATCAGTATTCAGAAAGGAGACCAAACACATGACAAATGTGATTAGAAACGACTGTCAAATAATGACAAATAAGTTCTAATAAAAACAGACACAATCTGAACAATTACTTGAAATGCAGGTATTTATCAAACAGGGCGAGATTAAAAATGACCATATTGCATTAGAGAAATCAAACTGATGGCATTTTAAATATGCAACTTGGCCATTTCCCTTTGCTCACGCCTTCTTCCTCACCAGGCTCCTTGCACAGAAATGGGGTGGGAGTGAATTCAAACAAAGAGCGTTCTAATGTGCACTGAAGTATTCACATTTTTTACCAATGTTATCTCCAGAGTTGGACACTGCAGAAAAATGAGACCACAGTATAGAGGAGAGTGGGACAGATGACAGCCTCTCAGACTCCAGTTGTGGAAAACAATGGAGAGATCGCAAGTAGCTGACTGTTCTCTGCGTGGGTGAGGGGTGCTCTGGGGCCCCTAGGAAACTGTGGTCAAAGGCCATGTATTATTAATGGAAAACTCCAGATAGATTGATCTATGGAAAAATAACTCACTAGGCATTGATGGTTAGGAAGCCTTTCTTTTGCTCCCTCTGCCAATTCATGAATTATCTATCTTTATTTTAGGGGCTTTGGAGAAATTCTGTGACTCTAGCCATAAGGCACTGGAGAGAGCCTGATATGAAAATTATACCAGTTATTTAGCTTCCTGTAGAAGTCATGAGCGTATTTATAAATACCGTCATTGATCACCACCCTCATCATCACGATATATATTTTCATTTTAATTGCCACCATGATTTATAACTTATTAATACGAAAATTCTTTTTTTAGGATTTATTTTTTAGAGAGAGAGAGGGAGGGAGAACATAAGCAGAAGGGGCAGAGGGAGAGAGAGACTCTCAAGCAGACTTTCTGCTGAGTGCAGAGCTCAGCTCAGGGTTCTACCTCAGGACCCTGAGATCATGACCTGAACTGAAACCAGGAGTCTGAGGCTTAATTGACTGAGCCACCTAGGACTCCCAATATGAAAAATCTTAAAAAGCTCTAAAACAATTAAATGGAACATCTGCCATCTACCATTTAGTGAATGCTGCCTAAATGCCAGCTGGTGAGCTCTGGACAGTTCATGGCTTCTGTGGGGCCTGAGGCTTATGTAATTTGGGGACTCTCCTTAAGAAAAATAATACAGGGGCCCCTGGGTGGCTCAGTTGGTTGGGTGACTGCCTTCGGTTCAGGTCATGATCCTGGAGCCCCAGGATTGAGTCCTGCATCCAGCTCCCTGCTCAGCAAGGAGTCTGCTTCTCCCTCTGACCCTCTCCCCTTTCATGCTCTCTCTCTCACTATCTCTCTCAAGTAAATAAAATCTTTAAAAATAATAACACAATATTATAAATACAAAATTCAGTATGAAACTGCATATTTATTTAGAAAGAGAAGGTTATAAGTTATAAATTTTAACAAGCTTTCAAATACTATGAACATTAAATATTTCCAGGGTCTCAGGAGGGGTCTATGGGAGGGAAAGGCCTCAAAGCTTAAGCTTCATCAGCGTTAATGTGGTGACCCTGACACTATTCTGATACTTTATGGGATTCTTGTCTAATCATCCCCCTTACAATCCTGCAAAGTAGATGCAATAATTTTTTCAATATTTTATTTATTTGTTTGGGAGAAAGAGCAAGACAGCATGAGTGGGGGGAGAGGCAGAGAAAGATGGAGAAGTAGACTCCCCACTGAGCAGGGATCCCAGGAACCTGGGATCATGACCTGAGCTGAAGACAGATGCTTAACCAACTGAGCCACCCAGGTGCACCTGATGCAACAATTTTTGATGTGCTATAGGTAAAGAGATGGTGGCTCAAAGAGGTGGAATGATAGGCTTGATGTTGCAGAGCCAGGATTAACACTTGGCTCCAGGACCTAAGGTGACACTCCTCATCATTCTGCTGGACTCCTCATGGAGTGAGCCAGCATTCTGCATGACCCCTCGAATTGAAAAGACAAGAATTACATACCACATGGATCCAGGGCTATCAGGACTGGGGTACACCTTGTTTGGTATCCTAACAGGTACCACCTCAATTAAAAGAAAGAAGTGAGGAAGAAAGGAAAGGAGGGAGGGAATAAGGAAAGGCGAAAGGGTAGGAGGGATGGACCAGGGTTAGGCCAACTCCCATCCTTTGATCAATAGCTGTGTGAGGCGATGGCATCCTAAACTGAGCCACTGAAGGGCATCTTTTTTGGCTTGAAGGAAAAATCACATGATAGGATATCTCATTGGTTGAGAGATGCCTCTTGTCTATGGTGACAGTCATGGTTTATTCCTGGAAGAATCCATAACTGATTCCTGAATACCTTCCCCACCCAGGGACCTCAGTGCACTACTGTGGCCAGAGCCCACTCCCAGCTCTCTGAGACATTAGCTTCCGCTTAGTCATACCTACACTCCTTCAGAATAAGAAACCGTATGGAAGGAGTTGTCAGACTTTTAACTTTTGAGTTCTTAGAAAACTTTTCCCCCAGCTCTCTAAGCCCTTACTCAGCTCATCTAATATCAGCATAATTTTCCAATAATCCAAACTAATTTACAAGGTTTTTCCTTCAGAATTAAATATTCCACGTTTGTTGAGGTTTTTTGTTTTTGTTCTTTCTGCTTCTCAACTAGGATATGTGGTAGCTATAGAGAGAAGGAGAATAATGATCTTATCCTTGAGTGTTTTGAACAAGGAACAGGTGGGCAATGAGGACGTAAATAGAATGTGGAAGGGTGAGTTTTTCAGGGATATAGAGGGCTCCGCCCCAACATGTCCAAGGAGCTGTGATACTGACTCGTGATGAAGGCAAAGAGAACCCTTATTATGGAGGGGGCTCTTTGCCTTGCAAAAGTACAAGTCTTGGTTTGGCTAGTGTTACATATGTGATCCAAGGAGGGGCATAGATAGCTCCCCTTCTCTATCGCAGGCCAACTCTGACTCTCTTCTGACTTCAGGTCCTGGTGAGCTCATATTGGACAGTGAGGTTGAAAGGCTTATTATGAAATCACCAACAACATCTTAGGGATCTCCTAGATCCTAGATCCTAGAACGATGAACATTCTAAAACTTCTGTATATGGCTTGGTACCTCTTTGACCCTTCTTGACTTAGCTGACCATTAGGGCATGGTCTCTAACCCACCCCTCTTCAAAGAGCCTATCCCAAACTTTTATATCTCAACTCCCTACCACTTAGAATGATGATACCCATCCTGAGTCTCCCTTCCAGATGGGGCTACCTTTATTCATTTGTTTACTTATTCAGTATTCATTTACAAATATCAACTATGCATCTGTTGTGTGCCAGGAGGTTCACTGGATTTTTCTACATCAAAGTCTTGAGTTTGATTACCAGCAAAGTGAAGAAAAAAGTCTTGAGAATCTCACTTAGCATATGCTTGTCTGTTGGCCAACTTTAAAAGAAGGTCTTTGGGGAGCTGCTGTAGCATCATTGACTTCCAAGTCAGATAGTTCCTTATTTAGCCAGTGCTATCTCCAGTTTTCATCATTCAAAGCTTATGGAGCATCAGAAGTAGTTTCCAAACAAGGAGATAAGAATCTGAGGCAGAGGCCAGAAAGTCACCATGATTCATCTTCATCGACATATCCTTTCTCTTTCCTGCATCATTGTGTATTCTTTCTTGACCATGCCTCCCAGCATACAAACATATTTCACCTTACCATCCCATCTTATATCACTTTCCCCTCATTTTCTATGCTTTAGAATCCTGGATTTTCTCAGCTCCTGAATTTAGCAACCTCTTTCCCAATTTGAAGGCTTTGCAACATGCTATCCCCAATATGGTACTGAAAATTTATTCTAGCTGGTTCCTTTTCCATACTGTGAATCTCATTTTAAATGGTTAATCCTTTCAGAGGCCTTTCCTACCACCGTATCTATAGTTGGTCTGACCATCCTTTTTCTTTCTGCAGTCATTGTTTGTTTTCTTCATATTTAACTTTTACCACAGTGTATGATGATCTTTTTTTTCTATTTTTCTCATCATCTACCCACTAGAAAGCAGTCTCCCAAAGCAAGGGTAGCTTCAAGAGCAGCAAAAGCTCCATCTTGTTTGGCATTACTGTCTTGGTATGAATTATATCCTTTCTAGATATTTATTGAGGGAATGATTGTTTAACTGAACACGTGAATGGATGCATCTTCCAGTAGCTTTGCCCCTCCAGTGCTTTTATAAAGTACCACAGAATTAGGGGTGGTCAGTAATGTCCATTTTGTTTTCATGGATGAACAGGGTATGCTATTCAACTGCAGGACATGGGTGGGAGTGAAGGCAGACGAAGAGGTAGCCAGCAAAGATTTTGTGTGAATATGAGATGTTTATTATCCACCATCTTTGATCTACGTGTCTGTGTGAGCCTACCTGTGGTTCTCTTGCTGGTCATCCAAGTGGCAGCAAAAACCTACCTGGAAATGTCATTGCAAAATTTCATCTCAGGTGTGGAACTGCTCATTCAGAGGGATGTGGGGAGGATGACAAAGACCAAGGTCAGCAGACAAGCTGCCCGGCTGGCTGGCTGCTTTGTGTGAGCTTCCTGTTTACCTTGAAGTTCTATGTCCAGTCATTGTCCCTCCCTACTGGGTGGACTTCCCATCTCCCTGCACAAGAACATGCAAAATGGGAAAAATCAAAAACATATTGTCCAAGATGAGATATAAGCGGCATGAAGACATGGAAAGAGCTCACAACAGAGGATCAGAGAGACATAGCATGAGTCTGAGTCCTGCCATTTACAGAGGTGGGGCTGTGGGATACTCATTTAATCTCCAAGCCTCGATTTACTCATCTGTCAGATGAGAACAACAGAAATACCTCCAATACAGAACTTCTATGATGGCTAAGTGAAAAATACATATGAGGTGTTTAGCACAATGCTTGCTACCTAGTACGCAGTAGGAAAAATTGAATAGCTTCTTGCCGTGGCATTACTAGCAGGGTAGTGGTGGAGTGGTAGTAAGAGTAGTGGGAGGAGGGGGAGCTGTGAAAGAGTAGTGGTGGGAGTTGTACTATTCATAGTAAGCAGAGGAGGAGGACGTGTAATAGGGCAGTGTTGATAATTGTAGTAAGATGGAGTTTTAACAGAGCTGCAGTGGTGGCAGTTCTAGGAGCAGTGAGGGGTGCAAGCGGAGTTCCAGATGTGATGGTGGGGTTGGTAGGAGTCATAGTATTAGCCGTGACAGGAAGAGACATAGTAGTAGTTTCAGAAATCATAATGGTCTCAGATACTAGCTTTAACAATAATCATAATAACAGCAATAATAGTAACAGTAATAGAAGAATCATTTTGATAAATGTTCTTCCCATTCTCCTGAGCCCATGCTTTCAAAACTCCCTGGATTGATTTGTACTATGTACTGTATGCTGGCTCATTTCGAAGAATCCTCGATATGTTGTAAAGTTCAGAAAAACAGATGAATGTGTCCTATAAAAAAAATGAAGTGACTTTCAAGAGGTCCTAGGAGATAATGCTGGAGTCTGCCATGGAGGCAGTGGTGGGCTTCCTGCCAGACACACAGGGAACACATGTGAGAGACGGTGAACGCCCTATTTCATCCCTTACCCTTGGCAGCAGTGAAAAGCTTAGTGAAAGAAAAAGGAGGGCCTGGCACCGATTTGTGTCCACCGAGTACCAGCCATTCCCTCACCCCGTTTACTCCTGTGCAGAACATTAAGGGGAAGGTTGTTCTCATATTATAAATAAGGGAACAAAGTCTCAAGGGTGTGTAGAAACTTGGTCAAGGTCACACAGCTGGTCTCAGGAGAGCTGGGATTGCGATCCAAGTCTTTTCGTCTCACCAGGGAGCAACCAGCCTCCTCAAGCCCTCCTGTCTCCCTATTCCAAAGGCCATATTGGGTTATGAAGCCCAAAAGGTTTAGCGTTCACTTGTTCCCTCGCTGACGCCGGGCATGAATCTGTCCTCAGCTAGATTGTAAAGTCTTCAAGAGAAACCCGAGGATGCTCTTTGCACCACACATGGTGTCCATTAAACAACAACAACAATAAAAACAAAAAGAACCACTTTGTTGCTCAATTATCATGTGCTGGCAATTGCCCTCAAGACGGAGTTATTTGTACAAATGACCAGAGGGAAATTGAACTAGTGCTTTGCTGGATTTTTGGCTAGAAAGAAAGCAGACAGAGGGAGTTTAGATCCAGCCGCATTCCTTATTAACTGAGAAATAGAAGAAAAGCAAATTACCTTGTCTTCCCGAGCCTCAATTTTCACATTTCTCAAACAACCAAATTTCTCTCTTTGAATTTAGACTCTCAGAAATACTGAAGCGTACACGTAACATGGTGCTTGGCAAGTGACAGGTAGCGGCCATGGGCGGAGGAGGAAGTGTTGGGTCCCTGGCTTAGCCGTTTACTCGCTGTGTGAGCTTCAGTTTCCTTACCTGTCAAATGAGGTGACAGTGATCGGCTCTCATAGGGCTGGGGCTCACTGAGTGAGTACACATATGGTGTGTTGGGGAGTGCCTGGCACACAGTGAATGCGCCGTAATTTTAAGGAATTAGCAGAAAGATCTGTATCATGAGAAGTGGTCTAAAAATAAGTATGAGGCAAAACAATATAATCTGTAGACGAGAGGCCATTTGAAGTGGGCCTTGAAGCAGAGGCTGTTTTTCTGGAAGGCTAAGAGGTCCCACAAATTCCCAGCAAAGGGAACAAGCATAAACATGGAGGTAGGAAAGGTGTGGCTTTCCTAGAGAATTGGGAACAAAATTAGCAATCATGTCAATGCCTACCTTCTACCTCCAGGAAGCTGGGCTGAGGTTGATAAAACTGAAGGCTGTTCCTTTGATGCGTCTGAAAGGACCAGCCCCACGTTCTGACCCTGGCGTCATCCTAACATTTATATTCTACTTATTCCGCGTGTATTTTACTCTGCACACTGTGTACTGATTTGTCACTTTTTTAGGGTAAGATTACGTCTCTGAGTAAGCTGATTAGTGTTAGACTGATTGTTTTAAAATAACTCAAGCGGCATCTGAATTTATTTACATACATGATATTGCCTTCTATAAACACAGCTGTACGCAGAAAGAAAATTCAACGGTATTTTGGGAAGTTAAGCCAACAGTTTTAGCTGTAATAAAGGCAGGCTTCTAGTTCTGGTTTCTCTTTATTTTTTTTTTTTTCTTTCTGGATTAAGTTTTTCCAGGAGGGGTGGGCCCAAGGACTCCTGCCCAGCATCCTCAGGCAGTAAGGGAGTTACGAGTTTATGCTGGTGGGCACGGGAGTATGTCACCGGCAGGCTGGCAGGACCTTGGAAGGAGGTGATTCTGCCGATAACAGTGAACGGATGTCCTGTCCTGGCATGGGTTTGGCAAGGCCGCGCTGACTGCTGTGCCAGTGTGGAAGCCGTTCCAAGTTTTAGGGCTACCTCTAACTTCTGCCTGTACAGGGAAAGGCTTTTATGATTTTGTTGATTCCAGGTGCCTTTTCTGACCACCATTCTGTGTGGCCAGGCTCTGGGTTAACTCTGGACACATAGCAACGGGCCAGTAAGACATAGATCCTTCCCCCGTGAACCTTAAAGTCTACTGACAGAGTCAGGCATTCAGTAAGAAGGCAGGAAAATCACTTTTCTATCGCCAGTGCGGCAGGTGCCAAAATGCCGAGTATAGGAACGCACGAGAGAATGGAGACACTTAGCCTGGATGCGGGTGGGTAGGGGAAAACGCCTTTGAAGAAAGGGCATTTAAACTGAGCACACAAAAAGATGAGTATGGACTGGGAAACTGGAGAGACAAGGAAAACATGTCTCCGGAAAAGAAAGGAATTTGGAGTGTCCACAGAAGTGGAGATGGGTCACCGTGGCTGCAGAGGAGAGTGAGGTGAAGCTAGCAGGCAGGTTAGAAGCCAGAGCAAATCGGCTTATGCAGGCTATGCCATGGATTTTTACTTTATCCTCCAAACAACGGGAGTCCATTGACATGTTTCAGCCATGGAATGGCAGGGTCAGATTTGTGTTTCGAAAAGATCACCTGGGCTGCCAGGGGAGAATGGATTTGTAGAGAGCTGACAATGCATGTGGCCTCTCAGTCAGTTGGCTATTGCAGAGGTCCAGGCAAGAGGGGAGGGTGATTAAAACTAAGGAAGATAGAGGTAGACATAGTCAGTGGAGTTTATGTTTGGATGTGAGGGAGGGGAAACGCCAGATCCAACTACCCTTTTTTCCGTGTTGCCTGAGCAAAAGTGGCACAGGGGAGATAGAAATGATAGGAGGGACCCAGGGTGGGGCATAAAAAGGAAATGAAGAGGTCTTTCTGACTTACATAAAATTTAAGGTGATTCTAGGCTTCCATCAGGAGATATGAAAAGGTAGAAGATGCATAGGTCCGACCATCTCAGGGAGGACTTGGGCTGGAGATTTGGGAGATAAAATATGAAAAGCCACAGAAAGGATGAGATTAGCTCCAGAGAGAGAGGTAAGGGGAAAAGGTTTATGAATATACAGCCACTTGAGAACATCTCTGTTCTTTTCAAAGCACAGCAGGTGGTTAGATATCCTGCCTGGGGAGGAGGTCTCTGAAACAAGTTTTGTGTATCATAGGGCAGAACTCAAAAAGTAAGCTGTGCACACAAAACAGGGCACCAATTCCAACCAGAGGATTTACACTATTTGTATCCCGATGCGTCACAATGGAGGACAATGTCCGTGTTCAACCCACAAAGGATTTATGTCTTCACTCCAATACTGCCCATTTTAAAAATCCAGTACAGAAGGGATTTATTAGATGCTGGTGCTTGATCTTTTATTTTTTTCCTTAAAATTTTGACTGTAGCTCATTATTCTTTTAATTATTTAAGCTCTTGTTATATTTTAACCCATTGTCACGAAGTCTTCCAGGTAATGTGGAAACTTTCTTCAGTGCCCAGTGAAAGGGAAAGAAAAACAAGAAGGAAAAATTTGGTAGGAGGATAATTTTCCTTTAAAAAATGCCACCATGTGGAAGTTTTCTTAGTGGAACTACTAGCACATTTCAAGAGGCAGTTTGGTGGAAGCTTCTTAGAATGGGCCCAAATCCCAGCTCTGTCACTCAGCTTTGCTACCTGGTACAAGACACTTAACCTCTTTGTGTCAGTTGCCTCATCTACAAAACAGACAAAATGAAAGTACCTACCTCATAGGTTGATGTAAAGACAAAGTAAATTAATATAGAGATTTAATTAGAAGTATTTCTGACACACGCAAGTACTTCTTAAGTGTTAGCTGGTATCATTTTCGTATAGACGACAGGAGACGGCCCGTAAATGAGAGGGAAACCTAAACTGTTTCCCTAGTCTGTCACTGATCAGTTCTGTGTTTCAGGCAACCACATAGTCTGGACAATTATCTTTCTGGGAAGAAAAAGGGGTTATTTTATCCAAACTCCTCTAAAGACTTATTTCTCTTTTGGCTAATGTTAAAATAAATTGAAGTCCTGATATATCAAAAAAAGTCTTTTATGTGTAAATATGTGTATCACATCTTTTACGATGGAGAAATATGGTAGGCAACTTAAATTTCCCATAACTAGGATACAATTAAAGAAAATGTGGCCCATAAACTTGATGAAATATTAAATAATCAGTTATTTTATGTACATGTAACTATGTACAGATGCACATTATATATGCGTACACATATATAAAATATGCTATTTTTGCTAGAAAATCCATAACTAGGCATGGGATAGAGACATTAATTGTACATTGTACATATTCTCTAATGATTGAATATTAGCAGATAATGGGACTTAATTTTTCTTCTTTATTTCTGTGTCAAAGACATCTATTATTTTTGTAATCAGCTTTCTTGAGGCAAAATTTACATACAGTAAAAATCCACCAATTTTGAGAATATAATTAATGAGTCTTGACAAATGTATCCAAGGTATAGAACCACCTTTACAATCAAGGTATAGTACCTTCCCAGCATCCCCCAAAATTCTCTCATGCACCTTTGCAGTCAATTCCCTCCTCCTATCCCGGCCCCTGAAAACCATGCTTTACTTTCCATGCCTTTACTTGTGCTGTGCCTGGAATTGATATAAATGGAATCCCACTGTGAGCAGACCTTAACCCCACCTCCTTGACTTAGCATGCTTAGGAGCTCTAACCATGTTACTGAATGTAACAGTCATCTGTTCTTTTTTATTGCTGAGTAATAGTCCATTGTCTGAATTGATCACAGTCTATTCATGTAGACAATCATGAGTTGTGCCTAATTACGGGCTATAATAAATAAAGCTCTTATGAGCATTAGAGTACTATCTTTGTGCAAACAAGCTTTCATTTGGTAAATACCTAACTTTGGTAAATACTGAGAGCTAGAGTTCCAGGGTGGTATGACAAGTGTATATTTAATTATAAAAACAAAAAACAAAAAACAAAAAACTGCTTTATGGTTTTCCAAAGTATCTTTACCATTTCTCATTCCCACCAGAAACATGGGAGACCCCCACCTGCTCCACATTCTCACCAATATTTGGTATAATCTGGCTTTTAAGTTTCAGCCATTCTAGTGTGTGTACAGTTGTAGCTCTTGTGGTTTTAATTTGCATTTCTGTAGTAACATGATATTGAGTAAATTTTTATGTGCATATTTGCCAATTGCCTCTCTTCTTTGTGGAAGTGAATTTTTTGCAGAGTTGTTTGGTTTTCTATTGTTAAATTGCAAGACTTAGTTTGATATTCCAAATATAATTCTTTTGTAAGATGGTTTACAAATATTTTCTCCCAGTCTTAGTAGTTTTTTTTTTTTTTTTTAAAAACAAAAGTCTTAACTTTGATAAAATTCAATTTATCAGGGCACCTGTGTGGCTCTGTCAGTTAAATGTCTGCGTTTGGCTCAGGTTGTGGCCCCAAAACCCTGGGATTGAAACACATCTGGCTCCCCAAGCCTGCTTTTCCATCTCCCTCTGCCAGCTGCTCCCCCTGCTTGTGCACTCTCACGCACGCTCTCTCTCTGTTAAATAAATAAATAAAATCTTCTCAAAAAATTCAGTTTATCACTATTTTCCTTATATTTTCATGATTTTGATATTCTTAACTATAAATTAATTTTCTTTAATATATATAAACCATATTGGTTATCTGTTTCATCTTGAAGGAACCTTGGTTGTTTTGCTATCTTTCAAGTAATTTGCAAATTTTATCTGTAATCAAATGTATTGAAATGAAATTGTTCATAACATTCCCTCATTGTCCTTTAAATGTCTGCAAAATCTATTGTGATCTTTTTTTTTAAATACTTGGTATTAGTAATGTGTGTCTTTTTTCTCCCCACGCTTCTGTCTCTTGTATGTATGTGTGTGCACGTTTGTGTGTGTTCAGTCTGAAGATTTACCAACTGCATACCTCTTTTTTAAGAGACTGCTTCTTGTTTCATTTATCTTCTTGATCCGTTTTCGTTGATGATTGCTCTTTTCTTAATTATTTCCTTGCTTCAGCTTCTTTTGTTTTAATTCACTTTTCTTCTAATTTATTGCAGTGGAAGCTAAGATCAATGATTTGAGACCTTTCTTTTCGTCTGATGTAATTATTTAATGGTATAATTTTCCCTCTAGGTGCTGCTTAAGCTGCATCTCACAGACTTTGACATCTGTGTTTTCATTTTCATTCATTTCAAAATATTATCTAATTTCTTATGTGATTTCTTCTTTGGCCAATGAATTATTTAATAGTTTTTAGTTTAATTTTCAAATGTCTTGGGATTTTTCCACATACTCTTCTGTTATCTATTAGTAATTTAATTCCATTGTTACAAAGAATATATTTTACATGATTTCAACTATGGTAAATTAACTGAATTCTGTTTCATGGTCCAGAATATAATTTATCTTGTTGACTATTCTACGTGCACTGAAAAAGAATGTATATTATGCTGTTAATAGATGGAGTGTTCGGTAGGTCAGATTAGCTGATAGCATTGTTTGAGTCTTCCACATTCCTACTGATTTTCTGTCAACTCTATCATTCACTGAAAGAGGAGTCTTGAAGTCTCTGAATATAATTGTGGTTTTGTCAGTTCCTCATTTCTGTCTTATCATATTTTGCTTCATGGGATTTGAAGCTCTCTATTAGGTACACATGCATTTAGGATTATTATGTCCTTTTGATGAATTGACCCCTTGAGCATATGAAACATCCTTCTTTATCCCTGGTAATATTACTTATTTTGATATTAATATAATCTTTTCTGTGTTCTTTTGATTGGTGTTTGCTTGATATATCTTTTACCATATTTTCACTTAAACCTATCTATGTTTTCAAATTTAGAGCAGGATTCTTACAGAAGCATAAAATTGAGCATGATGGTTAATTTTATGTGTCATCTAAACTAGGCTAAGGTGTAAGTTGTTTGGTCAAACACTAGTCTAGATGTTGTTTAAAGGTAACTTTTACTTATTTTTTATTTTTATTTTCATTTTATTTTATTTTTTTAAGATTTTATTTATTTTATTTGACAGACAGAGATCACAGGTAGGCAGAGAGGCAGGCAGAGAGAGAGGAAGGGAAGCAAGGTACCCTCTGAGCAGAGAGCCCGATGCGGGGCTTGATCCCAGGACCCTGGGATCACAACCTGAGCTGAAGGCAGAGGCTTTAACCCACTGAGCCACCCAGGCACCCCTATTTTTTATTTTTAGAAAAGATTTATTATTTATTAGAGAGAGAAAAAGAGCATGGACTGGGAGGGGCAGAGAGAGAAGGAGAGAAACAGATTCCCTGCTGAGCACTGAGCCCAACAAAGGGCTCTATCTCACGACCCTGAGATCATGACCAGAGCCAAAACAAAGAGTCATATGCTTAATTGGCTCACCACTCATGTGCCCCTGTAAAGGTAATTTTTAGTTGAGATTAGCATTTAAATCAGTAGACTATGTGTAAAGCAGATTTATTTATCTAATGTGAGTGAGCCTCAGTTAATCAGCTGAAGGCCTTAATAGACTGAGGCTCCCTGGGGAAAAGTAATTCTGCTTCCACCTTGCCTTCAGATTCAGGATTGCAATATCATTTTCTCCTTGTGTCCCCAGAATGTTGGCCTGCCCTGAAGATTTTGGGCTTGCCAGCCCCATAATCATATGAGGCAGTTCCTTAAAGTAAATCTCTCTATATATACACTATTGGTTCTGTTTCTCTGAAGAACCCTGGTTAATACATTGGTCTTTTTTTTTTTTTCAGATTTTATTTATTTATTTGACAGACAGAGATCACAAGTAGGCAGAGAGGCAGGCAGAGAGAGAGAGAGAGAAGGAAGCAGGCTCCCCACTGAGCAGAGAGCCCAATGCAGGGCTCAATCCCAGGACCCTGAGATCATGACCCAAGCCGAAGACAGAGGCTTTAACCCACTGAGCCACCCAGACACCCCTGGTTTTTTTTTGTTTTTGTTTTTGTTTTTTGATACAATATAACAATCTCTGACTTTAACTGGAAGTGTTTAGACCATTTACATTTAATGTAATAATTGATATGTTTGAGTTTTAATCCATCATCTTGTTATTTGTTTTATATTTAATAATTCTGTTCTTCTTTTTTCCCTTCTTTTTCATCCTTCTTTTGGACCAATTGAGTATTTTAAAATGTTATTTTATCTCTGTTATGGCTTACTGTTCTAGTTCTTTTTTTAAAAAAAAATATTGTTCTGTGTGTGTGTGTGTGTGTGTGCGCGTGCACGCGTAGTTCAGTTTATATAATTATATAATTATTTAATTATATATTACAGCCTGCCTCCAAATAGTGTACTACTTTGTATATAATAGAAGACCCTTACAGCAGTATACATCTATTCCCCCCTTCTAACTTTTTTGATATTTGTGTCATATATTTTACCTTTTTAGAGATACTCAATCCCACAATAAATTGTTATTTTGCTTTAAGTAGTCAATTATATTTTAAAGAATTTTGAAACAAAAGAAAAAAGTAACTTATGTTTACTTTTATGTTTACTGTTTCCATCACTCTTCGTTGATCTGTTTAAATCCAAATTATTATCTCCTATTTTATTTTACATAATTATCAATAGGATTCTTCTGTCATTTTTATCCTTGTTCTTCTGTACATAATATGTAATATTTCTCTGGATGGTCTTAAGATTTTCTTTTTATCTTTGAATTTCACCAGTGTGATTTTGATGTGCTTGGTGAGATTTTCTTTGGATTTATTCTGTTTGTGGCTCATTTTGCTCCTTTAGTCTGTCAGCTTCTAGTTTTCATCAGATTTGTAGGGTTTTCAAACCTTATTGTATCAAATTTTTTTTCTGTTTCTTCCACATCCTTCTTAGAACCCAATTACTTGTATGTTAGACTACTTTATATTTTTACCAGACACTACTGACCTTCTGTTTTTTCCTCAGTGTTTTTTCTCATTTGTCTTCTTTTTTTTTAACTTTCTATCATTCTATTTGTAAGATCATTGATTTTATCTTCTGTAATGTCAGTCTTCTAATCCTACTTAATGTAGTATTTATCATTTCAGATATTGCATTTTTTCACGTCTACAAGTTCCATTTGGGTCTCATAAAAATATATATCATTTCTCTACTCATCATGCTCTTATTTCCCTTAATCTTCTTGAACATGTAGGATATATCCAGAAGTGTCTTAGAATAACTGTTATTTCTAGTTCTGATTCTATTGACTGATTTTTTTTCCTCCTGATTTTTGGCCATATTTTCAGCTTTTTTTTGTATGTCTAGACAATTTTGATTGAATGTAAAGCAGTGTAATATTTTGTTGATTGCTGGATTTTGTTGTATTTTTGACTCTCAGTTATTTAGAATTAGTTGGATCTTTTTGAGGCTTACTTTTAAGCTTTGTATGATGATAAGCATTTAGTCTAAATTAGCCCTACTACTAAGGCAATTGCCTCCTGAGAATTCTACTTAATATCTTGTATTTTATTATGATCTTTTCTCTCTGGCTGGTGGGAAGACAAACTATTCTCGGTTCTGTGTAAGCTCCGGGAATTTTTCTGCCTACTACTCTCATGGGTAACTTGCTCTCACTTATGTACAAATTAATACTCAGCCAAAGACTCCAGGGCATCCTGATGCAGATTTTTCAAGTTATTTCTCTGTGCACCTCTCTTGTCATCTTACTCTGTCCCACAAATTCTAGTTACCTAGGGTTTCCTGAACTCTGACTTCTATCTCCTCAATCAGCAAGACTGAGTTGAGTCTGTTAGGATATTATTCTCTGTGTTCTGTCCTGGTAACTAACTTGTCTGTAACTTATTAAAATCATAGAGTTTACCTTATCCATTTACTTTTTTTCAGGAATCATAGCCCTATAGTGCCTGTTGTCCAATGTCTAAAAGCTGTCATATACATACACACACGGACACATGCATACACACATATTTCTAATTGTTTAAGTTAAGAGGATAAATCTGATCTTTGTTAATTAACATTAGTCAGAAATGGAAGTCTGGAGTTACATTTTATTCTGGTACTTTCTGACAATTAATAATTTAATGATAAATTGTGAATGTTTTGCAAAAATATAGGAATGTATGTTTTAATAGTGACAATCAGAATATATATACACATGCACATTACATTACTTTTTTATGCCATCTGTACAAGAATAGCATGAAAAGATATTCTGGGTCCTCACTGTGGTTGTCTTTAGATGGTAAGACTATACAACATATTTTTTTTTCTTTCTTCTCACTCTTTCTTGGATTTTCCTACTTAATAAAAATTGAGAAATTGATTTTATGTTGGAAAAAAATAACCTTTATTTTAAAAATACTTAAGTAGTTATACACTGAGGAAGTAATCCTAGAGTAGAAAGGTCTTATCTACACAAAAGTTTTATGTACATGAATTAACATGCACATGCAGATTATCTTATATACCCTATCCTGGGCTTGGCATTTTGCCCTCATATTTCCCTCATTTTCAAAATATAATTAGGCTTATAATAAATATAGATACAATAAAATAATAAAAGTGTCAAATGGAGGTAAAGTTCAAGATACAGGAAATGAAATGAGTACACAATATATGGGTTGAGTGGAGAATGATGGGCATGGAATAGAAAGGAGGCACTTGTAATTTTAGTAGCAAACCTGCTAAGGTTTGGACTGGGGATTGCTTTGAAAACTGAGCACAAAACTTTTCTGGGAGCTTACTGGCAGCCAAAACAAAGAAGGAAACAGTAGGATTTGGACTCTCAGAATTTAAAAGTGGTTTTGTCTAGAGATTGCCTTTTCAATTTTCTGTATTCCACTTCTTACTTCTGAAAGAACATTTTCACATAAATTAGAACAAAGAAACCGTCCATGGATAGAAATGTTGTGCTCAGCTTTTTTAGGACAAAAGAGAATGCCAGGCATAGACCCTTTCCTTAATGGGACTGGGTTCCTAGAGAGTAGGGAAGACATGTATATAAACCTGGAATCATTTGAGACTGAAACAAGACAGCATATGATTGATCTTAACTTAAAGTCAAAGCCTGCAAGATTCCAGTTAAAGGGTGACCTTTGGGTCTTAATGGATGGGTGAGTAAGGATAAGCACAGGGGAGGGAAAGGCATTCTAGGGGAAATTCACAACACAGAGTAAGGTAGAGAGGGAGATGAGGGCATTGCAGATGGCCTGGGAAGGTTAGGTGCTGAGTCTGCCTGTGGGGGAGCGGAATGGGTATGGAAATAAACACACTGACTCTTCAATGAGCGATCATTCCATTCAAGTCACGCAGGAGTCCTAAATGTCATGGTGCGGAAACACTGACAATAAGCCCACGAGCTCTCAGTCCCAATCCTATCTTGGCTAAATCGAAGGAATTAAGTAAAGAAACACAGTACCCAACACCCTGAGGCTTTAATAGGGCTACATGAAGTTTCATACTTTAGGGTGTGCTAGGCACCAAGCTCTCTCATGTGTGTTAAGGCATTTTGTTCCATTTTAAAGACAGTGCGAAAGCTCACATACAGGAAGGAATAGTTGTGAGTTCAAATCTAGTCTTCATTATTTTCATACTGTTTTACTGTAACAAGGCATTCTGGGGCAGCAGAGCTAAGACTTGGAATTTCTAATAGAAAGGTCCCTGACCTGAGCCCGCAATTATACACAGAAATTTTGTTTTGTCAGTTACTTTAACTAGGAGTTTGGATTTGTTGAAAGGGTGATGAAGGCAGCAGACTGGACAAAGTTTCTAATCTGAGTTTGAAAGCCTGTGATTAGAAGACCAAGAGCCTGAGACAGACATGTTGCGGGGGTGTGTGTGTGTGTTTGCTTTTGTGTTCAAGTCCTTGGGGAAGAAGCAAGCTGCTCTCAGACTGAGTAAGAGAAACCATGAAGTTCCTTTGAAAGGAAATGACCACCTTTGGCCCTCACCCCCCTTGAATCAGGAGAGGTCCAGTCGGGAAAATACCAACCGCACTGTTTCAGCTGAAGAAACAGCTCGGTTGCATGGGCATTGGAAAACTCAACAGGCGGAAACAGGCACGCTGAGGTCACACAGCAGTAAAGCCTGCGGGAGGTGGCGACCACACCCAGGGCTGGGGAGCAAATGGTAGATGTCAGGGATGTCTGGCCTCATGGAAGAGCAGCTGATTCCCAAATGTAGCTCAGGCGAGGGACCCTCAGAGCAGAGCGCCACAAGTCTCTTGGTGTCCATCCCTCCAAAGGGGCTCAGTGAGGCTGCCTGTGGGATTGTGGGAGTTCTCAAAGTGCCAGAGTCAACAGCAGCTGCAGGGGTGAAGTGCCACTGCCAAGGTGAAGCCAGGCTGCGAGGAACTGCCCGCCAAGAGAAGGTAGCAGACCCCTTCTCCCGCTCTTGCACGGCAGGCTGCCTCCAGCGCCCCCTGTTGGCAAGTCCCAGCGTGGAACCGGCTTCAGGAGGAACTGCCCGGCGCCCAGCCCAGCGCCACAGAGCAGGCAGTAGGGAAGGGGTTTGTGACTGACACATGCAGCCTCATAACCAGATTCCTTTTCAGGGTCTCACAAAGGCTGGCACAGCATGTGGGTGCTCCCTGGCTTCAAGAAATCGAAAGGCAGCTGCCCTTTTTTGAGGAATGACTCTACGCTCTGTGCTGAGATGAAAACATTCACGTTCTCACTTTATTTTATCCTTACAATAACCCGGGAGATGAGTAGTAGTATTTCCATTTTACAAGTGGAGTATTTGAAGCTCAGAGAGTTTATGCAACTTCCAAAGGGTCACAGAGCTAGTAGGTGGGAGAGGCAGAACTCAGTGACTCCAACCTTCCTTCCCACTCACTAAATGACAACTCCCTCTATACTCTCTGTGGTCAGGCTTACCTACCTTGAACACTGACCAAGCAGTGACATCTTCCTCATGATGAGGAAGCCCATGAAGTCAGCACTGTGGAGAACTTGATGGAAGTTGCATGCAGGTCACCAGCACTGTGCACATAGAAGCAGAGGCACTCTCTAAATACTCATTTAAAAAAAAAAAATATATATATATATATATATATAGAGAGAGAGAGAGAGAGAGAGAGGTATGTATAAAATTAAAATATGTATGTATGTTTAACTTCTCTTAGCCTTCCTTTAGTATAATAGGAACGGGTAGCCAGATGTATAATTTGATACGCAAACATATCTAACTTATGTGCAATGCCTGGCTATGTCTAAAATATATTTTAGCACTGCACAAAGGAAAGCAAATGCTTTTGAAGCCAGAAAGGAAGCACATGACACCAACATGCCCGTCGTTCCTTCTTCTGAGGCAAATGTGAATATGTGCGTGATCTTTGAATTAACTATCCCGTTGAACTATGGCCGCTTCTCCCCCACCCTGCCCATCCCCCATCCCCAACACAGCCTATCATTAGCTCCTATCTGGAATCGACAGTAGAGTAATTTGAACTCTGGTTCCCAAGGGCCTATTCTTTTACTTCCTGCTGTAGGAATACGGTGTGTATTGATTAGATATCAGACTGTAATGGGCTTCCAATCTCTCCGCCTTAAGATATATGATGGAGATGACAGGAAACAGATACTCTGTTGCTACTTGTAAATAGTCTGGTTGAACAAAATGGTAGGTAACCACTTCGGTGCCGAGCACTCTTACCACCAGGAAGAAGCTACTTTATCACTCTTTCCAATATAATTTCTTGGAAAGGCGAGGCAGGGGATTTCCTTGTGAGGCCAGAGCCACGGCCCAAGATTGTCATCTCCTTGGGAAACTCTGCCATGAGGAGTGTTGTTCAGCTGGTTCAGATCAGGCAGCCCCGGCAGCAGCCCCAGCCCACTTGCCCTTGCTCCACTGCTGCAAGGGGAGCGGGGGTGGGGACTGAGCAGAAGCGGGAGCAAGGCTGAACGCCTCCATTTACGAGCAACACCTAGAGCCAGCCACTTCCAGGAGCCTCAGTTTCTGCATCCGGAAAATGACTCCATTTGTTCTTCGTCCGGAAAATGACCCCATAGCCTTGGTCACGGCATTGCCACAAAGATTGAGCTCAAAACGCATTAAGGGTAGCACTGTCTTAGCTATCTACCCACCCCTGGCTTACCCCTGGAATTAGAAGCTTTCCCTTTGCTGGAATTCTGACAGTCCTTCAGTTTGGGCAAGACCTGGCCACACTCAGCGTATCTCCTTGTGTGGCAGAGTTCAGACCCCAAAGAGCACACAGTGGTGGCATTTGCAGGCCAGTGTGCTGAAAGTCCCAAGCTGAGCCCAACTTCTCTGGCACCGGGGCAAATGCTGGTTCCACACCACTGATGGCAGCCTGGCCCAGGCGCTGATAACTCCCTGTTTGAAGCTGCCTCGGCTTGTTTCGTGGGTTTAACCTACTTCCTGCATGAGGCTTTCGATGTTGGAGTTACCAGGACCCTGACTCACAGCTTGGTAACTGCAGAGGTAGATATGAAGTTGATTTTGCCGTCTTCTTCTTCCTGGTGGCCCTGCAGACGCCAAGGAAAGCTTTACAGGCTGCCCTCCCTGAAACAGGCGGTTTGATTTCGTGCAGATCCCAGTGTCTTCTGTTGGATTGTTAAGTTTCCTTCCCTTTTCTTATCAGCAAAGATGACTAAAAAGCAAGTTGGATGGCAGTTCAAAAAGGATTCCAATGGATGATTGTAAACTTTTAAGGGAGAATACAATGTGAGTTTATACATTTTTAATTATACCAGGTCTGAAGCTCATATTCATTTATTACCAGCGATATCAGCCACTTATCTGCCACTTCTCTAATCTTTGCCCTGCAAACAGGCCTGACCTCTGATCAAGGAAGATAAGAGGAGAATAAACAATGGCTACCTGCTAGGACTGATTGGAAGAGAGGGATCAAAACACCAGAAGCTCCAGTTAATCCTGGATTCCTTCCCATCTTTTTTGCAGCCACTGCTTCAATGGGCGAAGACAAGTGGACCCAGCCGCCTCCTTTGCTAACATTTCCCCACTGCTCCTTCCTCCCCTGCCCCCATTAGAATCAGGGGATCAATAAAAGCAGCTTTGAGAGAGGAAGGAACCGATCTTCAGGCCGGTATCAAATGCCCTATCTCCGCAGCATGGGAAGAAGGGCCAGTGTGCAGCGAGTGACCTAATTGCACATTCCAAAAACACCGAATTCATATTATTGGCTTCATCAGCATTGTCCCTCCTGGAGGTTGCTCTTAATTAGTCCGGGAGAGGATTGAAGAAAAGAACTGGGACTGTTAGCTTCAATACAGAAGGATCTGGCCAGGAGAGAAGCAGACACACGTTAATGATGGACGCCATTTATCGAGTGCTCTGTCCATGCCAGGTCCTGAGCTAAGTTCCTGAGGGTCGCTGTCTCCCTTCATCCTAGCAACAGCTCTTGGAAGACAGTCTGATTATTCCTGTTCTACAGATGAGGACAACTGAGGCTTGAAAATGTTAGGAAGTTTGTCTGCATTTGCACAACTGGTAATTAATTGCAAAAGCAGATTTCATACATAGGTCTGTCTGACCCTCCCAGCATCCCCAAATTCCAAAATGAAGGCTGCCTCTGGGTCCCCATCATGCCAAGCCACCTGTTCTCCATCAGCAGAAAAAGGAGGTGGTACAAGGAGGTCATTGAATTCAGTCCTTCATTTTTCAGACAAGGAGGCAGAAGTTCAGAGAGGGAATGTGACTTGCCCAAGGTCACACGGCAGGGCTATCACTAGGTCCCCCAATTGTGGACTGTGGGCCTCATGCCCTTGGCAGAGATAAAACACACTTGGCTCCACCTGCGTCCCCTCCAGACAGTAGCAAGAAATTCACCACTCCTCAATAACGTGGAGCTACGAAGGCCAGAAAAGTGGAGAAACAGAAACTTGATATGATACAAGGGACTTTCATAGGTTATTTTGTTTATTCAACAGTCTTTCATTGTGCATCTAATGTATATATAAAGCACAGTTGAGTGCTGCAGTTTTAGCAGTGAGAAACAGGTATACTAAAGGCTTGCTTGCGTGTGTGTGTGTGTGTGTTTATTTTCCTACTTTCAAGTAGCTATGCTAGAGACAAATTTGAGCTTATAAGTAAAATGAGGCAAATACGATTTAAAATAATAAAAACTTTAAGTGCCTGTAGACATGCATTACAGAGGAAGGCATCAGGATGTACGTTTGCTTCAGAATTCATCTTGATCACCCAACATGCTTTTTGCAGTATTGAAGCAATCAAGTTTTTTTGAATTCACTAGTTATAAAGTAAATAAAAACAAACTAAAATAAAAGCACTTCTAAATTGGATGTTCTTACCTGGGAGTAAAATGCTGAGTATCTTAGAAAGAAGCCATAACGACACTATCATTTGCTGAGTACTTACTCTGGGCCAGGCATTCCACAGACATGATCTCATTTAATCCCCTTGAGACGCTTGCAAGGTGTTATCATCTCTATTTTACAGATGGGGAACTAAAAGAGTAACAACATCTCACTAAGACCCATAACCAGGCAGCCAAGAAATAGCTAAATTAATTATAGAGCTGATATCACAGGTAAGATACCCCCCCACTTCATCACAAGAGGATTGTTAGGGTCATATAATAATGATCAAATCACAATGACAAAAATAATAATTATCGCATCTTGAGCAGATGCAGTATATCAAGTAGTATGCTGAGCACATTTCAGACATTATCCTATTTGATCCTCACAACAAATGCAGGAGGGATATACTATTATTATCTTTATTTTCCAGGTGAGAAAAAAGCACAGAGAGGCCAAACAACCTGTCCAGGGTCACGCAGCTAGTACACGATCGGGCCAGGGATCAAGCCCAGCTAAGGACAGCGCTAGTCCTACACTTGTAACCGCTGTATGCTATCTATGCTATATTGCCTTTCCAAGAAGAAAAGATATAATTCAGCATGGCTAAGTGTATGTCCCCAAAAACATGAATTTATACGGTACGTCAAAAAATGCCAGAAGGGTGGAGGGCAAAAAGTGAGACAGCATAGAACAATGAAATCAAGAATTCCAGAAATATCAAAATATCACTGTTTTTCCTTACACCAGTCAATGAAAATATGGTTTAAATGGGAAACAATCACCCCAGATTGTATTTTTACTTAGGAGTTGAATAAATTTTTACCCTTTAACATATACCGTACTATTTCCTTCCCTGAGATATAAAACACACAGGGAAGTACATGCTGAAAGCTCAACTTTTTACAGTTATGGTTAGGGACTTTTGATTTTCCCTTCTGTATTTCTTACCCAAGATGGCCATCCCTAGCAGTGAAGGACCTGTGTTCGTTGTCTCCTACAATACGCATGCCTGGATTTTCTGTGTAGTTATATTTTAGATTAGCAAAGTTTCTTCCCCCTGGTCTGGGAGGATTTTCTTCAGTCTGTGAAATGCGGACTTGCTTCCCCCCATCTATCTGCCCTCACGCTCTCCCAGGGGCTTCCAGAATGCTCTCTGAATGCCCTATTCCACTTCATCCTTTATGCTTCAGGGCACAGGACTATTTGGCTGTAGGAATGTTGGGCCTTTTTCTTTGCTGCTCTGTTTATCAGACTCATAAATAATTCTCCGGGTCACCCTTAGCCAATGTGAGCATCCTTTCCTCATAAATGCCAACAACTAGTTCACAGAAGTGTCATTACTCCTCCATGATGAGGGTCATCCATTAAGTAAAATCAGAGGAAAATCACCTGACACGTTTTAAGCTTCTACCTGATGTCAAGCACTTTATGTATACCACCTCATTTGACTATCACGAGAACCCTGAGAAATTGATGTTACTGGGGTGCCTGGGTGTCTTAGCTGGTTTAACATCTGCCTTCAGCTCAGGTCATGATCCCAGAGAGTCCTGGGATGGAGCCCCGTATCCCACTCCCTGCTGAGTGGGGAATCTGGTTCTCCCTCTCCCTCTTCCTCTGTCCCTCCTTGCTGCTTGTGTTTTTTTTCTCTCTCTCTCAAATAAATGAATAAAATCTTGAAAAAGAAAATTAGTGTTACCACCCCCATTTTATAGATGAGAAAACTGAGGTATCTGATTTGCCAAAGGTTATAAAATGAGCTTATTATTAATAAACGCAGTTAGCATTTATTAGGTTCTTACCATATACCAGAAACTACCTCTATCACGTCGCAAATATTAGTTCATTTAATTCCACAATAACACTGAGTGGTGAACATGATTGTTATCCCTATTTTATAGTTGAGAAAACTGAAGCACAGAGATGTTAAGCGAATTTTACAAAGTTGAACAGCTAGGGAGCAGTTTAAAATCACAAAGTATGATTTGCCAACTTGCACTCCTAAGACAAAGTGAACAGTTACCAATTTTTCTAACA
The DNA here is from genome assembly GCF_010015895.1 of Lontra canadensis. Taxonomy (NCBI): domain Eukaryota; kingdom Metazoa; phylum Chordata; class Mammalia; order Carnivora; family Mustelidae; genus Lontra; species Lontra canadensis. Next base: position 7,839,640 of record NW_022631002.1, read on the forward strand.
AATCAGAGTAAGATTCTATAACCTCCATTTTAGACATATAAATGGATGGGATTAACTCTGGGCAATTGCCAGTCTTGGGATTTAAGGTCAGACAGTATTAACTGGAGGATTGGTTCTGCTGCGTCCAGTAATATGATCTTGGGCAAGACCCCTGTGGGCCTTCTAGGCAGAGCTGCAAATTCTCTCTCTGTGAGCAAATGTAGGAAAAGGATAATCTTAACTGTAGTTGTCCATATATTGGTAGATCCACAGAGAGCAAACAAAAGCCCTGCTTCTGAAGAGGAATCAGCACCTCCTCCCCTGGGAGTTTAGGGCCACAGGTTAATACAAAAGGTATCCATTCTAAATTTCTCACCAAAATAGCCACTTTCATATTAGAAAAATAAACTCCTCACAGCAATCCAAGAGATTACTTTCATTATATGTTTTTCTTTCTTTGGAAAAATATTGACTTGATTTTTTTAAAAAATGAAGGTGGCCCTAAATGTGTAAAAGAGAAAGTTTCTGCTCTCCTTTGCAGGAGAGACTTTTAGCATGTCTGTGTGATCTGGGTCTGGCACTTGCCTGTCGCCCTCAGTAACAGATCGTGGGGGTCGTCTTGTGTTAGAGTGTGAGAGACTCCTTCGTTCTTTCTGACAGCCTCAGCAGCCCTGTCACGGGGAAGCGCTAGCACCCAGTCCTCCATCCCCCCGCTGATGGGCCTATAGCTTGTGTCCTGCTAGCTTTAGTTACTGCAGATGCAAAAATGCACTTACATTCTATTTACATGTATATTTTTGTACACTTGCTTTCTGTAAACTGATTTAAATGAGATTAAATGCCAACATTTAACTTGGCTTATGGGAGAAACCACTGAGAGATGTTGAATGGTGTGTCCTTTCCACACATGGGGGAAAGAGGGAGGGAGTTTCACCAGACCCTGAAGATCTCCTCCAGGAAAGTGAAAGGGACACCCTCTGTGTCCCGGGACTGCTTCCCCTGCCACACACCCCCTCCCCAGACTCCAGCATGCCTCCTGCAGACCCCTGCCTTTTATCTAGCTAGACCACCCAGGCAATAGCCAGATCACTAGCTCTGTCTTTTGAATCAGCTCTTTTGAGAGTTTGCTCTACCCTCTTCTTCACAGTAAGAACTGATTTATAACAATAACAAAAACATATTTTAGCGTGATTCACTGTTCTTTGCCAGAGGTGCCACAGCCCAGGGGTCCATGGCTGTGGGTGTGTGATGCAGGTCAGACATTAACCACATTTACCTAGGGAAGTCACTCCAAGAGAAGTTCCCCTCTCTCAGCTCTTGCAAAACCTCAGAGGTGCTCAGAAAGAATCTTCGTCTCCTCCCTAAGACCAGAAGTGAAATCCAGTTGCCTCGAGGATCCCAAAGATTTTTGCTCAGATTTTCTCTCCGTTCAAGAAGAATGATTGAGACATCTGTCTCCGTCCTCCAGCACCGATCATTAGGGTCCCAAGCTCATCCTAGGGTGAGCGGGATGTGAGAGGGTGTGTCTTAAATCAGTTCCTGCTATTTCTGGTTTTAAGCCTCGCCTTGTCAGATCGGCTCTCGGCACATTGCAGCCACGGTGTTTCTCCGGCCCCACGCGCCTGGATCTGCCTGGCATTAACGTGAAGAGTGGATTTGGATTTGGATGCTTACTTATCTTTTTGGTTACTTCCCCACCTCAGCAGCCAGCCTCCCACTAGCTGGGAGCTGACAATTCTTTTTGGAAAACTAAGCAGATCTTTCAAAACAGTTTTCAAGTCTTGTAACAGCATGTTTGTGCTGTGAGAGCAAAGAGCTGTCAGGTCTCCGGCGCGCACCTTGATTTCAGCTCGGCAAACGGAGCAAAATACCCATTCTGTGCATGAAATTGCCTGTGTTCTGCACCGGAATCTCTTCTTCTCAGCACCCCATGCACGTAGCAGGCTGTGTTTGGCTTTTCCTTGGGTTGGGAAATTGGGTCCCGGAGAATAGGCGCCTTCTTGCCCGATGCTGGAAAAGCCATCCCTGAGGAAACAGAATTCAAAGTGAGAACCATGAATTCTCACTTAGAACGTTTTTCCTTGAAAAAATATATTTTTTTTTCCTTGAGAAAGCTCACAGTTAGTTAGTGGGGATATGATCAAATCTTCATGCCCAGCCAATACTTCGAAAGTCCAAATTGCTCAGAACCCTGACGGTGTGAACTTATTTCATGCAAACAAATCAACCAGCAATGAGATTGACAATCAAAGCTGCCCTCTGTGTGCGATGTAGAATAGCATCGAGAGCCTCAAAACCCTCTCCTTTCACTTACTGGGATCGATCCTGAGGACATAAGCCTTAACCTGCATTTCCGAGCACATACAAAGATAGTCATCAAAGCATTACCAAACAGGGTGACAAGCTGGAGAAGAGAGAAATTGTAGTACATCCACTAGATGGAAGATTTTGCAGCCATTAACATGAGTTTACAAAAGGAGTTGACAAAAAATACTATGACAGATTTTTTAAAGTAAGCTTTATCGAAGTATAACAAATACACAGACAAGTGCACAAATCATAAGCATATAGTTCACTGAATTTTCACAAAATGAGCACACCCATATAACGTGTACTTGGATGGAGAAAAAGACATCCTAGCACTCCAGAAGCCCTGCCTGTAACCCGTTCCTGTCATTATTGCTCCCCCGCCAGGTAATGCCTTCTAAGACTTTCACTCGGTTTTGCCTGTCTTTAAACTCAATAAACGGAGTAGTAGTTTCTTTATTTGTTTGTCCTTTTCTTTCCTGTTTTATTTGTAGCTTTCATCCACATTGTTGTGCAGACTTGTAGTTTCCTGACCCCCATTCCATTGTGTCACTATACTTCTTACTTGTTCATTCCACTGCTGATGACCTTTTGGGGTGTTTCCAATTTTATCCATTATGGATAGGTGTGGCTATGATTATTCTTGAAAAGGCTTCTTTCAGTGATCATATGTACACATTTCTGTTGGGTACGTACCGAGAAGTAGCTTTGCTGGACCATTGGAGATGCATTTACCCAGCTTTTACAGAGACCACCGAGCAATTTTCTATGCGATTGTACCAATTTCTACTTCTCCTAGCAGTGTGTGATGGCTCCAAAGTGCTTCACATAGTTGCCAACCGGGTGTTGTGTGTCAGATTTTTTTTTTTTAGTGTTAAAAACATGGAGCCAACATTAAAAATACATTGTAATCACAGATTAGTAAAAAATGTACACAGAAAAAGTCCTGGAAGGAAGTACTCCAGCAACGGTAGCTCTGTGTGGATCGTGGAGTTACGTTCCTTTAAAATCGTTCTGTCATTTTTTCCCCCTGACCTTATCTCATTCTCCAGAATGAAGAAGCATTTATTCTTGGAACTCCTTCTCATCGGGTCTTAGGTGAGGGGAGGGCATTTAGTATAGGGCTTTAGAATGAAGAAGAGTAAGCCTGAGACCACCTCCTCTAGTGATGGTCACATTCAAATGCTCTTGGCCTTGAGGGAAATCACTATTGTCATTGGACACGTGCATGGGCCAGCCAGGCATTTGTCCCCCCTCACCATCTATGCATCCACGTGCTCATTCGCTCCTTAGTTTACGCATGCATTCGGTAAGTGTTCTCGAAACAGCTACATGGGGCCAGGCACTTTGTTGCCTAGAAAGGAGTCGTGAAAAGATTTTTGGGGGCGTTATACCACATAGTTTTGTAATTAGGCATTAATGATAGAGCAATATCAAGGATATACTGATAAAAACGTAGTACCAATAGCAAATATTTTTTGAGGGCTCACAGCATCCCCGGCACTGTGCCAAGAGAATCACATGGAGACAGTCATTGAAATCACAATCACCTCGGGAGCATAAGCTTTCTTTTTCTTTTTACCTCCGTAGAACAGATATAGAAACAGAAGTTTAAAGAAGTTAGAGTACTTGCTCAGGGTTACAAAGCTAAACTGGGATTCCAGCCCAGGTCTGCAGGACACTGACCCCAGCCAGGCCTTCTTGGGCCTGCTCCCTCCTTCCCAGGTCGGGTTCAAGAAGGCCCCATGGGAGAAGGGAGCCCCATAGACGTGCCGTTGGCCAGGAATCTCCGGATGGGCTTTGATTGTTCTCCTAAAGGATGAAAAGGAATTCGGCAGAAGAAGAATACAGGATTTTAGGAAGCTTGTACGATGCAAAGCAGAGATGACCCCAACTCTGAGTAAGGATGGGCTGGAAGCCAGGCAGAAGGCAGGTTGAAAGAATATGATGGACTTTAAACCGCCCAAAAGACTGGTCCCTGGGTCTTCTCTGTGTCATCCCAAATTTAGGGGCCAATCCAACATGAACCAATATATGCCAGGACGGCCTTGGACCCTCTTCCTCCAAGTGCCCTTTCTCCCTCCCAGGCTGGGAACTCTCCCCTTACCTCACAGCACCCACAGATTCTCTTCGCACTCCCGTTAGCACACTGGCATCTTCTATAGCTGTATTATCCAACATGCAGCCCTGAGCCACACATGCTTAGTTAAATGTAAATTAATGAGAATGGAGTAAAATTAAAATGCAGTTCCTTGATTGCACCAGCCACATTTCCAGTGTGGCTAGTGGTGGCCGTATGCGGCTACAGAACATTGTCGACCACCGTACTCACGAGCGCGGCTCACTGTCTGTCTCCTGTGTATGGAAGAGCACCTGGGGACAGGGGCGGAGCATGAAGCATGCTCCTAAATGCCTTGTATGGATCCTGGTACGGAAAAGGTACTCGGTGGTTATTCAGTCAATAATCTTAGGACTTGAATGAAACTTATTGCCCCACGCCCCTTTCAACAGGGAGGAAGTCTAAGGCTGATACTGCGACTGGTGACTTATCCTTGAACAAGGGACTGTACTGTGTGCTCTTTCGGTGTTAATGTGCATGAGTCACCAGCAGCTCTTCCCAGAGTCTTGGTCCATTAGTTTGGGGTGGATCATAGATTCTGCATCTCTGAGTAGCTCCCAGGTAATGCTGGTGATGTTGGTCTGCCGACTACACTTAAAGACAAAAATAAAATACTGAAGGACAAATCTGGGAAGCCTAGCTGTTGGTATGGAGATGAGTCCATGAATTTATTTTTATGGACACAAGGACAAATTTAGGCCACTCATTCATCTATTCCTTTTCTGATTCATTCATATTGCCTTTTAGAATATGAGATCTGAGAGAACGTTCAGAAAGCAGATATTAAGAAAACCAACCCCCATTCCCCCACCAACACGTCTGTCATAACCACAATGAAAAGTTAACAATGATAACAGAAGCTTAAATTCAAGGAATAACCCATTATGATTCCATTTAGCAAGAGAAATCTTGAAACAAACAGATCAACATGAAATACGAGTCAGAGAGGAGGCTAAAAGGCCGATGTGTTTTTAAGAAACTTCGGGAAGAGAGGTACACAAGCAGCACGCTCTTCCCGGGAAGAAAAATCTCTTTGCAAGTCTCTCCCTCCTGCCAGCATCTCCTTCAAAACCACATCTGACATGGGTCTAATTTCCTTGCTCAATAACATCATCATTAAACAGCCACACATCACAAGTAACATGTTTATCATTTTAACATTTCTTCCAAGATTGGGTTTGAATTATGGATTGTGAAAACATAGATTCTGTTGCTTGGGAAGAGGGAAAACAGAGATCTATCAATGTTCTAGAAAATGAATGTTTAATACCATTTGAAAGACAGATTACAAATACTTAGAGGTTTTCACTCTTTAAGACCATCTTCATGCCCGAAACAAATATGTTTAATTAGGCAGCTAACAGCTCTCCTTAATGGTAGAGAGCTAGAGAGATGCACAGAGAATTTCTTCAGGAAAGGAGCAGGTACTTTTAGCTCAGAATGCTTGTCAAATGGCCAAAGTGCCACAGTTTCCTCAGTGTGTCTCTTCCCAGGCTCAGGGAATCACAGTGTGTTCGACACAAGTGAAATGAATGTGGGATTAAATCTGGCTGGTGCCTCTTTCTAGCCATTTAATTTTGGCCAAGTTACTTAATATTTTCTGAGCCTCAGCCATCTGGACAATAGTAATACCATTTCTGGGTTATAGGAAATATTAAATTAAAATAATGTATATAAAGTGCCAGATCCATGGTAACTATTGTTTTAATTGAGGTAGTAATACTCCTAATGGTGTTTGGACTTCATCCCGGAATGGAGAATTTGAGTGGTGGGACAGGAATGAGTTTTCAAGGACATAGAGAATCCATCCATCCACTGACCTGCACAAATGACCACTTTTCTATCTCCAAAGGCGTCTGTGAAAATGCACACCAGATGTGGCCATCAAAGTAGTGCTTTTCCGAGTTGGGGTAAGGGTGCAAAGAACACAGGAGGAGGATGGTGGGCCTTCCAACAGGTTGAACATGCTAGTCAATATACCACTTCCATTCGTGAATATAATTAGCATTGATTGTATCCCAGCTCACACCAGGCAACATGGTAAACATTTTCCATACTTCACCTCATTCAGTCTTCATAGCAGCCCCGGGAGATCAGTACTATTACTCTTATTTAGTACCCGGTGATTCAGTTTAGACACTGTGGACATTAGGGATCAGATAATTCTCTGTCATGGATGCTTCCTGGTACGTTGTAAGATTTTTAGCCGCATCCCTGGCCTCTACCAGCTACATGCCAGGAGCACCTTCCACGTCTCCCACCCAAAATGTAACAGCCAGTAATGTCCCCAGGCATTGTCTGATGACTCCTGGGGAGGGAGGGCAAAATCACTTCTGCTTGAGCACAGCTGGGTAAATGAATAAAATGAAGTAATGAGGTTCAGGAACATCCCAAGGTCATCCAGCTAAAAGGTGTTGGAGTCAGGTTAGAAATCAGGAGGCGGATTCACACAACCTCATTCTTACATACAAAAGCTAGATTATCGCCTAGACTCAGAATATAAGATATAGAAGGCTCTGCATTTTCTTGGGTTTGAGTAGGGGGAGGAGCCTTCGTGCCAAAATTCTGCCGTGACGAGTGAGCATAATTAGCCATCCTGCAACCTGGCCACGTCTGACATTTCCAGCTACATGTTTTCTCCCCAGAAGCTCTCCTGTGATTCCAACAATGTTTCCTGTGCACAAATGATCTGAAAGCTATTCCTTGGGAATGTCTCCCTCGGCCAGTTCACAGCATTCAGGAAAAATCTGACATTTGGCCCCAAACTATTATCTCCTCCTTATTAACAAGACTTGGTGGTGGATGTCTTTTAGCTTTTGTTGTTGTTGTTGTTGTTTAAAGAAAAATATCAAGAAATCTCTTTTCCATAATGGAGATTTGTCCTCACTGAGGACTTCCAGATGATTATATCACAGCTTCCAAAGACAAATTAAATGAAAACTTTTCAATTATGCTCAAATACAGGTTTGGTGTCCCAAGTCGACAAATTTCATTTAAATAAGTGACCTCAGAATGGTTTGTTAAAACGTAGTTCCTCTTGTTCCTAGAGTCCAATCTCCGTAGATTAGCCGGATCTTTCACAGGTGCCCGGGAGAGCCCCTTACCGCACTGGCGAGTGTGGATTTAAGAATGCCACTTGCTCACATATGTCTTACAGTCACGAAGCGCATTCATGTTCATCTTAACTCATCTCTGCAACAGCTCCTTAAAGGTATTATTATGAGACCCATTTTCACATTTGTGGAAACCCATGCTCAGGGAGGGCGAGGTCATTCGGTTGATGCCTGGCAGAGATCGGGCTCCAGTTCAAGTCCTCTAATTCCAAAAAGTGCGTTAGTGATGGGTGCTGGTCAGGAGCAGGCTTCAGAGGCCAACTTCATCTCTTCCCCTTTAGCCTGTGACCAGCATGGTAATGGAGCCCCCAGTACCCCCAGGTAAAGTGTGCCAGATAGCAGCAGTCAAGTGGTTGGTCAGGCAGCCGCTCAGGCTTGGACATATCCGGAGCCATGGGAACACGTGTGTCCGCAATGCCACATGGCCCAGGGCAGCTCAAACACGTGCGGGTAAAGGTGGGCACGGACAGAGTGCGTAAAAACAAAAATGCCAGCAATCAAACTGCACAGGTCAACACATAATCAAAGTAAGAGAGAGGGACTGGCCCTGGAGGAGTCCCCAGTGCCCAATTATGTCTAATTATGTCTTTATTCTTTTTTCCAATCTACCTTCAGGGCCCACCTCCTCACCCACCCCTCCTGTATCTCTAAGTGTTCAATCAGTTTGCTCAGCTAAGTCTGACTTCTTCCTATGGTCCCTGTAGCTCAAAGCTTATCTCCATCCTTTAGTGCCTCGGACTTTTTCTTGTCCACAGTGCATGAGACTCAGCTCCAAGAAAACCAAAGGAACACAAGAGCCACAAGGTCAGAAAGTGAGAATAGTTTATAGTGATATATCCCCAGCCCCGGCAGGGTCACTGGCACACCAGAAGTGAGGAGAGGTAAAAAGCAGACTGAGACATACCACCAAGGCTGCAAAGCAAGGCCTGCCACTCACTCACCCTGGGACCGTGAATGATCCCCTTAAATTGTGGCCATGTCCCAATCCCCAGAACCTGCAAATAGGTTACTTTAAATTGCAAGAGGGGGTTGCCTGGGTGGCTCAGGGGGTTAAAGCCTCTGCCTTCGGCTCAGGTCATGATCCCAGGGTCCTGGGATCGAGTCCCGCATTGGGCTTTCTGCTTGGCCGGGACCCTGCTTCCCTTCCTCTCTCTGCCTGTCTCTCTGCCTACTTGTGATCTCTGTCTGCCTAATAAATAAATAAATAAAATCTTTAAACAACAACAACAAAATAAATTGCATGAGGGGATCCAGGTTGCAGAATGAATTAAGGTTGCTAACTGGCTGACTTTACATTAGGATTTATCCTAGATTCTCCAGGTGGGCTCAGTGCCATCACAAGGGTCCTTACGATTAGAAATGAGAGGAAGAAAAGAAGTCAGTGTGACAGCGACGCTCTATGATGAAGATTTGAACCTGCTGTTGCAGGCTTTGAGGATGAGGGAGACACAAGTCTAGAGGCTGGAACAATCAAGAAAATAGATTCTCCCCAAAATGTCCTGAAAGAAGTGCAGCCCTGTCCATACCTTCGTTTTAGCCCAGTGAGACCCATGTTGGACTTCTGACCTCCAGAACCACAAGATAAGAAATCTGTGCTGCTTTAAACCAAGCCCATGGTAATTTACTATCATGACATTAGAAAGCTGGCATCTTGTCCATTTTACCATCTTTAAAAATGGGGGTAGTGTTGACCGCACCTATCTTACAACATGAAAAATAATGAGGTAGCACCTGAAAATTTCATGGAAGAAAAGCGGGCCACAATAGTAAGGTTTACTGATTATTAGATGTACGAATGTGTTTGTTGAATGCATAAATGGATAAAAGAAGAAAGTGGTTTGAGGCAAGATGCAAGAAAGGGGGCCTAGGACACGTTCAGCAAAGGATCAGGATATTTGCCAGTTTAAGGCTGAGTGCATAAACAATTAGTTCCTTGCTGTTCGCCATTCTCTGCAGGAGCTGGAAGTGTGATAACCGGGCCCTTCCTTGATGTCACCCCTGAGTTTCCCCACTAATGCGTCTCTGGAATGTTCAGCCAACATCTCTGTGCTACCACGCTGGCTTTCTCCAGAAACTGACGGATTCAAGCCCCCTTGAATCTCTCTGCCAAGAAATAAATAATAAAAACAATAATAACAAGAATCGCAATAATAAACAATTAAAATTAACTCTGATGCCGTGAGAGCAGTGGATGGTGGCGTCTTCCTACCACCGTACTGACCGGGATGTCAAATGGTGTGGCCTCCACGCTGTTCCCTCAAAGTCATTTACTTTCACATCATTTGTGCCTGTGGGAAACAACCCACCCTGGAGGAATCTTGTCTCCACCAAGATGTTTTTCTCTCTTCCTTTTTTTTTCCCCTTTTTTGCGGTTCCCCTGTCCCAGGCCATCAGACATGTAACCTACAACAGAACGGCCTGCTCTGTCTTCACCCCCCAGCATTTTCTAAATATTCACATTCTTCACATGCCAGCTCCTTCCTTATTTTCTCAATTCTGTATTTGTTTATCCTCAAAAGCTCCTTTGTAGCTGCCCACACGGATCTGGGAAAATGTGGAGGCCAGCCCTCTTCCCTTGGGCGGCCCAGGGCCTACCAAGGGTTCCATTTTCCATACTCTCTACCTCGGGGGCACTTGCCTGAGAACAGAACTAACTGCAGGGTCCCCATGGACCAAGCCACTGATTCAGTCCTTCAGACGCAAACTGGTCCCCTGAGGATCCCGGTCCTGATAGACACAGGCCGGGAGATTTTCAAACCCATGGCTCCCTGTTTTGTAAGTAAGAGCTCCATATCTTTCAAAAATTTTATTTATTTTTTATTAGCATATAATGTATTATTTGTTTCAGGGGTACAGCTCTGTGACTCTTCAGTCCCACACAATTCACAGCACTCACCACAGCACATGCCCTCCCCAACGTCCATCACCCACTCCCCCCACCGCCAGCAGCCCTCAGTTTGTTTCCTGAGATTAAGAGTCTCTTATGGTTTGTCTCCTTCCCTGGTCCCATCTTGTTTCATTTTCCCTCCCTTCCCCCCAGAAACCCCTGCCCTGCCTCTCAAATTCCTCAAATCAGGGAGATGATATGATAATTGTCTTTCTCTGATTGACTTATTTCTCTTAGCATGATACCCTCTAGTTCCATCCATGTCATTGCAAATGGCAAAATTTTGAGGGGGGCGGTTGATGGCTGCATAGTATTCCATTGTATATATACACCACGTCTCCTTTATCCATTCCTCTGTTGATGGACATCTAGGTTCTTTCCATAGTTTGGCTATTGTGGACATTGAAGCCTGAGCCCCCTCAGATAGAGGTCAGAGCCCAGGGTATCCAAAAACCAAGGAAGAGCATGGAGGCCACATCATTCCCTGGCAGGGTGCCCTGATTGTGAGCTGCTTCCAGAAGGTTGCAGCCCTCGCCCACAGATCACAAGGTAATGAGAAAGCCAGCTGCCTTTGCTGCAGCCGCAGTGAGCCCTCTGTGTGGGGCTGGGGAGCCCCGTGAAAGGCAAGCAGCAGTGAGTTGGAAAGCAGCCAGCGGAGCACCAGGGTTGCCTGCTAAGGCCAGCCCCAGAGGAAGGTCGGGAGCAAATGGGCTTTCTTTAGGCAACAAGAAGTCATTCTCCTTCTCTCCAGCATGGGCTACAGTAGGACGTAAAGTCCTGGAGGTAGATTCTAGAATCATTTCTTCTTCGGGGGCGAATGAGTCACTCCCTTGCTTCACGCCCTTTAACATCCCCCCAGGGCCTTTGGGAAAAGCTCCGACTTCTCCACAGAGCCCTGCAGAGTCCTGCTTCCATCTGCTTCTCTTCTCCACCCCCCTCCGTCCACACTACTGACTTCTGGTCATCCCTGACTGCTGGTAACCCCCAGACTCTTCATGCCTTCCGGCCTTTGGTTCCTTTGGAAAAACCATTTTCTTTGCTTTCAGGACCCTCTTCCCTTCCCCACCGGGGTAACCCTTAGTCACCCTCCACACCTGAGCACAGCTGTGACCTCTCCAGTTAGGTGAGAGGTCTGCCCCTACAGATGTTCAGGTGGTGCAGAGGTGGTTCCAAGTATTTGCATGTGTGAACGGTCCCCAGCATTTGGCTTGGGCCACCTCACTTACTCTTCACCAGTGTCCCGTGAAGTAAGTCATATTATAAAGCCCATTTTACAGATTAGGAAACTGAGTCCAGAGAGCCCACCCAAGGTTGCAAAGCCAGCAAGAGGGTCGGATGGGATATGACTCTAAACAGCCTAGCTCTGGTGTTCAGGGTGTAGGTCTGTACTCAGCTGGAGTGGGATTCTTACCCCTGATTCTCACCCTGTGTGACCTTGGACGGATTACTTCATTTACCTCATCCACAAAGCAGGGTTGTGACAGAACCTACATGAAGAGGTCCTAACGGTCATGCTAGCTAGACCTGTAATGCGTCCTAAACACGTGCCACGGAGCAGGCACTCCGTTCCCACCTGGAAGGTGTGCTATTCCCGCTAGTCATAATTAGTATGCCCTCCCAGCCCTAGTGCCACGACAGCTAATCACAGCCTGAATCCCCACATAGGGCAGGAACCATGTTGTTTCCGCCTTATCAGGTAGTGATTGCCTGATCCTGAGGTTCACAGATAAGTGGAACTTGGTGTGTGAGGAAGCAATCATTGCATCTAGTCTCACATTTTAGCACACCAGGTGATTCTTGAGCATTCAGCTAATTGTTTATTAATTTTTAGTATTATTACTTACTTGGACACCTAACATAGATACATCTCCAGTGGAGAGGGGCTTCTCCTTGTCCCATATTTATTGAAAGACCACCATAGCCTTCTGGTCGATTCAGTTATAGTTGCAAAGTTTGCTGCCATATCCGTTCAAGATTAGTAATAGCAGGACTCTTAACTGTATCATACAACAAATCGAGATTCCTTTTTTGTTGTTCAAAACAGTGGAAGAGTCAAATGGGGTAAAAGCCAGAACAGTCCAATCATTTACCCTGCGATGGGAATCACTAACCACAGGGCCAGGGTCAATATTAGGGCAAGTTACATATCAATTTGGGGTCATTAGTCTCTGTCCTTCGTAGTTCTGGGACAGCAGACTGGCCCTGAGCCAGCCCCATGTGAGGGGGGAGCTGGCAGTGTGGACTCTAACCGTGAAAAACAAGACACCGGGAGGTTTTATGCTCCTGGAGCTTAAAGGTCAAACCGAGCTGTGGTTACAACGTCCATACACTTCCAGGATGTGCTGTGCACAGAGGTGAACGAAGTCCAGCTTGCAGGAGGGGATCGAGGGACTGTGTGCTTGCTAACAACAGGGACTAGGGGGTCTGCCTGGGTTTCTGGAAGGGCTCTGGGAAAATAGCATAGCACCACAAAGAGGGGCCGAGCGAGAGCCAGGGGATTTAAGGAGGAATATCGCCATTCCCATTACTAATTATAATAGTTACTCTCACATGCTAGGTACCGCAGACCGTGCTGGGTGATTTTATATCATTTAACCCTTCAGACGCCTTGGAGGGATTATTACCCCAATTATATAGATAACAAAGCTGGAAAGGTCGAAATTGCCCAAGCTGAGCATCTAGTAAGTGGCAGAGAAAGGATTTCCTGATGCGGCATGTTTTCAGACTCAGCCATCGGACGGATGTGGGCAGAACTTACCCAAACCCATCCTGTCCTTTCTCTCTGCTCAGGAGACTCCAGTCACGCCCAGGAACAGCACTGTACTCACCGCTTGGGAAAGGCTTGCTCTCCCAGAGCCCCTTGCAGCCAGGGGAACCACAGGACAGAATCATCAGTGAAGTTTGAGGGAAAGCACGCTGGGAGAGGGGTACTCTTTTTGCCTGTGTCTGCCTTCCTAGGGGGAAAAAAAAAGGGGACAGACTCATCTATTCCTTCTCTGCCTCAACTGAATTCTTAAACCCAGAGTAAGAGAAGCCTTCCCCCCACCAGCTTCACTTAGGTAAAATTGACAAGTAAAAATTGTATAGTGTGTAGGGTTATACATATACCATGTGTAAGATGTACATGTATATCGTGAAATGAGTATCACAGTCAAGCTAATGAACACATCTATCACCTCACAGAGATGCCATGTGTGTGTGTTGCGGGTGTGTGATGAGAGCACTTAAAGTCTACTTTCTTGGCAAATTTCAAACATATAATACCCTATTATTAACTGTGATCACCATGCTGTATATATGATCCGTAGAACTTAATCATCTTAAAACTGAAAAAAAAATTTATAACTGAAAATTTGTATCATGCATGAATGGGTAAAGAAAATATCACACATGGGCACCCAGTATATTATTCAGCTAGAAAGCAAGCAAGAAAGAAACCCTGTGATTGGCCACAACATGAATGAATCTGGAGGACATGATGCTGAATGAAATAAGTCGGACACAGACAGATGAATTCTGTATATTCTCATTTCTATATGTAACCTGGAAAAAAAAAAAAAAGCAGAATCCTTCTTGTGCTCCCCAGGGAAGGGGCTCACCCCTCTCCAGGTCCTTCAGCAGCAGAGCAACACCTGCAACCAGGCTCCTCCAGACTTCTCCCATCCATGTACAACAGAACCCAACAAGCCAGACAGGCAGCCCTTCCTCTTCACGAGTGAGGGTCCCCATTCCTCATAGCAGGCGCAAGGCATGCCTGTGAGGTACCCACTCATTGTCTGGGCAGGGCGGGGGGGATGGAAGAAATAAGATCTACAGAACATGTGAAATGTTAAAAGGTATAAAATCTCAACAACTGGAACTTGCCTTGGATGATGACCCTTCTTTTTTTTTTTTTTTTAAAGATTTTATTTATTTATTTGACAGATCACAAGTAGGCAGAGAGGCAGGCAGAGAGAGAGAGAGGAGGAAGCAGGCTCCCTGCTGAGCAGAGAGCCCGATGCGGGGCTCGATCCCAGAACCCTGAGATCATGACCTGAGCCGAAGGCAGAGGCTTAACCCACTGAGCCACCCAGGTGCCCCTGATGACCCTTCTTTAAGACTCATTTCACTTCCCAATTATTCTCCTCGAGCTGGGGAACTGGTTTTCCTTGGAGTGGCCAGCTTAGCTGCTGGGAGGGTTTTAGCCGAGAGCTCCGACCCTCTAATTGCACTTATCATGTACTAATTAGCCTTTAATAAGCAGCAACCGGGCACCCATACCTAAAACAATAAAGCAACCTCATCCCCACTTCAAAGATGAAGAAACTCAGATTAAGGTGTTAACATCAGCAGTAATGAAGGGCCGCACATGGCTAATTGGAGTGAATGCCACAATCAGAACCCAGAGCTGCCCAATCTAGAATCTGGTTCTGGGCCAGAGGCTCTGTAATTAGCCACCGCGATTCCTCGGAGTCCCTCGCTGGGTGGAATAATTAATGTGGCAGAGTTTGTTTCAACGAGAGCCAAGTCTCGGCTATCGAGATGTACACTGCAAGGTCCCAGCAATCTTCTCAGCCATGTGTGAGTTCTGGGGTCTGGGAGACTCTGCAGAGTGCAGGGTGGGCCTCCTTGCTCCCTTGGCTTTGCCATAGGGCTCCTGACTTTGGCAGGCCAGAGTCAGACCAGAGAGCCGTTTGGCTTTCAGAGTGTTCCCGAAGCCTGTGCCAAGGATTTAGTGACCAACGGGCAACGTTTTATAATCCTTGCTTGATCCAACATTCTCACCTGGGACTTGATATCTACCTGGGGAGTAGCATCAGCATCACCTAGAAACTTTATAGAGATGAAATTCTCAGGTCTCACCCCAGACCCACTGAATTAGAAACTTTAGGAGTGGGGCCCAGAAATCTTCATTTTAATAAGCCTTCCATTGAATTCTGATAGATGTTTGAGAAGTGCTGGCTTGGGCTTAAAACAGGAGCTTTTTTCAGAGCTTAGGCCATGAGAGATGAGGCGCCCTCAAAAATGGGCCATTCTGGAGTGCAGGCCTCCTGTGACCCCCGTCCAGCCTGTCACCTCTCACAGAACTGCTTGCACTTAGGGACTTTCCTGTAGAGAAAAGCTTTCTCATCTGCATGTTTCATATCTCCCCGCTTTGTTCTTTGTCCTTTGTTAGCTTTGTACAGAATGTTCTTCCTCTCCCAGGAAGCCTTCCCAGACTGCTTTCTCTGTTCCAACAGTTTAAAACAGCCTGTGAGCTCTTACTGAAATTTCTTGTAATAGGTCAGTCTTTCCCTCAACCTTGCTGTCCACATGGGCAGGCACACTGGGACTTGCACATAGTATGTCTTCCTTGGCATTCTCCTACTATGAATCCAGTAAGTATTTTTTTGCATTGATTTGAAGAATTTACCCAATGTCATGTTTTCTTCTTTTTACCTTTTACTTTATTCCTCTGGCCCTTTTTGGTTACATGTAGATTTTAATTTTCCTCCTTTTTGTTCCAGTTTAAAAAGGCATAGTACAAGTGTCTCTTCCCTTCAAACTGGTTCGCTTTCCCCTGTGAGAAAGTCAATGATTAATAACGGGCTTTGCCGGACTTTTAGACACTGTGTTGTCTCATCATTATTTTTCACGAGATCAGCATCCATTTACTGACTGTCCACTCTGTGCTAATAGAAAAATATATAAAAACATATTTCATAAATTGGTTGCATTCTTCTGATATGCAGACTCTGGACTGGGCACAGCCTTCAGATAACTGAAAGAACCCCACCCCAGATAGAGGGAGTTTGTCTGTATGATCCAGAGACTGTTTCCCTGGGCCACATCCCTAGCAGATCCTCCCTAGGAGGGAGCTAGGGGAGGACAGAAGTATGTGTGCTTGGGACCTCTAGGAAGGCTGATGGAGGAAGACAGTCTTGAGAGCAACAAAGAGGATGGCCCCTTGGGGCTGAATGTTGGTAACTATTGCTTCATTTATTGAGCACCTACTCATCACTGGGGACCACTCAGACATGAGCCCTTCCCATAGGAATCTTAACAGTTCGATTAGGGAAACAGGTCATTTAAACCCATAGACCTTACGTGATCTGGTACATGCAGAAGAGAAATACAGAGGGCTCAGGAACATTGGATCCATCCAGGCAGTCCAGGCACTGCTCCCTGGCTAAAGTGACTTCTAAGTAAAGATCCAAAGCTGACTAGGAGTTCTCCAGGGAGTGGAAGGGAGTATAGAACACACATGGGATGGTGTCCCATGAGAAGAGCAGATACAGACTCAGAGGCCCTGGAGAGAAGTTTCTTTCAGCCAGGTCTAGGCATTTGAGCTACAAAGGGGGCAATAGTGTAAAGAAGGGGTTCTCAGATTTGAATGTCCATCAGAAAACTCAAATTTCTGGGTCTTTCCCCTGCCCAGGGTTGCTGATGCACTGGACCAGGGGAAGCATCTGAGAATTTGCCTTTCTGACAAGTTCCTGAGTGCAGCAAAAGCAGCTGGTGAGACAGGTAGATTTTGAGAACCTCCGTCTAAGGGAAGGGAAGGTTGCAACACTTAAGGAGCTCCCATGACATTTAACACCAGCCTGGCCCTGGGAAGGGGGTCTACTGTTGTTCTGATTTTACAGATGAGAAAGAGACAACCTATGAGGCTGAATCTTTGACCCCAAACTCCAAAGATAGCAGAAGCTGGTATTATCCATGTTCTTTGAACTGGACTGTGTTCTTCCCTGACCACCACTGTGTCTCAGGCCATCCATGAGCTATGGATGGTGGAGCGACCATGTGTGAAGACACTAGACCATCTTGCTGCCGTTTAATAAGTGGCATTTCTAAGGAAGCTATGGGGCAGATGCAGAGGGGTGAGGCAGTGAGCTACAGTTACCCCATCCCTTGCCCCTAAGGCCTGGGTAGAATTTTCCTGTGACAAGTCAAAGGAATGGATCCTGCAGTCTGCACACCACTTCAGATGCAGAAGATCACTAAGACAAATGTCCCAAGGGTCAATAACATGGTAAAAGCTGATTATCAGCTATTTAATCGCTATTAAAGGTTTCACAAACAATTCGAGTTTCTTGGAGGAAAAGGAAAGTCACCACTTTAGCATATGTACTTACTAATTGTGCACTTCCCCCCCACACTGAGTGCAAAGTTAAATATGCGTACCAGATGAGAGTTTATTTCTAGATGCCACATGAAAATAAGATTCATGTCAGTTTGTGTGCATAGGAAGTTCTCTGGTCTTAGCTGATCTTACAGCAAGAGATAGATACCCACAGACCATGACAGACTGTGGACTCTTGACAAACAAACTGAGGGTTTTGGAGGGGAGGCGGGTGAGGGGTTGAGTGAGCCTGGTGGTGGTTAGTAAGGAGGGAATGGATTGCATGGAGCACTGGGTATGGTGCATAAACAATGAATTTTGGGTCACTGAAAAAATAAAATTAAAAAAAGAGAGAGAGATCCAAATCTAGAAACAACACCAGAGTTAAGAAATGCCCCTTCTCATTTAATACTCTTGGTAATCTCACAAGAGAGGTGTGGCATTGTCTCAGTTTTGTTGTGTTCCAAGGATGGGACCAGATCATACGCGAGAAGTACGGCACCCAATACACAATACACCTTCAGTAAGTGGTAGCTGATAATATAATTATTACTGGCCAGTGTTTTAGCTTCATCTCTCCCTACTGCTTTGTGGCCGTGATGATTTGGGCAGCAGTCTGTTTCTCTAAGTTTTAGGCCCTTTGTCTTTATAATAGAAAGAATGGGTGGATAGACTAGTTCAGAGGTTTCAAAACATTTCTGATTTTGCCCGAAGAGTCTGGTGTTCAAACAAAATCATATGTGAGAATGGATAAGAGTGGAGGTTTTCTGGCTGGTTTAAATAAACCCTCAGACTTTATTTAAAGTCTTGGACTGTTTGACTTAATATCTCAGAGCCTTAGTTTTGTCTTCTGAAACATGGGGCTGTTGACAGAACTGACCTCTAGGGTTGTAGCAAAGAGAACACGTGCAGTGTGTTAGTTCAGACAAATGGCCCACGTCTGCCCCCTCCAGTCTCTCCTGTTTAGAAAGGCCTCACTCTGACCCGCCAGTCCTTGGGGCCAACTCACAACCACTGGAAAGATGCTCTCTAACACCGCTTCTGCCTTGAGGGGTTCAAGAGTGATGATTGATGATGGGGCCTCTAGCAGGCAGACGAAGAGCATGTGCTCACAAGCGCTCAGAGCTCCCATCAGACAGAATGGGAGGCTCAGCGAAGGCTACAAATCAATGGGCTTTTCAATATGCCCAATATGTTTCCACCAAGATCCATCCCACCGGTGTGAGTCTTAGTAATAGCGAGACAGGGGTGCTTTAAGGGGAGTGGGCCAGGCAGAGGGGACGGAAGTGCACAGGATTCTTTGTACAAGCATTTTTAGAAGCTGGGGGTCTTTTTCCTGCCCCAGAAGCTCAATTTATTGAGCTGAGTCAAATTACTGTACATCCTGACAGAGTCCTCGCTGCCATTGATCAGCGCTGAAACTCTCCTCCGCATTACATCACCATTTCAAGAAAGAGCATGTTCTCAGAAATATGTGTGATCTGGGAATGACCCCTGGGCTGCATCCTGCCCACTTGGAGAGAGGGGCATTCTGGGAAATTGGCAATCGATGGTCCAGAGACACACCTGAGCGCAGAGGGTGGTTCCTACCTGGGCTGCTCTCAGCCAATGCCTGCCTGGCGAAGTGAGCCAGAGTCTGGCATCGATATGCCAGGGGAAGGTTCTTCATACTGAACACAAGGATGAAAGGGATGAAGCAGAGCTTGGTCATGCTCTTTTGATTTTAAAATTGAGAATATTAACTTCTCAGCACCAGTTTGGATTTTATAAACGTTGTGCAGGCTTTGGCCCTTGTTTGATGTATATTGAATGCTGCTACTTAATGATGTTTTAATGATGGGTGTGTGGTGTGTGCAGGCTATGTGTGTATGTGTGTGTATCTGTGTGTGTGTGTGTGTTTCTGAATGGCCAAATGAACTGAGGATTTCTTAGAAGAAGGGGAAGAAGAAGGAGGAGGAGGAGGACGAGGAGAAGAAGGAGAAGAAGTAGTAGTGGAGGAAGAAGAAGGAGGAGGAGCAGAAAGAGAAGGAGAAGAAGGGGAAGAAAAAGACTATGTCTTATCACTTTTTAAAATCACTAGTCCAAGAATGAGATCTTATTCCTATTAAGAGTTCAGCAAATGTTTCCTAAAATTAGATTCAACTTTTAAATTAATTTTGTATTATAAAAGAAGTACAGACTAATTGGAAATTTTTTTAATATCCAGAAAAGTATAAGATAAAAAAAAAATTACCTGTTACCCCTTTCTTTCTCAATGTCCATATATTGCCTCCAGGAAATCTCTGTTGGAAAGCTCTGTAATGTGTATCTATCCACATATTTTATGCTATACGTATATATAAACTTATATAAGCATATGCAATTGTTCATTTACATTTCTTTCTTTTAAGATTGTATTTATTTATTTGAGAGAGAGACAGAGATGGAGAACACAGGCAGACAGAGGGACAGAGGGAGAGGGAGAAACAGACTCCCTGCTGATCAGGGACCCTGACATGGGCCTCAATCCTGGGACCCTGAGGCCACGACCTGAGCTGAAGGCAGACGCTCATCTGACTGAGCCACCCAGGTGCCTGCATTTACATTTTTTTTTTAAGATTTTATTTATTTATTTGACAGACAGAGATCACAAGTAGGCAGAGAGGCAGGCGGGGGGTGGGGGCAAGCAGGCTCCCCACTAAGCAGAGAGCCCGACAAGGGCCTCGATCCCAGGACTCTGGGATCATGACCTGAGCTGAAGGCAGAGGCTTTAACCCACTGAGCCACCCAGGCACCCCCGCATTTACATTTCTTAAACAGAATCATGTTATATACACCATTTCTCAATTTTTTTTTTCATTTAACAATACTTGACTTGAAGTTGGACGGAATCCCTATCAGATTTCAAGTGAAGGGAAGGGAAGTCCTTATGAGCTGTCAGTGAAATTGAACACAGGAGAAAAGCCAGTGTCGATGCTACAAAGGGAAAGCAGGAAATCAAAACCCAAAATGTGAAACAAAATAAAGGAAGAGACCAGGGAAGAGACAGTACCAGGTGTAAGTGCGGTGAGCATGAGATGAAGAATCTATGGTCAAGTGTGACCAGCAGCCTTTGGCGGAGGCTGACAAGAGAGACAATAATGGGAGGCAGCTGTTCTCCAAAGGTGGCCCCCAGTGAGCCACATGTTCTGGCTCTCAACCCCTGGTGTAGTCCCTTCCATGCTGAATCTGGGCTGGCCCACACTCCTATTGAACTATGGGATGCAGAGGAAGCAATGCAGTGTTGGTTCCAGCCCAGGCTTCAATAAGACTGACAGCTTCTGCTTCTTACTTCTTGAAATGTGCACTCCTGGGAGCCTTGAGACACTGTGTGAGAAATCCGGCTGCTCAGTCAGAGAGACCACAGGGAGAAGACCACTTGGTGAGGACACATGGAAAGGAACAGCCTGCAGAAGGGAAGAGCCATCCCATGACCCTGTCTTCAGATGAGTGCAACCCCAGCCACCAGCTGACCGCAACTACGGGAGGGACCCCCAGTGGGACCAGCCCAAGATCCACCCAGATGAGCCCAGTCAACCCACAGACAGAGAAGTAATGAAGGGCTGTTCTTTTAAGGCACTGCATTTGGGGGATAGTTTGCTTCACACCAACAGAGAACTGAATACGTAGGTAATGTCTTGAGTGATGTGTTCATTCCAGATGCCTTTTCAGGAAATAAGGACATTTGTGGGGAAAGGCCACTCCAAGTAAGGCTCTTGCACATTACCTGAGTCTTGAACTTGCTCACCTCTGTGATCAGCGTCTTATGTCTTTAACTGAATTTGACTTTGGAATTCCTTTGCAAGAATAATAAAAGGAAGTCTCTGATTTTTTTCCCAGTGTTACTGTCATAAATCCCTGGGCAGTGTTGCTTCTACTGAGGGTAGAAATAGGCCTGTATCTTCTTAAATGGAGATATATGCCAGGAAAAGACAAGCAAGCAGACTCAATCCATGGGTGTTTAGTAATTAGGTATCAAAAAGGGTTGGGAGAGGGAATGAAGAAGAAAAGCATCAAGGCAATCTAGAATATCTCTATATATTCTGAAGAATATAATAATTTGCAAGCAGATTACTTGTTTGGCCCCCTAGGACATTGCTTGACATAATTAGTTAACTCCTGGGAAGGGTTATGTGTGTGTTCTTTATTAATTGACATTTTCCTTTAACATAGAACATAAGGACCAGAAAAAAAATTGTCATTATCAGAGAGTAATAGGTTTTCTTTTGAGAAGCCCATGTGTTTAACGAGGATAGCATCTTTCATCCTGCAGCATTCCAAAGGTATTTAGAAACTTTATGGGGCTTGAAATGGAGCCACCTCTGGCATGAAACCCGGGAACACCTCTCACCATTTGAGGACAGGATGTGCAGAATGCCAACCGAAACTACCCAGAGCACGTAATTACCAGTTGGAATTATCAATTACCAACTGGAATGGATCCAGGCCCTGGGCTCAACTCTTGTGACAAACATCAAGGGCTATTTAAAGACCACACACAGTCGGACATCTTTGGCGTCTTCACCATCTGGGACCCCAGAGCAGAGAGTGCATTAAATAGATTAAGTCTCCCCTGATGGCTGATGTCAAGTTCTGACCCATACAGGAGAGGCCTCCGAATCAGGCACATGAACCATATTCCCGCCTGTGGAGCACCTGGGCTTGGGTGCCAGCAGTGAGCTTTGAAGAGAAGAGGGCTCTAAAATCCCTCGTGCAGTCTCCTTTATCTGTTCTATCCCAGGACGCCCCCATAGCAAGCCAGCCAGGCACCTGGAATTATGGAGAATTATCTATGTGCAGAGAGATGCAGGGATGTTGAAGGACGAGCAGAACAACTTGAGAGATAGAAAGAGATAGATCCGCAAGTGTGTCACTCACATGTGTGGCTTGTGTGTCAATGTGCATCTGAGTACGATCAGGAATACCCATGAGTTGGGGATTTACTTGTGAGTTCATGTATTGGCTGTGCCTATGTGGTTTTGAGTTCATTTTTTTGTTTTTCAGTTTTATTTATTTGTTCAACGGAGAGCTATTGCCAGACAGCAACGACACAAAGCAGACCAAAATAAATAAGACTCAGTTCTCTGAAGTGTGTAGTCAAGTACTAGGCAAGAGAAGCAATCAGGCAATTATGATCCATTGTGATAAAAGTGTAAAGCAGTTAGTTTTGCAAGTGAGTTTCTTAGTGTGAATGCCTCTGTGCATCAGAGTTATGTCAGAATATGAAAATCTACAATATGGTGTGTTTGGAAGGTAACAGAAGTTTGCCAAGTGGCTGAGGAACATTTGGTGCCATTGGAGCCCTTTATGGTGAAGTCAGGGTCATGAATGGACCCTCAGAGATGTGCATGGGTGGTGGGACAGGAAGGCCTGCACACAACCCCAGACAGCAAATTTTCTGGCCATGGGAACTCCATCTCTCCCCATGGCTAAGGCAGCGTGGACAGTGCATTTTGTGTCCAGAACAGAGGAAATGGCATGTTTGTTACCGAGAGTTAGACTGTGGTGTAAAGAAATGAAGTGCTCTGTGTGTGTGTGTTTCCTCTTCTGGTCCTCAAATGGCTTTTGGGGTCCCACAATAGTTTTTCTTCCTCTGAGAAACCTGGAAATATGAATTTTGGCAGGCTTCTGCCACTGTCGTTTGGGTTAAGTAGATCATGTAGGAAAAGAGAAAAGAAGGGAATAGAAGCCCATGCTTATGTCATGCCACCTGCTCCCAGGCACTAAACTGAGCAAGTTCCAGAACGTTCTAGATGCAGAAAGGAGGAGAGTACTCATCCCATGCAATGGGTGGCTTAGAGCATGATTCTCTTACAAACCCCAGCTCTTTCAGAGGCTTCTAGAGTGAAGTTCTAAAACAAGGCTTGATAGCCTTTGGAAAAATCCTCTGTGGCTCACCACTGACTTCCCGTGGCTATTTCCTTTTTCTTTGGGGAGGACTCCTTTTAATGCAACGTCTTCAGGGGTCCCTTCCTAGAGTAGATGTCCCTGTTCCCATCAGTCTCTTCATTGTAGGCATTTCCTCCCCAGGAATTACTATAGACAAATTTTAAAGCATTTAACTATTTGCTTTCCTCTTCTCTGTCTCCTTCCAGTGCTAGGACAGTTTCATAAAGAGCAGGGTTAATCTTTCTTGTTCACTCCTGGATCACCAACATCTAGTATGGATATGTAGTCTGTTCTCAATAACTGTTGGCAGGGTTGATTGTCCATTAGTACTAGGAGTTATCAAGCCCTGGGAAGAATCTCAAATCTACAGAATTAACTAGTTATTTGTAATGCACATGCACAAACACGCGCACATCCCAGAAACATCTGTGTCTTCGTTTTTTCCCTCTTTTTTTGTCAACTTCCTGAACCTAGCACACCCAGAATCTGCTCTTCCCGAAAAGCGGGATCATAAATATTCGGTCTGGTTTATCTCCGCCTGCGAAGATCATGTTAGCCCAAAGGCCCCCACAGACTTGTGGGAAGAGCAGCCATCTCTGGATGAATGGCAGGAAGCCCACAGCTGGGGGGCGGGAAGGGATGGAGAAGGAGGGGACGGAAAAGGAAACAGTCCCCCATTCGTGCCACTGAAAGAATGATGGGCGCATCTCCCAGAAATTGATAACATCTGCTTGGCCATTAAAATTGACAGAGTCTGTCACAGCCAGGCTGCAACTCCAGCGGGAGGAGCGAATGGGAGCATTTGGGAAGGGCACATACTAGCAGCGCTGGAGGGATGGGCTGTTGGGACACAGTGGTTTTCCAAGGTAGCAGGGCCTGCCCAGACATGCAGCCCCCACACCATGCTCGGGCATGCACGTGGAGCAGCCCACTTGTGACGAAATTGGACCTCGCAGAGCCCCGAGGAATCAGAGAGCTGCTCCATGAGCCCTCAGTTATGTGGCAATTGGATTTCATTTTTATTTGTCAGATTGTGTTGGTGTTCTGATTTCACTCAGTGCTAAAGCGAATATTGCAACATCCATTCGTGAATACCTAAAAAAATTAGAATGTCTATAGGATATATATATATCCTGCACACAGAGCATGTGTATATCCATATATTTCCTCTCCTCATAAAGCTGTGGCTGGCACACTGTGAAATGGTTGATGGGTAGGATTGCCAGATTTAGAAAATAGAAACTCAGGGCACTAACTAGGTATAAGTGTGTTTCAAACACTGCGTGGGACATACTTACGAATTTTTTTGTTTTTGTTTTCTGAAATTAGAGTTTAACTGGGCATCCTGTATTTTGTCTGGCAAATCATTTATAGGTGTATTCATTTCTGAAGGATGCTGTAGCAAATTGCTACACCCTGAGTGGCTTGAAATCACAGAAATCTCTTCTCTCACAGTTCTGAAGGCCAAAAGTCTGAAACTCAAGTGTCGGCAGGGTTGTGCCCCCACGGGGACTCTAAGAAGAATCCTCTCTTGCCTTTTCTAGCTTCTGGTGGTGAGCAGCACTCCTTGGCTTATGGGTACCTCGCTCCAATCTCCGCCTCTCCTCTCTGGTCACACGAGCTCTCCCTTGTGTGTCCCTGTCTCTGTCTTCTGTCTTCTCCTAAGAACATAAGTCATACTGAAGGGCAGGATGTACCCTACTCTAGAATAACCTCACTTTAATGATTATATCTTCAGTGACCTAATGTTTCAAGAAGTTCTGAGGTACTGGGGGTAGGGACTTAAACACATCTTTTCGGGAGATGTAATTTATCCCATGACGTGGGTTTATCTTAATTATAATTTTTAGGATAACTTGATTCTGGGTCATTATGAAGGATCCTCTTTAACATCTGAGAAACTGAGTCCCAGTGGAGTAAATAACTTACTCAAGGTTTACACAACTATAAGGAGGTCTTGGTCCCAACCCAGGCAGCTCAGGCAAAGAGCCTGTCCTAGCAGTTGCTACTCAGTAGGGACTCTAGAGAGGTGAGTCGTACCCAACATGAGGAATGAGAGCTCAGAGCTGTGGCCTCTGGTCAGAACAGACTCCGTGTGGCCTGGCCATTGGCCAGTCCCTAGCCCTCTTTGGCTCAGGGTCCTGATGTCAAAAATGAAAAGATTTTGCTAGAGCCGCTGTGCTGTCCACCCCAGAAGCCATAGCCATGTGTAGCAAAGGGGCACCTGAAGTGGGCCAACTGGAGTGGAGATTGCTTACATGTCAAACACACCCTGGGTTTCAAATACACACTCCAAACAAAGCAAAAGAACTCATCAGTAATTCTTTGATATTGACCATGTATTGAATTAATAGTAATTTGGATATGTGGGGTTAAATAAAGCATCTTGCTAAAATTGGTCCACAGCTTTATTTTTGCTTTTTTAGAATGTCATACTATAAAAATATTTTTCAGTCATGATTTTTATTAATGTTTCTTCTTTCATATCATTTAAATATATTATGCATGGCTCATGCTGGCTTAGATCATTAAGTCTCAGGTCATGTGTTTGCTTTTTTAAAAAAGTTGCTTGTCTTTAACTTTGGAAGCCTTCATTCAAGCACCACATAGGGTATATTCAAAAAATTAGTTTCATTTATGTAATCATGTGCTTATTCAACAAATGTTTTTTGAACATATCCCAGGCAGGGGGATTAAATGGTACACAACAGATGTGACATCTATTCTCCCCTCTGGGAGCTTGCGTTCTCAGAGATGGGAGGGACAGAATGTAAACAAGCAAACAAATTAAATATACATTTAACTTGAATACAAAAGTGAAGTTTTATGTGTGGTTAAGTTCCAGAAAAGAAATAGGCAGGATAATGAATTAAGAGAACAGCATAGAGACCCTGCTTTAAGGCCAGAGAAAACCTCTCTAAGGGAGAGCACTTGCATGGTGCCCTGAAATCTCTGAGGAAAGGTCTTGAGTCCCTTGTAAGTGTCCCTTTTTCTGCCTTCCCCTGACCCCAAACACAGACCAACTGGGGCTACATTCTTAATTCCATTCACTCACTTCTAAGGGGAAGGATAATAGCTCCTTCTTCAAAGTGAAGCTGTACGGAACCAGAGAATAGTCCAATAACGCCTTCAAGCCTATGGGTCTTAGCTCAGTGCTTTGGTTGTGTGTGTGTGTGTGTGTGTGTGTGTGTGTGTGTGTGTGTGATGAGGCTTGGCACCTGCTGTACTGTGGGAGTGGGGTTTCTCATACAGTAGACCCATCAGTAGCAGACATTTTAATGCCATGTTACCAGTTTTCCCATTTAGAGAGATGGGCCAAGAAAGGATTGATACTGAGCCTGAAAGGAGGGAACGGAATGGCTGCAGAGAATCAGCAGAGGAACCAAAAGAAAGGTCCTTTCTTGTGAGACAAAATAAAAAACAAAGACAGAGTTGGGGAGGACCAAGTTGGAGGAAGGAAGGAAAAGGAGGAGGTGGGGAAAGCAGAGAGAGAGGAGAGAGAAGAAATTAGAGAAGAGGAAGATGGTGAGATGGTCCATCATAGGGTTTGCTATAAACCAGTGTTCTTTCCTTCACATCCTTGGAAGTTTGATTTAGTCTTGAATTGTCTGGTCGGGTCTCAGAGCCTCGAGATGCCCTAGAAGTTACAGCTGCTGCAGACGATGAAAAAGTCGTGGGTGGCCTGCATCATACTCTGTGTAGACGTTCCACTGTCCAGGAGGAGGCACAGGCTCAGCACTGTGATCAGAATAGGGGAGCTGCCTAGATAGAACCTTTGCCAGATATCCTTGTTTCCACAAAGAAGAGTAGTTTGTCTGGGCTTGAAATGCATGAATTTACCCAGCTTATGCTTGGGGGTGGGGTGGGGTTCCACTCTAAGCTCTCCTTACCCCAGACTCCTATATGGGAGCAGTGTTTGGTACAAGTGAACTTGAGCTCTCTTTCCAGAACACTGGAATAGAAACTCACCCTGCAAGTGGGTTTTGTATGACCTTTACCAGCTCTTTGTTTTATTGGGTTTTGTATGACTTTTGCAAGCCCTTTGACTTCTCCACCACTGCTGTGTTCCACTGGGGAAGGGGACCCAGACCACAAAATGTAAAGTCTGGGCAAGGTGCTGAATGTATCAGTCTGTTATGATTGGACGAGCAGTATGATGTGTATTTCTTATTTTCTTTTTAATAAAATCATTTGATTCTTTTAGTGGAGAGGAATCAAATAGAGTCAGGTTTAACCTTATTATACCACTGATATATTTTCAGTCTTTAACTCTGATATGAGAAGCAAATAAAACCATGAATAGAAGGGAAGTTGGAAAGAAAAAAACAAAAAACATGAACATTTGATTGATGGTAGGGGAAGGAATAAGAATGTTTTAACCTGGAACAATTGCTCTGAGAGTGAACATGTATTTATTTGAAGCCCTAAGATACAACATTTATATGGAGAGATAATCACATAATAAACCAACTCAGACTCTTAAAATATTATTTTGAATATAAATTTGTGATTTTGAATATGTAAAAGCATAATTGGATCAAATAAAAATGTAATAAATGACTGCATTTAAAAATTTTAACTATAAAAATACTGTAAGAACATGAAAACTAATTTTAAGAAAAAAGCAACTGCCCACTCTCTCACCATCCTAATAGACCTGCTTCCATTTTTTTTTTTGCAAATTCCTTTCTGTGTCTACACATGTATATTTACATATTGTAATTATAGTACAAGTCTTATTTTTATTTATAGATCTTCCATCCATCTGTTTTTAGAGTCATAATAAACATCACATCTTAGCTTACTCACATGTTCCTTGGGGAGATATCTAAGTATCCCCACTCCCTCACTTGGTCAATACTCACTCTTTAATCACAAAAGGGCCATCCTTCTCAACACTGATTGGTGTTTTGTGTGTGTCTTCAATATCTCTTTCCTTCTGGAGAAACAAAAGTTTCTTAATGTCTCATTTTCTTGCTCACTGTTATATCCCTAACCCATAGTAAGTGCTAGTTAACTATTTCTTAAATACACAGTACATAATAGCTACATGTTATCTCATTGTGTTCATGTTGCAATATTCCTGACTCATACCACTGTCTTGTCCATTAATTTGCTTCAGATGCATTTCTTGAATAAAATATAAATGTAATAAACTTCATTATGCACCTAATTTTTTTAAATTTAATTTATTTCCTTAAAGTATAAATTAACAGGCCAATGTTTTTTGGTGCCTGATGTATCTGTCTGTTATTCCAAAAGAGTTAGACCCATTTATAAACAATGTGTGAATATCAAAAGGTAAAACAATTTTAACCATTTGTGATTATAAGTTAAATACATAGAGCATAATCAACTAAAAAATACTAAAAATTATAAAGAAGACACTTCATAACATCCACAAGGACATTACACAAAGATGACCACCATGAAATTTTCCTTTCAAGTCAGGTTTCATGTGTATGCATTTATTTTTTTACATTTTTTAAAAGATTCGTTTATGTATTTTTGAGAGAGAGAAAGAGAATGTGCGTGTGTGTGTGCGCACAATTTGGGTTGGGGAACAGAGGGAAAGAATCTTCAAGCAGACTCCCACCTGAGTATGGAGCCCAAACCAGGGCTTGATCCCACCACCCTGAGATCATGATCTGAGCTGAAACCAAAGCTGGACACTTAACTGACTGAGTTACCCAGGCACCCCAGATTTCATAGCTATTAATGTGATGGTTCAACCTTCATTTTTTAAAAAAAATTGTTGGAGTCCTTACAAGATGATATTACCAATACCAATACCAATACAATTACCAATACTATTATCTTTTTTAAAGTTTTTTTTTTTACTAAATTCTCTTTTTAATAATTTTTTATTATGTTATGTTAGTCACCATACAGTACATCATTAATGTTTGATGTAGTGTTCCATGCTTCATTGTTTACATATAACACCCGGGGCTCCATGCAATATGTGCCCTCTTTAATATCCCTCACCGGGCTCACTCATTCCGCCATCCTGCTCTGCTCTAAAACCACAGGTTTGATTCCCAGAGTCCGTAGTCTCTCATGGTACATCTCCCCCTCTTTTCCTCCCCCACTTCATTTTTCCCTTCCTTCTCTTAATGTCTTCCATCCTATTCCTTATGTTCACAAATAAGTGAAATTATATGATAATTGTCTTTCTCTGTTTTACTTATTTCACTTAGCATAATCTCCTCCAGTTCCATCCATGTCAATGCAATTGTTAGGTATTCATCCTTTCTGATGGCTGAGTAATATTCCAGTGTATATATGGACCCCATCTTCTTTATCCATTCATCTGTTGAAAGGCATCTCAGCTCCTTCCACATTTTGACTATTGTGGACATTGCTGCTATGAGCATAGGGGTGGATGTGGCTCTTCTCTTTACTACATCTGTATCTTTGGGGTAAGTACCCAGTAGTGAAATTCCTGGGTCATAGGGTAGCTCTGTTCTTAGCTTTTTGAGGACTCTCCATGCTGTTTTCCAAAGTGACTGTTCTAACTTGCATTCTTACCAACAGTGTAAGAGGGTTCCCCTTTTTCCACAACCTCTCCAACATTTTTTGTTTCTTTTCTTGTCAATTTTTGCCATTCTAACTGATATAAGGTGGTATCTCAATGTGGTTTTGATTTGAATTTAACTGTGGCTAATGATGTTGAACATTTTTTCATGTGTTTGTTAGCCATTTGTATGTCTTCTTTAGGGAGGTGTCTGTTCGTGTCTTCTGACCATTTTTTGACTTGATTATTTGTTTTTTGTATGTTGAGTTTGAGAAGAGACAACTCATGGAATGGGAGAAGATATTTGCAAATAATGCTATAGATAAAGGGATGATATCCAAATGTGTGTACATTTAGAGCTAGATACCAATTATATGAATTCTGAAACATGGGATTTACATAGTTGAATACACTGCTCCCATACCTTCCATTTGCATTACACAAAGATAATTTTTTATTTATTTTTATTTTTATTTTTTCAGTGTTCCAAGATTCAGTGTTTATGCACCACACCCAGTGCTCCATGCAATACATGCCCTCCTTTAATACCACCACCAGGCTCACCTATCCCCCCATCCCCCTCCCCACCAAAACCCTCAAGTTTGTTTCTCAGAGTCCACAGTCTCTCAAAGTTCATCTCTCCCTCTGATTTCCCCCAATTAACTTTTCTTTTTTCCTAATGTCCTTTATGTTGTTCCTTATGCTCCACAAGTAAGTGAAACCATTTGATTATTGACTCTCTCTGCTTGACTTATTTCACTCAGCATAATCTCCTCCAGTCTTGTCCATGTTGATACAAAAATTGGGTATCCATCCTTTCCGATGGAGGAATAATATTCCATTGTGTATATGGACCATATCTTCTTTATCCATTTGTCTGTTGATGGGCATCTTGGCTCTTTCCACAGTTTGGTGATTGTGGCCATTGCTGCTAAGAACATCGGAGTACAGATGGCCCTCCTTTTCACTACATCAGTATCTTTGGAGTAGATACCCAGTAATGCAATTGCAGGGTCATAAGGAAGATCTATTTTTAATTTCTTAAGGAATCTCCACACTGTTTTCCAAAGTGGTTGCACCAACTTGCATTCCCACCAACAGTGTAAGAGGGTTTGCCTCTCTCTACATCCTCTCCAACACTTGTTGTTTACTGTCTTGTTAATTTTGGCCATTCTACCTGGGGAAAGATAATTTTTAGTTATCCTGACCACTTAGTTTTCATGGCTGTATATAACTTCATTGTATGGATAAGTCGTAATTTAATAGTATCCTACTATCCAAAGATTTTTTTGGTCACTTCTTATTTTATAGGTACTGTAATAATGAGAGGTTTTTGTATACACAGTTGATTCTCATTATTCTTGGTAGTTATGTTGTCTAAAGTCATCATGAATGCTGAATTAGTGAATACTGAACAACTGCTCCTAGGGGAAATACAGGTTTAGGTTCCTGAGAGCCTCTGGTCATGTTTTCATCAACTGATTAATACATAACCATCAGGCTATTTAACATATACTGTTGATTCAATAACATTGAATTCACAGAAAACTGCATGATAACTCAGGCCTGAGTGAAGCTATTCTAGTATTTTTGCTCTCAGGAACTTTAGACAGCACTTCAGTTATATGCCTAGGGGACATTTTAAACAGCAAAATCATCAATTAAAAAAAAGCACAAAAATGTGAAAAATGAAAACAAATAGACTGTGAAAAGGACAATGTTTACAGTATGAGCTGAAATAAAGAGGCAGAGCATCAGCTTGTTTGACCTTACTGGGAACATGTGCATCAAGAAACTCAAGTATTTTGCTGCTTCACACTTGTCCATGGATGACGACAAAAGCACTGCACTGATTTTGGAGTTACAAATAAATTTTAGGAAATACGGAATGTGTGAATAATGAGGATTGTCTGTACATGTTAGGGGTACCATTACATATGTCCTTGGCATAAACATGAACTGAAGTCTAATGCTCGCATTCTTTGAGAGGGCTGGAAAGGCTATTTGATAGCCATCCAACCAGGAAAAGATGAGGAAGATCTGATCTGGGGCATTTTATCTAGAAAAGTAGATGTTAGAGAGGATCTTTTGCCATGATTAGTTTCAAAGTCCTCATTAGCCAGCTCCTTTTAGCACGGTCTGACCTGGTTTCCAGTCCCTGATATGTCACTCCTTATTCGAGCAACCCTAGGTCAGTTCCTCACCCCTCTGAGTTTTTTCATCTGTAAATGGGGTAATATTAGAATTTACCTCAAGAGGTTGTTGCAAAGAATGTAAGTAAATGTAGAGGGTGGGGGCCATGGTCGGATTCAATAAACCATGGGAAGAGAGGAAAATCTTCAAGGCTACCATTCTTCAGAGTCAAGCATAATGATAGGGAGTGTCGTTCTCCTGAAGGATAGATGTGAGCCAATAAGGGAAGTCCCCATATTTTACCATTCACAACTGCCCAAGGGAATCTATAATTAAGATTTTTGTTTCAAAATCCATGCAGTTTTCAACCACCTGAGAAAGGACAAAAATCCATAGTTAACATTTAAGGATCAAAAAGTTACCAAAAGATCCTCATTTTGTCTCAAAGCAAGTCTCATTATCAGTTGGCTTCAATTCAACCTTGGAGGTCTTTGATTTTTATCTCAGATCACCAAGTGATATATTCTCTTTGTCCTCAGCGATGTGCCATCTTAAAAATCAACTGTAAACGCAAGGCGATGGGGTGGAAAGATCAGTAGGTTTTGAGCTGTACCAACCTGAGTCTGATTCACTACTTCTTTCTCTTATTCTCTGTGACTTTCCAGCCAATTACATTCTTCCCTTAAGATTTGGTTTTTCCACCTGGAAAATGGCCCTGAATGAGGCATAGTTCATATTTTTGTTGTAGATGTTGGTCAGGCTATTTGTAAAGGACCTCACCTGGTGAGTAACATCTCTTGGTACTAAATAACCACGACTCTGGTTAGAGTACCTGTGTGCATTGTTTGTGCGTTATTAAAAGTTACATTACTTTTGATCCTTATAAATATCCTGTAGCTTTCCTGGGCATCAGTTCACATCTCCATTTTGCTTCCTCTCTTTCAATCTTTTCTTCCTTACAGAAAATATGACTACCTGTATCGCAGGACAGTATCTTTACTTGGAATCTGAACCTGCAGCAAGAAGCAAAATATATTAATGTTTTAGAATAGGCATTGCATTGACTTCTAATTCCTTGAAATCTATTTCAAAAATCCTGAGGGAAACAAGACTCTAATAGAATGATGGTAGACGGATGGCACATGCAATTGTTATAAAATGATGAGTGTTCCAGGGCCAAACTGGAACTAAATAAAAAGGAAAAAATATTCCTGCCCACTTTTTTCTCAAAACCAAGGGAGTTCTTCAACATTATTATTACAAGCTCCCCATCCCAAATGCTTCTAACTTAATATCCTATTGCAGATACTCTATTGAAAGCTAGAGTTAGGGTTTGTTTTCTTCTTAAAGAGAGACAAGTCATCTTTTGTTAGTTAATAATGTAACAATTCCAAATTTGAGCTAGGCAATTTAATATGCTATAAAATAATATATATGTGTGTGTATAATTTTTCCTTATTTACATATATGCATATGTATGTTGTGCACATATGGACTTTTGCTCAGAGAGACATAAAGATTTGTCTGAGGGGGGAAAACTAGTTACTCTTGATGCTGGGGTTCTTTGATAATGAAGTGATTGTTTTTACTATTTATATGTTCAGTTTTACTCTCCTTAAAAAAAGATGGGAGGGGCAGGGAATCAATGTATTCTCAGTTTCCTGATCGTGATACTTTACTGGAATTAAACAAAATATGAAATGGGGAGAACCAGGTGAGAGAACCAGGTATAACATCCAGAATTTCTGTGTTATTTCTTATAACCACACGTGGGGTTACAATTTTCTCAAAATAAGGGTGTAAAAAGGGATATGGAAAAAGAAAGAAGGAGAAAAGAGGAGACAGGGAAGAGGGTGGCTCTTAGTTCAGCCAGCACACCCTTAAACTTTACGCTCTGCTTCAAGAACTCACCCACAATCACCCACAACACCCACACCCACGTGTGGCCCACGTCTTCACCACTTTCAGATTTGAGCTCAACTATTACATCCCCAGAGCCATCCACCCAAGCCCTTCA
The DNA here is from genome assembly GCF_010015895.1 of Lontra canadensis. NCBI lineage: Eukaryota > Metazoa > Chordata > Mammalia > Carnivora > Mustelidae > Lontra > Lontra canadensis. The sequence goes on from NW_022631002.1 coordinate 7,873,700, forward strand.
GTCCTTCAGACCTTTCCTGTTGAACAATCTCATGTTTCTCTCTGTCCCCAGCCTGCTCTGGGACACCCACATAATTTAAACTAGAGAATTTACTGTCAGCTGGTGAGTCAGCCTCCTCCCAGCGAGGATGTGAACTCCTGAGACAGGGGCTATTTCTCCACCACCCCGTTTCTTATCGCCTGGGTTGGGCCCAGTACTCAGCACATAATGTGTATTTAATAAAGATTTAATAGAAGTGATCATTTTATTGCTTAGCAAATTCATGCTTTTGTAAAAATGTTGGGAAGGCTGTCCTATAACACTGATTTTTAAAAACTTAAATTTTTGTTGACTTCCCAAGAATGGTGAGAGTAGCATCTCCTGTCTAATTACATATTGTCTGCAGAAAATGACATCAAACTCCTTAATGCTACATCACACGGCCTCTTCAGCGATGGACCCTGGTCCCAGTCCACCTTTCCACCTGCCCCCCTCCCTCACATACTGATGCCAGGTTCCCCCCCTCCGCCCAGTGTGACAATCTTGTCTGTGTCTTTGTTTCTTTGTAACTCTGCTCCCTGCATGACAGTTCTTACACGTGTCTGTTCTCTATCACTCATGCTTTAGGCTCCAGCTGAAATGTCGGTTCCTGTTTTACTGACACATTCCATAGTATTCCATAATACCCTGCACTTCTTGGTAATAATGATGATGGCACATGCAATTTCATCTCCCACATCTGTCACTTGCACTAGGCAGGGGGCTGTCTCACCCACTGCTTGGAGGCATGTATCCAGCCCAGAGCTGGCCCCCAAAAAGGTGCAACACGCCATATTGGTTAAAGCATGAGCATAATCCTTTCTGTGTGGGTGGGATGCGTGGCTGTCATTCTCAACTCATCTTGCTGGTCCTCTGCACCCATAAAGTATTCTCTCTCCTGGTCCTGTGACCCATGAACCAGGTGACTACCATCACCTGGAGCCTATGGTTTCATTCTTGCTGTGGTCCACAGCCCCAGTCCTCTACCTAGGCTTGTATCTGTGCAAGGTCCAAGACCATGTTCTGTAAATCTTGGCAACACTAACACCTGGAAATGTATCTGATATCCAAGAGGGTTTCGATTAATGTACGGCAAGGGAACCAAGTTTCCTCCTGCATATATTCTCTGGCAGTTATGGTTGTAGAGGGTAACGAGATGTTACCATTATTGAATTTACTTCCCTGTGAGTGGTCTCACTTGCGTGAGACCCATGGCTTGAGTGAAGCAGACTCCACAGTTATCCCTGTGCATCAGACCCACTGGGGAACCCAGTGTAGAGGCGGAGTCAACTGGTGTGACAGGAACCTCGACAACAGTGTGTCACAAAAGATCCCCAAGTGGTTGGTTCTAATGCACACTTGGGATTGAGAACATTGGCCCAGGGAGGAGCTGGAATTCAGCACTAAGTAAACAAAATGAGCTAAACTTCGTTGAAGGATTCTGCAGAAAGTCAGACACCAGGAATAAGAGCACAGACACCAGGGCGGAGCAGGTGGATTTGAAATGGAGACACAGATAAGGGGTCTGAAAGGATTTCCAAGACTCAAGGGTCCTGGGAGGGTTGGGGTATGGAGTCTGTGGCTCAGCCATGGGTGGGGAGGGAGCAGCATCAGAGATGGGGGACCAGGCTGGTTTCATGCATGGGGCTCCCAGTTTTCCTACTCTCTAGCTATTCCTCCTGTCTGACTGCCCAAGAAAGGTCTGTCTCACCTGCCTGGGTCCAGGGTTGTGGCAAGACTCTGGAGGAGAAGTTCTGTGAGGGAGGGAAGAAGGGCTGCTTTGTGGCTAGTGAGGGCAGCCCCTGGGGGTGCTTATTCTAGGGGAGCTGGGGAAAGGGGAAAGGGGGAATTTTTTGAAAAGGAAAAGGGAGATCATGAGGAAGGGGAGAATGGAAAGAAGGTTTTGCAGGTTTAGAAGGGGGAGGATTCAGAGTAGCTGTGGATTAGGTGCAAGGACTGGTGAGAAAAAGCATTTTTTAGGAAAGGTTGCTCATGAGCTGGGTTCTCTTTGGTCTTGTTCAGAAGACCAGTGAGAAAATTCCAACTTCTTTCCTTTTAGCTATTCTCCACTGCTAGGCTGGGCTTCTTTGAAACGAGATTTCCTGCAGCACTGTGCCATGGGGAACCCCAGTGCGTGTGTGTGTGTTGCCTGCATGTCTGCATCTAAGTGTGTGTGTGTGTGTGTGTGTGTGTCTGTGTCTGTGTGTGTCTGTGTGTCTACTAATCTAGGCAGTAAATTCAGACTGCGCTCAGTCTGGACCCAGACTGCTGAGATTTGCACACTGACAATAGTGATCCCCACCCCTGCAACCTCAGAGAGTTACTCACCCCTCCTGTGACTCAGTTTACTCATTGACAAAACGGGGTTCATCCCAGTACCTGCCTCCTGGGATTGCTATGGGGCTTACACAAGGGAATACATAGTGGTGCCAGGCACACACTTAAATATCAGGTACCAGCACGTCCTCACCAGTCAGCAACTCTGGGCACAGACTCCTGTCTTCTCTAGCACCCTGTCCCTTTACAGACCAGTTCCCCTGTTTGCCAGGGACAAAGAGGCTTCCTGGACTCCTCAGTTTAAAACTGGGCTGTTCCAGGCACACAGGAGCTAGTGGCTACCCCATCTATCATCCTCCAACCCCATCCCAACCCATTTCAAAGTCTGTGTACAGCAAACACCAGAGTATTATTGGTTCTCTGAGCCAAGAAATTGCCTGACTCCTGGGATAATTATTTAACTCTTCTTAGGCTGTCTTTGCACCGAGTATTTGGGTGATCCATTGCCTAACTCCTTCCCAGAATGAGCATGATCAGGTCCAGAAGAGAAACTGGAAAGGGAGGAGAGTCAGGGAGGGGGGCTGAGGACATGTAAGGGGTGACTCAGCTCTGAGTCTGGGGGCTCTGTCACGACAGGCTCAACTTGCCCTGGAACACCCATGCCCCAACACGGTGCCCCTCCCCGAGCTGTGAGTCAGCCAGGATAAGGTGCTCCAGCTGCCACTCTGTGAAGGGCTTCCAAGGGCCAGGCCCAGCCCCTCCTGCCATCTTCCCAGGAGGAGAGGCGCACCTCCCAGGAGAGGGGCAGGAGCCGAGATGCCAGCTCGATGCTGGCAGAGGTTGCATGCTGCACCTGCTTCCTGCTGGTCACCCTCTGTAGATGTCTGAGCTCAGTCTCTAGAGCAAGAGGCTTTGACTGTGTCTGTTGTATCCTGAGCAAAGTAGGTCATCGACACCCAGCTTTTGGGAGGGGATCCTCCCAGTTTCGGTTATTTCCAGGCCAAATTCTTCTAAGTGAAAATGTGGTTGGGAAGCTTCCAGGCTCATCTCCCTAGGGAATAAAGAAATGCTATCCTTTGGGGGAAGAAAAAAAAAGAGAGAGAGAGAAAGAAATGCTATCGTTATAATGATGGTATCATTGCCACCGTTTCCCATGATTTCCTGTCCTTCCCTAAGCACCCCTTACCCCCTGCATGCCCAGCTCTTTATTTGCTTCCTACCAGTCAGCCCTTGAAATGGCCCTGGGAAATTGTTGTTACTATCCACACCTAATATTTACATCATTAACGCAAGATGAAGCTAAGACTCTGGGAGGGTCTAGAACATGGGCAAAGCCACAGGGTTATGACTGGCAAATCCTGGACACCTAGGCCCATCTCCAAATCCTGCCTCTCCCAGGCCACCCCACCCTGAGCATGCGCCTGACACACCTCATGCCTGGTTTTTAGCCAGAAAAAATATGGAGAGCTGGACAAGAGGTTGGATTCAGAGGCAGTATGAAAAGAAAGGAATTTAAACATGCAGATAAATAGTACTTTAAAAAACTTATTCACAGGGCTCCAAGGAGGCTCAGTCAGTTAAGCGTCTGACTCCTGATTTCAGCTCAGGTCATGGTCTCAGGGTCATGAGCTCAAGCCCCAAGCTGGGTGTGGAGCCTGCTTAAGATTCTCTCTCCCTCTTTCTCTCTGCCCCAACATACCCACCCCCACACATGTGTGCTCTCTCAAATAAATAGATAAACAAACAAACAAACAAATAAATAACTTGTTCATGGATTCGCAGTCCCTTCCCCTGTTTCCATCTGAGTTTCTTGCTCGTGTTGATGTAGATCTCAGCTCCAACTGCCATTCCCATTCATTTCTCAGCACCTCTTGGGCCTGCACATTCTGTTCAGGGATCTTTCTGGGCTCCTTGGGTGCATTTGCCAAAACACACTCAGTCCTACATCTGTCTGTATGTCTGTCAATTCAGTGTTTTAACTGTATTTGAATTAATCACGTGATTATTCTTTTTTTAAAATTTTATTTATTAGAGAGAGAGAGAGAGAGAGCACATGAGAGGGAGAAGGTGAGAGGGAGAAGCAGACTCCCCACGGAGCTGGGAGCCTGACGCTGGACTCGATCCTGGGATTCCGGGATCATGACCTGAGCCTAAGGCAGTGGCTTAACCAACTGAACCACCCAGGTGCCCCATGATTGTTCTTAACAGAGAAACCAAACCCGAGTAATACTGTATTGCACATGTGAAAGTTTCTGAGAGAATAGATCTTAAGAGTTTTCACTGTAAGGAAAAGAAAAGTTTGTAACTAAGCGTGATGACCGAAGTTAACTAGACTGATTGTGATCATTTTGCAGTGTATACAAATATTGAATCAATACGTCATACACCTGAAACTAATGTAACTTTGCATCTCATTGTACTGAAACTTAAAAAAATCCAGTTGTGTTATCTGCTTGCAAAATATACTTTATAAAGTCTGAATTCCTTGTACTGACTTGTCTCCCCTTCTCTTTCAGACCTCCTCTGTTTGCTGTCTCGGGAACCGTGGGGAACTATCTGGTGTCTGTGCCTTCCCTTCTGGCTGGGTGTCCTTCTGCCCCTCCTCATCAGCAATCTCTTCCTCACCTCTCAAACCACAGCTCCAATGTCCCCTTCCTAAGAGGGCTTCCCTGAGCTCCCTGGGTGCTGACTATACCTGTCACAGAACTTTGCAGTAACTCAAACAAAGTTCTCAGCATGCTTGTCTGCCAGGGTTTCTAAGCAGAAGGGCAAATGAGAGTAATTTGGGATTCTGATAAAAAAAATAAACGAGATTCCCAGGGCCCATCTACTGGCCATTTTGGTTCCACAATCAGCCGCAATGAAGGGGTCTGTATTTTTAACACATGCTCTGGGCAATTCTGATTCACATGTTTTCAAGCCAAGCTCTTAAGAAACTGCACATTATTGTCGGTATCTATTTATATCTCTGCTCTCTGTGACCTCCACCTACCCACCTCCTCAATGGTCAAGAGCTCCCAGGAACAAGACCCAGCATACTTTCATTCCTGTGGCCCTGGTGTTTGGCCTAAGTACTGGAACACAGTGGGTGCACGATAAGCATTTGACGACAGAATCCTTTTAGTCTTCTTGTTTAGAATAATGTATTAAGTGCCTACTGTGTGCACACAGTTGTTCTGTGCGCTGGGAAGAAGTATAAGAAAACAAGAGATATTAAAGTGCCCTTATGGACAAAGCAATGGGTATGTGAATTACAAGGACCAGATTCTGCATTTCTGAGTTTTAACAGTCATGTGCCAGAGGGCTACTGTTTGCCGGTCATTAGGTATTTTCGTGGACACTCTGTTATTATACTTCACAATAAATAAGAGAAATAATGCAAGGGAATGCTTGGTCCTGTTTATTCCCCCCATTTTCATGACTTTTTTAAAAACATTTTTTGTTGAAGTACAGTTGACATGTTACGTTAGTTTCAGTTGTACAACACAGCAATTCTACAGTTGCACACTTTCTGCTGTGCACACCACAAGGGTAGCCGCCATCTGTTATCACACAATGCTCTTACGGTACCACTGACTATATTGCCCATGCTGTCCCTTTCATCCCCGTGACTAATTCATTCCATAAGTAGAAGCCTCTACCTCCCACTCCCCTTCCCCCATTTTGCCCATCCCTTTACCCCACTTCCCTCTGGCAACCATCACTTTGTTCTCTGTATTTTGGGTCTATTTCTGCTTTTAATTTGTTTTCTCATTTGTTTGTTTTGTTTTTTAGATTCCACATAAGTGAAATCATATGGTATTTGTCTTTGTCTGACTTCCTTCACTTCGCATAATACCCTCTAGGTCTATCCTTGTCTCAACTGGCAGGATTGCGTTCTTTTCATGGCTGAGTAATATTCCTGTGTGTATAGCACTTCTTCCATATTCATTTTTCTGTTGATGGATGCTTGGGCTGCTTTCATGTCCTGGCTCTTGTAAATAATACTGCAGCAAACAGGGGGATGTATGTCTTTTCAAACAGGTGTTTCTGTTTCTTTTTTAACCATGAGGAAATTAAAAATTGGAGAGGTTGTGCCTGACTATGTATTGTAAAGCTACTCACCTACAGGGTATGAATTCAAAGGCTGGCTTGTTTGTTTCTAGCACTGAGGTCTTGCCCCCGCCTCCACCCCCAGTGGATGCCTCATGGCTTTGGCATTCCTGCAGTGTTCTTTCATATGGTACAGGTGACCATCCCCAGCACAGCCAGCAGACATGAACATGGGCCACCTGGCAGCTGAGCAAATGGGTCACATGGGATGGTATTCTCACCTGCACGCTCACCTGTGGAGCTGCCTGGACACCAGAATTCCACTGAGCCAGCAAGCCAAGGGCATATTGGCACAGCTGTGCCTCATGAGAGGAAGCGTGTTGTCGTTTCTCATGCTTTCATTAGGAGGCTTTAGAACAGAGGAGGCTGAAATGGCTTCATGTTAGCACAAAAAATGAGAGATTAATAGTAAACCTTGAAAATAGTGAAGCATCTGATTTGGGCTTCTCCACCGACAAGCCCAATAACACAGAGGAAACTATTAACATACAAATAGACAGGCTTCCCATTAAAACAGCAGCCGACAGTTCTGGAAAAGACCTCTTCACGCAGAAAGCGATAATGATGGGAAATCGAGTCCGATTCAGACCCATTTGCAGCAAGCTTGGAAAATCAAAATGTAACCACTCATAATTGGATAGACAACCCTGCTGTGGGGGGACGGGCAGCCAGTTCTTTATTATTATTGCTACTATTATTATTTTAGTTTTAAAGAATTCAATGTTATCAGCTCCAAATCTTACTGACTTGCAGGCTCCGCTCAGAGGGCTACAGCATAGTGTAGACACATTTATCCACATACAAAAAAAAAAAAAAAAAAAAAGAATCAGCCCACATACAAACAAATAGAATTTTTTGTCAAATTTCCGGAGGTTAATAGGGTTTCGAGCTGAGATGCCACTCAAGCCAAGAGCTTTTAAATAAGTAGACATCTCCTTTCTGGGTCTGCACCCTCTGTAAGTCCGAAGCTTCCGCCTGGGCCCTTCTCCTGTAATGCAGTTGGAATGTGCAGACTAGGACCTTAGAGGCATGGCTGAGTCTGGAAATGAGAGGTCAGACCAAAAAAATTGGAAGTTCCAAGTAAGGACAAAACCATTCTAGAAAACATGAGTGTTTTCTTCCAAATGATTGTGGAAAACATAGGAGGCAAAGAGCACAGACACACCATTCCAAAACCTTCATGAAAGTGCAAGAGGTTAGTGACATTGTCCACAGTGACGTCCCATGGACTAGCTGGCTAAGCCCCCTGCTGTGACCTTTCTTGTCACCAGGTAGTTCTTCTATGATAACTGATATGATAACTGAACTGATAACTTCTATGATAACTTCTATGATAACTATGATGCTTTACTCTGATTGACAGCCTAGCTTTCTGTCTCTTTCTGGGATCGTGCTACACTGCAGGTCCCTACTCAACAGACTCTGATTACCTTTCAGGAGGAGGACCAGCTCCTTGCATTTGACCTAAGACAGCCTCCAGGTGATGTCCCTGCTTCTGTCTCTAGAAGAGCCTCCCTCACTTCTCTGTGCCCCAGACAATCTGGTTGTCTTTAGTTCCATAAATGTGCCATATTCCTCATGCTCTGGGCCTTTGCACATGCCTTTCCCTCTGCCTGGAATGCTGCTCTGTGTCCCACATCCCCACCTCCTGCCTCCCTCACAGCTCCCTTGTTCACCATTGGGATGGGAGTGGGATCCCAGTTGGATCACCCCATGGAGTGGGATGATGAGATATCTTCTAACTTAAAGAGTGGGAAGAGTGGGAAGATTTCAAACAATTTTGCCCTGTGTAAACCCAGACACACTCCCTTACAGATGCAGAAAAGTTAAGCTCATTTTATATGTAGAAATCTCAGACATGCTATGAGATGATACATATTTGTTGTCTTAAACTGCTACGTTTGGGATAATTTGTTATTCAGCAATAGATATGTAATAAATATACCTCCCTACTCTTGACATTGGGTACTTAGGAGCTAGGAATCTGCAGTGGCTCATTTTTTGAATAAACCAGATGATAGACTGTACTGAGGGTCAGCCTTAACCCACTTTCTATTTGTTCAGCCATGGTATGATTTTATCAGAGTTAGAGACTCAATTTGTGCAGAATTCTTTCCCTTTATTCATTTATTTGTTCCCTATAGAATAAAATATGGTCAGTTGCATGGATTTGAAGTTAAACACATCTGAGTTCACGTCTTTTCCTTCGCTATTTATCATATAGGGAATTGTTGGAAAATTTAATCTCTCTGAGATGAGATGTTTCACTGTAAAATCGGGAAGGTAATACTACTTGCTTCATTGAGTTGCACACTTCAGGACGTGAGGGTTTTATCAGGATACATTTACATAATGTACACAAAACATTTAGCATGGTGGCTGATACCCATTAAAGATGCAAGTAATAATAATTATTGCTATTATCTTTCATAATAGTCACCCAAATTCCCTCACACCAGCAAATAGGAAATTTCTTTCATTCCAAATAATTGTCCTCACTGAACTTAATTCTGGTAGACAGCATCTTATAATAACTAAGTGTTCTGAAAATTGTGGTCCATGAGCTTTCTGAACCAGAATGACCTGAAGTGTTCCTAAAAATGAAGAGTCTCAGGGTACCTGAGTGGCTCAGTTGGTTGAACGTCTGACTCTTGGATTCAACTCAGGTCATGATCTCCAGGTTGTGGGATCAAGCTTCGTGTCGGTCTCTGGGCTTTGTGGGGAGTTGGCTTGGGATTCTCTCCCTCTCCCTCTACCCCTTCTCCCCACTCTCTAAAATAAACAAATACATCTTTTTTAAAAAAAAAGATTTTAGGGGTGCCTGGGTGGCTCAGTGGGTTGGGCCTCTGCCTTCGGCTCGGGTCATGATCTCAGGGTCCTGGGATCGAGCCCCGCGTCTGGCTCTCCGCTCCGCAGGGAACCTGCTTCCCCCTCTCTCTCTGCCTGCCTCTCTACTTGTGATATCTCTCTCTGTGTGAAATGGATGAGTAAAATCTTTAAAAAAAAAGATTTTATTAATTTATTTGACAGACAGAGATCACAAGTAGGCAGAGAGGCAGGAAAGAGAGAGAGGAAGGGAAGCAGGCTCCCCGCTGAGCAGAGAACCCGATGTAGGGCTCGATCCCAGGACCCTGGGATCATGACCTGAGCCGAAGGCAGAGGCTTTAACCCACTGAGCCACCCAGGTGCCCCCCCCCACCAAAATACATCTTTTAAAAAAATTGAGTCTTTTTTTTTTAAATATTTTATTTATTTATTTGACAGAGAGAGATCACAAGTAGGCAGAAAGACAGAAAGACAGGCAGAGAGAGAGGAAGGGAAGCAGGCTCCCCGCTGAGCAGAGAGCCCTATGTGGGACTCAATCCCAGGACCCTGAGATCATGACCTGAGCCGAAGGCAGCAGCTTAACCCACTGAGCCACCCAGGCGCCCAAAAATTAAGAGTCTTAAAACAAATTTCAGGCCCATTAAGTCAGTATCTTTGGGATGGTAGTAGGGTAGGGAGGACAGGATGATAATCTGCATTTTTTAACATCCCCCCCTACCCCAGCTTGATGGTAGTGTTCAGGAAAGCTCCAGAATCACAGAGATAGAGCAAAGAAGATTCATCTCAGAATAGGAGGACCTGAGGTGCTAGTCTGGCTTCTGACATTTACTGGCCAAAGTGAATTACCCTTTGTAATTCCCAGTTTCTCATCTGTGAAAAGGAAACATGAATCTCCTTCTCTAGCTTATAGAGCAATTTAAAGATCGGTTGGGATAATAAAAACATTAACTGACTTCTATCTAGTGTGTAGACAGTTTACAAAGTGATTATATCCACTTTATCTCATTGAAACTCAGGACTGTCTTATGAAGTCAGTCTCCCTCCCTGTTGACAAGAGCAGGAGTTGTGGTGGGTGAGGTTACACCCAGGCTTGTCCAGGCTGCATCGTGGCGGGGTTAGTGTGCAAACTGAGGTCTGGACGGTCAATGCAGAACTGAACTAAAATCAAGGGGCTATGTCATATGTCTATGTGCTATTTGTGGACATCACTTTGGTCAAGACTGTTTCCCTGGTTACTCTACCAAGTGTAGAGGACAGACTGAGGGAGAATCTATGTTCTAATTGCCCAGATCACAATTATACATGCAAAGAGCCACAATTATTTTCAGGCAAAAACTGTGAGGTCATTGGAATACATTTCCTTAGCGATGACATTAAAGAAAGTGCCAGGCTTGGTCTGTCAAATATTTCTAACTCGTGCACTCATTGTAGATTATGAATTTAATTAACTTCCTTCATTTGCTTTTTCTGGGTCATTATTTTGTTTCTTCTTCCTAGGTTTATTCAGGAGAAAAATATTTGGAAAATCATTTGTATTCTCCAAAGGCTGCATGAATACAGAAAAGGGTTTCCATTGGATAGTTTATATTTCTGCTAATAAATTAAGTGTCTGCTGTTACACCATGTGGAATGGCTGGATGGGTTTTCACCAAGTTTGGGGGCTTTATCTAGGGTGGTCTGATGGGAAATATAGGCTGTGTTGTGTGTATTAAGTAGATCTTTGGGTGTCGAGGATGGATTCCTCTTCTAAAGTTAGCCACACATCCTCTGGAATAGCTGCACGAGAAGAGACTCTGTGGCCAGTACAGGCCATATGTATTTGATTCGTTAGCTCAGAAAACAACGTGCTTTCAAATGCTACCCCAACCTGAAGTCACAAGGTCATGCTTTCTGAATTGTCAATACTGTTTGCCATCTAGTTGATTCCCATATGGTAACCTCAGGTCAAGAGCTTGAGGATCAGTTCTGTACTTAACTAAAGTGTTTTATGTTGGGTTCCCTCAAGAGGAGACCTGAATACAAGGGTCTGAGTGCAAATGGTTTATCTGGGAAGTGGTCTCAATGCACTGATAGGGAAGGGGGCAAATTTGAAGGGGAGGTGAGAAGGCCAAGATAGAGAACATGAGTGTATAGACTACTGGTATGGGCAGTTGGTGCTCAGTCCAACTGCAGATCCCTGTGAGACAGTAGACAACACTTCACAGTGATCCCACCCAGGGGCAAGGAAGCCACCGAGTATTTATGCTCTGACTGCCATTTGTCATGGCTGTTCCTGGGGTGTTAAGACCCTGGCATTTCTGACCTGCCCTCAGGTGTGCAGAGAAGGCCCTCAAGCAGGGAATCGGGATTTACAGTGAATAGCCTTTAGCTTGACTGGCCACCTACAGAGTTTCCTGTAACTCAAAAGGCTGTGTCTTGGATAAGCCTGAGTGTGGTTATAAAGATGATTCACTGGTGATACAGCAGTAGCCATATACTATGTGCCTGTCACACAGTGGTTACCATAGTAGGTCCATTATGCATCTCATTTAACCCACCCGAGACCACATGTCAAAGGCATTATGGCTCGTAATTCACACCTGAGGACAGGAAGAGTCAGATATCCACTGGCGTAAGGTCACAATTGACAGAGAAAAGCCAGAATCTGAGCCCAGTACTCTGACTCCAAAATATACTTCCTCTACAGAGCAGGGGGTAGATACAGATCCATCTAATGGTTGCATTAAACCTACATCCAGAGTTCTTTTAACTTTGACACTATGAGGTAGTATTTTTGTTGACTTAACATCTGCCTTGAATATTTTCTGAAATCCATCCCTCACCTGCCTCTCTCACCTCCAGGCAAGGTTGAAGTGTGTTCCATAAATAAAATGTGGATACTTTTTTGGCTTAAATAAACATGTTTGTACCTTATGTGTGTATATAAAGCCTCAGAAAATCAACATGGGGAATTTGGGACAGGTCAAAGGGGCCCAGACACTATCATTGACTCATGACAAGAGTAAATGGACTCCCTCACTCTCTACCACACCTTCCTGCCTTCAAGTTAAAAGAATGTGATCAACTTAGCTTCATGCAATATCTAGTTGTTTTCTGGGCACGTTCACAACAAATATTATCAAAGTTTAAGAAAATATGTTGGGCTTCCAGCAAGCCTTGAACCATGCAGATGTTAGTGGGATAGAATGCATGAGATAATCTATTTCCTACCACAGGAAGCTTCAGCTACTCGTGGTGGGTTCATGGTTGACAGAAAAAAAAAAAAAAAAGTAAAAAAAAAAAATACAGATGATGTACATGCATACATACATAAAAAACTGTGGAAATGTGTTTTCCAAATGCAATTACACTGAAATTCTCAGGTAAACAGGTCAAAGGAAGAAGGACTCTCAAGAGGGTTCAGCTTTTAATCTCCAAGAGTTTCAGCCACCAGCACACAGAGTTCATCTACTTGAAGCCATAAAAATTTAGAATTTGGAACATCTAAGATTGACCACACAGTAAACTGTATAACAACATCTTTGTTTATTACCCAGCCACCACACTCAAGCTCCAAGAGGGAAACCAAAGCTATTTTTCCAAATGGATCAATGCTGAAATATTGGCTTCCATTTCTGAAGAACTCACTTTTGAGCTTGTTTGTCCAATGCTGTAGTTAAAATTAATTTCACCCTTCAGGGATTTGTAGGCATGCTGACAGATTCAATGACAAAAATGGAGTTTTATTGGAAAGGGTGTTAGTCGGGGAAGCAAAGGGCTCGGGGAATAATTTGGTAATGGGCTATGGAGACTTTCTTCTTAGGTCACTGGTTCAAATCTAGGACCTGCTTGGCAGTGATTGAAAATCGTTACTATTTGACAGCTGCCTGACAGGCGGCCAGTAACATGTTGGTGCCCTATTCCTACAGGTCCTTCTAGGCGAAACAACCACATGACAGGAGGGATATCATGGATTAAATGAAGTCATGGGAGTTGAATTAACCAGTTTCTTTCTCAGTAGCTTGTTACTGAATAGGTTAAACGTTTTTATCATGTTACCAGGTAATGGCCCACAACAAAATTCCAATGTCTATTTCTGTTTTTTTTTTTTCCTGTTACTGTCTGGGTTTGCCCATGTCAGTTATTTATTTTTACCTGAATTATGATTCTTTTTCACTGAGATGTAATTGACATATAACATCATATTAGTTTAAGGTGTACCACATAAAGATTTGATATTGTATATATTGCAAAATAAGCACCACAATAAGTCTAGTTAACATCTGTCACCACACATAGTTATAAAACTATTTCTTCTTATGATGAGAAATTTTAGGATCTATTCTCTTAGCAACTTTCAAATAGGCAAATAGTATTACTAACTGTAGTCCTCATGCTGGACATAGCAAACCCCCCCCACCATGGCTTGTTCATTTTATAGCTTAAAGTATGCAGCTTTTAATCTATCCCATTTGCCCCTTTCACCCAACCCTTATCCCCAACTCTGCCAACCATCAATCTATTCTCTGTATCCATAAGCTTGTGGGTTTTTTGGGTTTGTTTTTTGCTTGTTTCTTTGATTCCACATATATGTGAGAACATACAATGTTTATCTTTCTTTGTCTGACTTATTTCATTTGGCTTAATGCCCTCAAGGTCCATCCATGTTGCCACAAATACAAGATTTCATTCTTTTATGTGGCTGAGTAATATTCCATCATATGTATATACCACATCTACTTTACCCATTCTTCTGTTAGCATTCCGATGCCCACCTCTTAACAGTGGTTATATCTGATTAAAGCCAGGGAGAAAAATGGAAGTTAGTGAGAAATGAAGGGTGAATTACAACCAAACCTCACATCGACCAGCTGCTTATAGCCGAACTAGTAATCTACATGTTTATATAAAGAACAGAAAATCTTAAAAGGCCAGAACTGGCATCAGGAAAACACAAAAGGACAGGCCCCCAAATAGACTGGCTGCAGGAAGAAACTTGGCAGATTTCCATCTCAACGGCCCTTAAGAGACAATCAGGCCAAGGAGCCACATAGGACCCATTATGGGAAGGTTGGCGCCATATTAATTTCAGCATGGCCATTCTCAGCTGGAACCCAGTCACCTGACCACATCTCCACAGGGGTCCATCCTTAATGCAGGCTGGGACAAAATAATGAGGACTTGATTCTAAGCAAAGTAATTTCCTTATTTCAATGGGCTTAAGCCAAAACCTTTAAAATTATTTTAATGTCATTTTTCTTCTTAATAGGACATGTAAGTACTAGGAAAATTATAGGCATTAAAAGGGTTTCTTTGGTTTTTTTTTTTTTTTCTTTTGGTAATTGCCTTTTAGAGGGTAAAACTTTTAATTCGTTCTGAATGTTTCACTCTGATATGAGAAACCTGACCTAAGCCTCATATGCTGAGGTAAGTTCCTCATATTTCCCCCTAAAATAACATTCAATACACTCACTAGTTTGAGCTCAACATGTGTTCTTACTCCATAGATGATAAACCATCAGATTTCCAGAGAGGTGACAAGATTTATCTGCTGCTATTGGCCAAAGTAAAGAGTTTGCCACAACCACATTAGAGATAAACATAGTCAGCCATGTGACTGACTTTTAAATAACATCACAACCTGTCCATCTAAGTGAACATTGCCCCCTTCAAAGTACAACTGGATGAGACTCATGATTTTAAATGGGGGTCCCTGCCTTAAGTTTTAACTGCAATGATGTCATGAGCAAACTCCCAAATCCGAGTGGCTTATAACCATAAACACGGTTTTTTTGCTGCTAGGCTTGCATATTGGTGGTGGCTTAGCTGTCTTTGGCCAGAGGCTCCACATGTCTCTTATTTTAGGACCTAAGCTATAGGGACAACACCTAGGGAATTTTCTTCCTATTGTGGAGGACAGGAGATTAAGAAAGATGAGCACAAACATGCAGCACCTCTTACAGCCTTGGCTTGAACTGGCACATAGTCATGTCTAATCATGTTCCATTGGCCAAACATGACCAAACCCCAACTGGGATGATGGGTCAGAGGGAGAAGGGATCTTTATTGGTCATTAACACAATCCACGGCTGTCACATAGCTTCAAACTCTCTGTTGTACAGGTGTGACTCTTTTATTGACTTAGCACATGCTGGTGGAGTCCCTACTCATTATAGGAACTCATTACAGGATTGAGATGAGCAAAATACATTCATCAAATCATGCCATCTTCACAATGAAGCTCCAAGAGAGGTACTTTCCCCATCTGACAGATGAGTCAGTGGTAGCCTAGTACAGCAAAGTTCTATGCCTTGGCCCTAACACTGGAAAGTGGTGTACCCGGGATTGGAGTCCATGTGCTTCTGCAGTCCCTGGCTCTGTGCTAAAGCATGGGGCTGGGGGTTGGAGGGTCACAGTCCCCATGTGTAGATCCTTGGGCCAATGCATACAACACTATCACCCTATCAGGGATAGGATTCTGTTTAGAAATGATTTGAGGGCATCTGGCCAATTCTGGAAACTAAGGAGGTTGATTAGCCTTTGTACTCCCAGTTGAGGTCTGAAATGAGATGTGATAATAAATTAATGTGGCTGATCTTATGTGCCTTACAACCTGGCTTAGGAGGAAAGTCTCAAATGGTATCCCTGCCACATCATCATTCTCTGCCTGTAGTGGAGGCTGGGAATATCTTTACTGAACCCCATGCATCATTTATTACACAAGGAGGAATAGAACTATGCTATTCCAATATAGTAAGAACGAAGGGACATTCGTTAATATTCAGTATGTAATGTTCAATATGTTTAAAGACCTAGAGTCTGTGCTGAGCACAGGAAATTAAATACTAACCAAGACAGCCCTTGCCTTCATGGAGCTTGTAATCTAGCAGGGGATGCAGACTTTCACTAGACAAACACATTAGTGGCTGTCTAATTACAAACTGGAGTCATCTGTAAGTTCCACGAGAGGATATGACAAAGGTGAGAAAGACGTTCACAAGAAGTGACAGAACCGTGAAGGAGAGGGCCTTACAGAGGCCAAGTGTGTATATGTATGCACGAGCCTGGTCCTGAATGTGAGCAAGAACGTGCACATGTGTGTGTGCATGCATGTGTGTTAGTGAAGTGAAAGAAAATTCGAGACAAGAAGCAGTGTGTGTCTAATTCTTGGGTGGGATGAAAGGGCAACATCTCTGTCCAGCAGGGCTTGTGTGAAGGGCTGGTGCCTATAACACCCCGTCCCCTACAGCCAACTTCAAAGAGAAGAGATGTCACTTCTAGTGAGATCTTCCTTAGTGCCTGCACAGAAGGGTTACAAAGGGTTACCCTGAGTTACAAAGGGAAATTTTTTGTTTGTTTGTTTGGTTTTGTTTTTGTGTGTTTTTGTTTTTGTTTTGCTATGAGAAATCAACTTCCCACTGCCCCAGAGAGCCTGGAGGTGTAACTAAGGAACTGGACCCTGCATGGGTTAGAAGCTGAGTAGTAGAACCACACTTTGCCATCAGCTTATGGAATCAGTGCTTTGCTCTTGGCACTCAACACATGTCTACCTAATAGTCACTCTTTTCCAGAACCGTGAGAGAGAGCGAAGACTGGTACAACCCTGCCATTAAGGAGTTCATGGTCTATGCAAGAAAACACCCCCACGAGCATGCAATTGCAGTACAGTACCCAGGACAGTGCTCTAGAGTACTGAGTACGGAGAGGTCCCTCCCTCAGACTGTGGACTGGAATGTCAGGGAAAGATTTCTGGGAAGAGTGGAGGGCAGAGGCAATTCCTGGAGGATTATTAGGAGTTGACCAGGCAAAAAAAAAAAAAAAAAAAAAAAAAAAAGGCATCAGTAGCTCCATTAGAAGGAACAGTTGGTACAAAATCAAGGGTAGGTGCAAAATAACAAAACAAAACAATCCATAGTGTAGTAGGGCACCAAGAGAGCATTTCAGCTGCAGTCAACATCCCACCTGGAAAAGTGTTTCGATTTTGCTCAGTCCCGGCTCAGGCCACTGCAGTATTGCCTCATGTGTTCCTTCTGGCCCCCAGCTTTATTGAGGTGTCATCGACATGTGACATCATGCGAGTTTAAGGTGTACAACGGTGTGGTGATTTGATACATGGAAATATTTTGAAATGTTTGCCACAGAGGGCTAGTGACATACCCCTTTCCTCACATAATTACCATTTTGTTCTTGTTGTTATGGTAAGAACACAGAGTTATAAGTGTCGTGAGCATGCTGTGCATTAAAGGCCCAGACTTCACTCACCTTATAACTCAATGTTTCTATCATTTGACCAACATCTGTGCATTTTTTCCACCCCTAAGTCCCTGGCAACCCTATTTCCACAGTTTCTATGAGTTTGATATTTTTAGATTCCATATATAATAAGTAAGATCCTACAGTATTTATCTTTCTCTGTCTGAATTATTTCACGTTGTCTAATGCAACTGTGCTTTAGGCAACTGCGCTTCCAAACTCGTCTCATATGTCCTCTCCAGAGTGTCACTAGAATCACTGCCAAAACTCCCATCTGGATGTTGGGTGCCTTTGGCGTTGGAGTTGCATACAGGCTTGATGTTGGTATTATTGGCATGATTGCTAGTTATTTCATGGGCATCAGTGTTCTCGAGCCTTGGAGGTCATTCGCACAGCACACACACCTAGCACCAAGAGATGTGATGGGGCAGATGACAGGTCTCCCTCCCACCAGCTCTCAGGTAAAAGCCAGCTACTCTGAGAAGACTTGGGCCATCCAGAAGTCACCTTCTGCTCCTTTGATGTTTGTGGGAGGATTTGCTTCATTGTGTCTCTGTTTTATACACATATATAATCTCTCCTGTTGGAATGGGAAATTGTAGAGGGCTCTGTCTAGTTGACCTGGGACATAGTATAAGGTAGTGTTTATAGGCAGAGCTTTGAAGCTCTGCCACATTCCTACCACCCTCTGCAGGCAGGTACCGGTGCATGCTGAGCCCCATGTTCCTCTTCCAAAGTGTCATCTAGTCTATTCCTGTAAGAAATGCCATTGGATTTTGATAATGGTTGCATTGAACCTGTAGATCACTTTAGGTAGTATGGACACTTTAACATCTCTAAGTCTCCAATCCATGAGCAAGAGATGTCTTTCCATTTGAATCTTCCTTAGTTTCTTTCATCGGTGTCTTGTAGTTTTCAGTGTGCAAGTCTTTCAGTTCTTTGGTTAAGTATATTCCTAAACTGTTAGGAAGATTGTTTTCCTAATTTCCTTATCAGATGGTTTATAATTAGTGTATAGAAACACAACTGATTTTTGTATGTCGATTTTGTATCCTGCAATTTTATGAAAACAATGTATTAGTTCTTATTATTTGTGGAGTATTTTGGGTTTTGAAAAACTAGTTCTAAAATTCATATGGAGCTATAGTAATTCCCTCAAATTATTCTATAAATTTAATAAAATTTAAATAAAAGTATCTAAAGAGCTTATCATTGAAGTTGACAAAATTATTCTAAATTTATTGGCAAAGCTAAAGTGCTGAGAATCCATTTTAAATCAAGTGGAAAGCATGGAAAATTCAATACAAAGCACAGGAATATTGGCATCCAAACAGGGAGGGAGACTAACTCAGATCTCTTCTTCATACAATGTTCAATAATGAATTTCAGTTGAATTAAATCTCTTAATTTGAAATGTAAAATTTAACACATCTAACTTTAGGACCTTGGATTGGGGAAAGGTTTCTTAAACAAGACACGGGAAGCGCAATACTTAAGTGACATTTTTTAAATGTGAAACTTTTCAACAAATGTTAATTTAGAAATTCACAAACTAAGAGAAATACTCATTTGATAGTACATCCAAATATATGAATAATCATGACATATTAATAAATAAAAGGTATACAACTCAATGCATGGTGGCAGGAATGGCCAAATGATACAATAAAGGAAATTCAAAGAAGAAAAAACCCAAACATTGTGTAAAAATAGGCTCATCATCTCCCTCTTTGACTTACAATACCTTCTTGGTCACATACCAAACACCGGTGTCTATGTTTAGACCCCCTTTTCTGTTTCTTTGATCTACTGGTCCACTTGATAAAGTGATCTCTACTACTTTGTCACAAAGTTTTGTTGCTCTAAGTCTGTGCTGTCACTATCACATTTGGCTATTTAAATTTAAATGAGTATAAAATACAGTAAACGGTCAATTGTTTGTTCACACATTGAATACACATTGATCACAAATTTCCAACATTCCCAGTGCTCACTAGTCATATGTGGCTACTTGAATAGCCTAAGTATAGAATATTTCCATGATTACAGAAAGTTATATGAGACCCTGCTTCTTGAGCTCATAAATACGTCCTAGTATCATTATTATTATTATTTTTAAATTTTATTTCATTTCTTTTCAGTGTTCCAGAATTCATTGTTTATGTACCACACCTATCATTATTATAATAGGACATAGCTTCTTTCATTCTTCCTCACCTTTGATACTGCTTTGACTCTTTACTTTTCCAAATAAGTTTTAGGTTAAGTCATCAGGGAATTAAAACAACGATAAGATGCCACTCTATGGCAACTAACATGAATGCATTATACATATCAAAATAGATTTCTGAGCATAATGGGTGTGCATTAGAGAGCAAGTTGCAAAAGGGAGTGTGCATGTGTGTAGGTGTAATGCTATGACACAATTTAAGCAAATTTTTAAAACACACACAAAACTATTCTTATGGTTTATGGATCATCATAATAGCTAATATTTATTAAGCATTGATTTTTCCCAGGCTCGGGTTCAGGGACCTGAAATATTTTCCCATTTGACTCTTGCACCCAGGCCTAGTTCACTATCATCTTCCTCATTTGACTGAGGTATGGAAAAGGTAAGCAATGTGCCCCAGCTTACCCAGCTCGTTGGTGCAGAGTTGGAGCTCACAGCCAGCCTGTCTGACTTCCAAGTCTGCATGCATAACCGCGATGCTATCCTGGACTCAGACCAAATGACACTCACTAGACATGCATGGGAATGTTTCCAGAGAGGGAGAAAATAGAAATGGGCTGTAGGGCTCTACCTTCTGTATAGTGTGTGTGTGCGTGTGTGTGTGTGTGTGTGTGTGTAAGAGAGAGAAAGAGATGAGTTGGGGGAGAAGGGGAGATCTGAAGGTACAGAGAGGATGAAATATTAACATCTCTCAGGTTAGGTTGGTGAATAGCCTCTTCTGTTTGAGTAAGATGTAAAAGAGGTTAATTGATGAAGTAAAAAATAATGGGTGTATTGTGAAAGGAAGTAAGGCTTCTAGGACTCGCTATGATCTGCAGTGTGCTAAGCAGACTGGTGCACTGCTACGTCTTACCCCTTCTGCTTTGCAAAGCCAGGTATGCAAGCTGAAAGGTTTGCAAGCTCTAGTGAGAGACTCGGTTGGGGGGGTGGATGTCGCTGGGGGGAGGTTCCTGGAGCAGACCAGAGGGAGGGGCAGCTGCTGCAGGGGAGGTAGAGCAAGAGGGTACCAGAAACCCCTGGTGCTGGATGTGGTTCTCGTCCGTTTTCCCAGGGAGAGCTTCAGTAAAATCTACCTCTCCCACATCTTTAGCTGTTGGATTGCTGTTTTCCTTTGGCACATGGGAAGAGGCGAGACCGGCCTCGGTGAGACCATGGTGATACATGATGTGCCCCTGTCGGTGATATTATGCTGAGGTCACTTACGGAAAGTGTCTCTTCTTGGCACTCAGAGCCTTTGCAGTTAGACTTAGTAGCCGGCGCTGCTTCCCACAGTAGCCTCTTCTCACCTGGAGCTTCTGGTCATGTGATCAGGCCCGCTCTCACACTTCACGCCTATGTCACCTTGCTCCAGGGGAGAGCTGCCTGTGAGCCTAATGTTCCAGCTTCCCAGGCAAGGAGTCTCTCTGGCTGTGTCCCTCCTGCCAGCTCACATGTGGGGCTTCTTGCACAACTGCTGTCCTGGGAGCAGACAAGCGGGAGGGGCAACATGGTGCCTACGTGGGCGGGTCTGGGACGGTCTAACGGTGTGAATGGCAGACACCTGCCAAGCCACCAGGAAGGGGAGCTGGGTTCATTTAGAGGAAAGGAGAGAGGAGGGGAGGTGAAGAAGACAGGTGGCGGGAGGTCTTTGCTCCTCCTTTCCCTGCAGCTGCTCTGCACAAGCGACCCACTGCCCCTGCCCACCGAGCCCCTTCCACTGCCGATTTATGGCTTCTTTTCTGCAAACTCATCGGTAATCATGGACCAGAAGGTCCTTAGGAATCAAACCTTCTGCAAGGTGCCATCTAGCTCCGGCTCAGCTACAGCCCCTTCTTGGACACAAAAGGAGGTTTCTAGATCCTGGGATTGTGGCTGGCCTGCACCGGCCTCCAAGCTAACATCCCCCCTTGCACTGCTTTGTACAGTCCAAACATGGAGATGCCAGGCTAGGCTTCCACACGTGCCAACACACTTACGTATAAGCCAAAAAGCTAAAGTTAAAAAGTGATAAAATGCTGGGGTCTTACGGTATTTTG
Organism: Lontra canadensis; assembly: GCF_010015895.1. NCBI lineage: Eukaryota > Metazoa > Chordata > Mammalia > Carnivora > Mustelidae > Lontra > Lontra canadensis. The sequence continues at coordinate 7,895,393 of NW_022631002.1, forward strand.
CAATTGAATGAAGCCCCGTAAACCTTGCTAAAGAATGTCCCACTGTGAAATCTTCCACTCTCTATTGGGCAGGGCTCTGGGGCCAGCAGGGGTGAAGCTACCTGTCACAGTTCATTCCTTCGGCTTCAGCCATCTGCTCCCAGATCTCTCTGAACCCGCACCTGAAGACCTGCCTCAGATTTTGGGCTCATGAGAGAGGTAAGATAGGTTAGTGGTAATGACCAGTCCTGGGGTCAGACAAGACTGGCTTGGGACCCAACTTCTCTTCAGGTCCTTGGTGGTTAAGCTTTTTGAGCTTCATTCTCTTGATTAGAATGGAAAACTTAACTGCTTTGAAGAGTTCCTAAAATTAAAACTAATGTGTGTTCTTGTGGCCAGTTTCTCTCCTTAAACCCCTTGGGGACCATAACAGGTTATTTTCAGATTCTTGGAATATTCTGTATGTTATAAAGTCGATCATGGGTTGTCGACACTGGTTTGTTTTAAATATATTTACTATTAATGAAATAGTCACAGGTACGTACATACGAATGTTTTTAAATCCTCTCCATCTCACTGATAAACACATAAATGAGTAAATGGAAGACAAAGAGATCCTTCAATTTATTTGGTTTTCATTTATCAGTGCTACATTTATATATATTTAATATATTTATATATGTATATATTATAATATATTATGTTTATATATATATACTATTTATATGTTATACTTATAGTACCACTGTGGTTTGAGAAATAAGAATGGGGCTCTGTATAAACAAACCCTTGTCCCACTGTTTGCTCTAACATATCATAGGTTTGTGACCTTAAGTAAGTTAATTAACCACTCTAAATATCCTGGGATATCCTGGGAGACAGTTTGCAGAATGGATAAGGGCTTCAACTCTGGAACCAGATTATCTGGGTCTGAACCCCAGGTCCACTACTGACTCATCTCTCTGTGCCTCAGTTTCCCCAGCTGTCACTAGGAGCTACCTCCTGCTGAGGCTGTGAAGATTAAAGGTGCCAAGAGAAAACCAGGTAATGCAAAGAGCTTAAAGGACTGCGTGAGATCCGTGATAAGATGGCCCTCGGAGGCCATGGTGAGGATGAGATGCGGCACGCAGCTCAGAGCCGGACACCCAGGTGCAGTAGAAAATGGTACTATGGTTGCCGATATTTGGCTTCAGGGCAGGAGGCGGGAGGCTGGCCTGCAACTCATAATGCCCGGGATACACTGAGGGTTCTCCGGCCCTGGGATCCTAGGATATGAGCGGGGGAGACGGAGCAAGGGAAAGGGGCGCTAAAGTCCTGGACGTAGGCACAGACAAGGGCTGCAGAGGCTGCACGCACCACACTCTAGGAAGCCGAGCCTCTGCTGCACCCGGGCCAGGACCATTTTGCTGATCCACTTCCTGCTGCCAAATGTTGTTCCACCCAGAGTTCTTTGATCCACTGCCAGTCCTTGGGCAAGGGAGGTGAGGTGTGCCTGGATCCAGGCAAGGCCCGCGGGGGAGGGCCTGCCGATCCTGACAGCAACGGTGCCAGCGCAGGGCTGGCGGGGATGTCCCAGAAGGGTGGGGATGGGCTGGGCCTCCTGAGCCCTCACAGCTAGGAGGGCAAAGACACCTCACAGGGACCAAGGGGCTCCCGGCTCCGGCGTTCAGAGCCTCCACCGCCCCGGCACCCCCAGTGGGAAGTACAGCTTAGTTGGCAGTGTTGGCAGTGTTGTTCATGGTGCCTGTGCTTGGCTCCTCATGCCCACCTCATTCAGACCTCTCTTTGCAAAGGGGCGAAAACTAAGGCCAGGAGAGGTGAGGAAAGTCTCCTGCGGTCATGGAGAGTCCATGCCAAGAGGAGGTGTTACAGGGTCTCTCAACCTTGGCTCTGTGGATATTTGGGGTTGGGTCATTTGGGGCTGTGGGGGGCCATCTGGTGTACCATAGGGTATGGAACAGCCTGGTTTTTGCTAGATGCCAAATGCCCTTCCTCCCTCGGTAGCGACAACCAAAAATGTCTGTAGATGTTGCTAAATGTCTTCTGGGGGCAAATTTGGCCTAGTTGAGACCCACTCTCTGCATCTAGTCTGAAGAAGGAAGGAGGGGGGAGAAGCCGGGAGAAGCGGGGAAGAGGAAAGAGAAGAGGATGTGTCCACAGAGCAAGCATGGCCTCAGGAGCCAGTGCTGCTGCTGCTTCAAGCCAAGGACCTCTGTATGACTGGGCTCCATAGGGCATATTATGGGAAGGACACACCTCAGAGTGGCTTCTTCCAGAAAGGCTCATTATGGTTGTGCTTGCCATCACACTAAGTTTTTCCCAGGGAATACCTATTCTCCATCATCTGTGCCAGTGTTTGAGTCTCTGATTCCCCTTATGTCCTTGCTAAGGGGAGGGGCCCACACCATGTCCTCCCAGGGCTGCTTGTGTTTTCCTGACCAAGTCCAAGTGCCCGAAGTGGGTGGTGCCAGCTATGTTGGGGGCTCGAGCCTCTTGCAGGGCTTGCCCTCTGCCAAGAACAGCTAACCCCTGACAAGCATGCCCAGAATGCAGAGCGGAGCCCCAGCATTGAGACGTTCAGACTAAAGGAGTGCATGCTGTTTATGTGAAAGTCAAATTTAACTGTGCCTTTTTTATTTTCATTGGCTAAGCCTGGCCACCCTAGGCAGGCAACTCAGACCTGACCTCAGTGGCTGAAATGGGAAGGAAACTGGGGGTCCAAAATCATGCCCCATCACACCTCTGCCAGGAAAGCCTCCAGCTTGGGAGGGCTGAAGTGTGTCCAACCTGCCGAATGGCGGGGTGGTTTTATCCCTGGCAAGAAAGGGCCAGAGAAGAATCATTCTCGTAGTTATAACTTGGTGCTAGAGCGGGCAGTCCTGAGGTCCAAGTATATCCCAGCTCCTGTGCTACCCACTTACGTTCATCGGAGGGTAGAATTTCCATTTCTATTCGTGCCTGTGCAGATGCTGTGACCTTCAGAGCTGGACTCAGCAGCTGGCACAGATGCCATCATTCACCGGGGACTTTTGTCCCGCTCTTCTTTTTCTCCAAACCTTTACAATATTTCTTTCTTAAAACTGAGCACCGGCTCTGCCTGCCCTCCCAGGTGACTCAGACTCCAACGGCAAATAGGGTAGGTCATAAGGAAGAAAGGACTCAGTCCAAGAGCCCCGGGCAGAAGGAGTTTGGGTTGGTGGCACCCAGGCCCGAGTCAGAACCCAGCTCTGTCACTGCCTGGGTGACTCTGGGCGAGTGACATGCATTGCTGGAGGTTCAGTTTCTTCTGCTAAAATGATTGGGATAATAGTGCACACAGCGTAGGGTAGTTAGGATTTAATGAGAGAATGCACGAGCAGGAAGTACTCATCGACTGAGCTATTACCTACCTCAAAGGATTGCTGGAGAAGTGGGAAAGGGATCTAAAGTAAAGAAATGTAGTACATGCTTCATAAATGGTAATTGTGATTATTGTTACCAACACCCTTTGGATTTGATTATTCATTTGCCAGAAGCCCTTCCAAAACTCTATTCCTACTGCACAAGAATTGGAGAAATGACTTCTTTGGTAAAGTAGCTTTTCAGCTGGGGGACCTGGTTTGCTGATCTTACTCAGGTTAAAATGACTGAAAATCAATTTGATGTGACAGCTGTGGAAAAAACAAAACGCGTGTACAAAGTGTTGAGCAGCAGAGCGCCTCAGAGCTGCTGTAAAGTAAGACAGAGAAAGGGCCGGCTGGCTGTGACCCGGTAGCAGGCTTCCTTCCACTCAGGGCACCCGCTGGGCCGTCTATCCCAGCCTAGACTTGCTGACCCCGTGTTCTCCTCCGGGGCCCACAAGGTGCTCACGGGAGCCCAGACACTGGGGCCCCAGCCTGTTTCTCTGCTCCCGGAGCCTGGCCTTGGCCACCTGCCCCAGGCCTGCGGACCCCAGAGCGTTCTCGGCAGCCATGCAGCAGGGTTAGTGACCGCTAATAGGCAGAACTCCAGGGATGGAAGAGCTGTGCCTGTTGATTAGGTGAAAGGAGGCAAAGGTAATTTCATCCATGCGTCTCTTGCCCAAGGCCAGCCGACAGTGCCTACTCCCTCCTGCCTCACTCAGCCCCACCAGACCCCCATTTCCAGGGCCTGTACACCTCCGGTCTCAAGTGTCCCTTTAGGTCCATGGGCCCAACTCTTGAAATGACACATGCTCTGAGGCTACAAAGCACAGGTCAGGTCACCTGTGTAACCTGGAGAAAGGGCCTTAGCCTCCTCAGTTTCCCTGTTGGTCAAAGTGGGAAGAAGAAATGGACATAGCATGTCTGCCTTGTGTGCTTGGTGAAAGAACCAGGAGATAGTTGAAGGCCAAAGGGCTTTGCAAGCTGGGGGTGCCTTCAAGTGGGAGTTTTAGAGTCCTGACCGTGTTCTAGAATGTTGCGGATGTTCTCCGTCTAAGAGTAGGGACATTACTCATTGACCTCATTCTTCTTGCCATTCTTCCCTGTGTCCTGATTTTCTTCCACCTGCTAGGGGGTAGGGTTGGGATTGTCACAGGGTCCACTCCACAGGAGACTAGTCTCCCTGAGTCTTTAGCATAAGTCACCTAGTACCCAAACTGGGGAATCTGGTTACTTAGAATATTCCCTGTGGGTTTATTTCAAACAAGCTGCTAAGAATAATCATTAATCATTACAAAATAAATAAATCTTGTGGCTGCTTCCTCTGCCATATGAAGTTGTCCTTGTAAGCAACAGCATCTCCTCAGACCATACCTGGTCCCGAAGACATCAATCTTTAGTTTTATTCTCTTTCTCTATCTACTCTGATCTTCATCTATCATGAACTACTTTGCTAATCAATGAGCCACATGGACCATATGCCAGTATTTCAGTGTGATCAACTCTGGAAGATGCCTGCCTGTTGTTTAAAGTGTAGAACACAAGGAATTCCTGTATAGTACTTAGCCTATATTTTAAACCAGATCTAAAAACTGTCCAAGTTTATTAAATGACCATTCACCCCAGTTTTATGTACTCAAAAGAGACTCATCTTATTTATAGGGATAGATAGAGTAACTATCTGACTTCAGCCTAGAGAACAGACTGTACTAGACAATCCTGGGCAAGTCACTTAACTGTGTTCAAGGAAGTGCCAGTACTCACAGTATATTGACACTAGCTTTGATGGAGTGGAAAGTGCATGTGCACCAGGCGTTGTGCTAATATCTTATTTAATCAGCAAGACCACCTCTAAGGATTAGGTACTATTACCATCCCATTTTACAAGTGAGGAAAATGAGACTAGGAGAGATGAAGCAATTTTCTCAGAACTAAGCTATTAAGTAAGAGTCAGGATTCAAAGCAGGAACTTTAAATAAAACACTTTCCACTAAGCCTGCTAATTAACTCACAATGCTTTTGTGTGCGCAAAATGCTTTTGTGAGCTGAGTGCTGGTGTTTCCCTCATTTTATAGAGGAGGGGTGAGCCCAGGGAGCCTTAAGTATGATGAGTTGAATGGAGAGAGATGAAAGATGCCCTTGATATGCCCAGCATAGGGGAGGGGCCTGGGAGCTACCATGACCCAGCCTCGTGGCAACTGAAGAACACCCGTGTATGACCATGCATAAGATTGTTTCATTAACTCCATTGCTCACCTGTCACAATATCTACTTTTATGAAGTGTCTTTCATCTCAGATCTCCAAAGCAGGTGTAAAAGCTATAATTAATTGTAATAATTGTTGTGTTTTTTAATAGTTACCTGCTATAATGTCCCTTTGATAGGTAATGGTGCTGAGGCTTTGGGTCAGAGGGAGATATCCTGAATGTGGAGACCCAAGGCATACATTAACCAAGGCCTTCCCATCTCAAATGCCTTTGAGCCTCACAGGAAGACTTAGCCTGTCATCAAACAAAGAACTGCCATGAGCTACACAGATCCGTCTCCTCTTGCTCCTAGAAGGGGCTCCTATTTCTTCCTAGACAGAGGAAAGTGGTCGTTTTCCATGGCATTTAAAACAAAGACAAAGGGGGTTCAAGATTCAAAATGCTGCTGCACCACATGCCAGCATGGGTGCACTGACAACAGAAGGGCATGAGGTCATGATAAATTCTAAATCACGATGGTCTTATACACTTTTATGTGGTGGTCAGCTGGGTGCAGCTCCAAGAGGAGACATAGTGAGGCTCAGGAAAACAAAGCTTATTATATCGACAGGAACTAGAGACAGGAGGGACAGCACACAGGACCACAGGGGAAAGATACCGGATGGTCGGGAGACAGAAGACAGGAGCAGGGGAAACCTTTAGGTCACGACCTTTATTGGGGTTACTGAGAGAAAGGCAAGACAAGCCAGGGTAAACAGCTTAGGCTTGGCTAGTCGGAATAATTTCGGTAGGCTTTGGGCTACAGGGGTGGTCTCTAGTTGCCTGGGACGTGGCCCTAGGACAATTAGGCAGAAAGATATTAGCTCCTGGTGTACAGGGGCCAGAGAGAGGAGGTGTGGCTCTAGATTTGTTAGTCTGAATGTCAGTGGCATGCTTCTGGTCGTTTGCTGCCTTAAAAATTGGATAGTCTAGAGAGGGACAGTATCTCCCCAACTAGAAAGGTTTTTAAAAGATGTCAAATCATAATAGATAGAAAATAAAATATATTATTTGGCTTCCATAAAACACTGTGTGTGTGTGTGTGTGTGTGTGTGTGTATGCGCACGCATGTGTGTGTGTGTATGCATGCATGCATGTGGTAGGAGATGCAGTTTTTGAGGTTCAGGAAGAGAGTAGAGAGAAACCTTCTCCTTTCTCTAATAAAAAGCAAAAATTAAGAACAAGATGAACTTATCTACCTTCCCTTGGAAGAGTTCATTAGACCCTCTAAATGAGAGTCTTCTCCCCTTTCCATTGATTCTAGTGACTGTATCTTTGCGTCCAGGACTATCTGAAATACAAAATGAGGCCAACCTCTGTCACTGTGAAATACACAGAGAATACCTTTGGTTAGGCTTAAAGATTCCTTTGGATTCCCCTATTTTCTTGCCCTTTGTAGCATACTAATGAGTCTTGAATATTCTCCTAATTCTGTTTCTTCAGATGTCCTAGTCCTGAAGTCAGTTCTAGTGTGATGGCCGTTCACTATAGCTACTTGGACACTCAGTGCCAACCTGTGGGGTAAATGAGATTGACCCAAAGTCATTATTAGTAAATGGAAGAAGCAGGATTCCAGCAAGGGCTCTCTTCTCAAATGGCCCCCACTGCGTGAGTGAGACAGAGGTGAACCTTGGCTGGGCCACCATTTTTCAGGAAGTCATGAAGTGGAAATTCACCTTTGAAAAATAAATTCTGCAAAAATAATAGGGTGGCAGCTTTGGAGCCGACTAATGAGCATCTTTTGACAATCATGCAGTTCACCCTGGAGTAGTTCCACAGACCCTTACCTCCTCATCAGTTCAACACCCAGATATGTTCTCTAGAAAAGCTCTTTTTCATGTATATCAGAAAACAGATACACAAGTGTCATAGGGTCATATTTCTAAAAGAAAAAAAAATGACACAAAAGCCAGGTCACTGAAAATTACCCCATTCTCCATCCACAGGAGAATATACAAATAGACTAGAACATGATATAGTAGGGAAAAAATGAACTACACATAGCTACAGACACCAACATCTTGGAAACGCAATGCCAAGAGGAAAAATCAAGCAAAGTAAGATACGCTAGCTTAGAATGACGTTTATACAAAGCTGAAAAACAAGGCACACACACACATAGTCGAGGCATACTTGCATTAAGTACAACTTTAAAGGAAAACAAGAGACTGATAAACATGAAATTCAGGACAGCAGTGCTTTGGTAAGGGAAAGAGAGGGCCTTGGGAAGGAGGATTCACCAGTATTGACCTATGGTTCTGAATACATTGCTTTACATGCATTTTGTCATTGTTTCATAGCTAACATATAGAGGACGGATGTAATTTTTCATGTCTCAAAAATACGTATTTCCAGAGAGAAGCTTCCTAGCATTAATGGCCCAAACTGCTTCATTCAGTGAAAAAGACAAGGGTAAACCTCACAGAAAATGCAAGCAATGTGGTATCTTTGGGAAGGGAGAAGGGCTCCAGGGTAGGGGGGCCAGGAAAGAAATAGAAAGTGGAGAAAAATACTACAAGAAGGGATGCTACGCAAACAAGTGTCTGTGGGTCATGATTTTATTTCTCCTGTGTCCATAAGATATTCTCAGCTACTATCTCCTCTTCCTAGCCCTCTGAGATACTCTTTTAAGGACCCCTGCATAAAGGAGGAAAAAGGAAGGGCCCCCCTCCCTCCAGGATGTAAGGCTTACCCACTTTCATGCTGGCCAATACACTGGCAGGAGAGGAACCCCAGGTAGAGTCAAATCCCCAGGGTCCAGGTAGAAGTCTTCATGCATCTCGGTAACAGGGGCCGTGTGGGCAGAGAACACATGAGAGCACGTGGTGGGCTCCAAAATGCTGTGACCATATGTGCTCCTAGACCCAGGATCATGGCTCGCTTGATCTGCCTGTAAAGAGCCTGGCTCCATTGTGCTCACCCCAAACCCCACTTCACACAGGTTGCCCTTTGCCATAGGTAGGACACCTTCTGAGTTTGAAGGACATAGAAGTAGTGTTTCCCTCAAATATTATGACTGAAACTATAACACTGAATATCCTAATAAAATGCAAAGAAGATGAACTAGACATCAAAAGATGTGTTATTGACGATCTTAGAGCACTTATGCTTAGATTATGGACTTAATATTACTTTGAGTTTGTATATGAATTAGACACCCAATAAGGAACACCTTAATAATAATGACAGTGGTGGTGGTGGTGATGATGACGATGATGATGATAGTAATGGGATCTACCATTCAGCAAGTCCAGAGCAGGCCATACACACCGATGGGCTCACATATGGCACCCTACTTATTTTCAGACAGGGTTTTGAAGTCAGTGCCATTAGCCACTTACCAATAGGGATTGGGGAGGCACATAAAGCAACTTGCCCAAGAACACTAAACAATTAGGAAGTGGCTGTGTTAGGATCTGAACCACGGTCAGTCTGGAGAATAAAGCCATCATATTATATCTAGCTCCTGATGCAGTATTTTCCAAGCATTTAGCAGCCAGGAGGAGGTAACAGCCAAGCTGCGAACAACCCTATTTTACGAAGGGCTTCCATTTATTTAACACGCACACCTACTCAGAGCAATTAATTTCTAAGCACTTGTGAGTCCAGCCTTGGGCGGCAGCTGGGAAGAGCAAGGGCAAATGTCTGTATTTCAGTGAAGCCAGGGATGGAAGGAAAAAGCAAATCCATTCTAATCCTGCTTGCCAAGCCACATAGCTCTCTCCAAAATTCAAGAGTTGTTACCATTGGCAAAGGCCATTACAATTCCAACGGTGCTTGACTGAGGTGGGTCTCGCCTTAGCTGCGTTTGCTCCCCAGTGCTCCGGGCTGCAGTCCAGCTCTGCTCCCAGGTGACAGGGGGAAGGCCATGAATCAGAGGTCCCTCGGTCCAGGCACTGGTGAGGTGCAGAGCTCCCCACATCCCACTGGGGCTACAGTGCAACTCTGCAAGTTAGGGCCTTTCATGGGCTCCTCACTGGAAGCTGGGCCCAGAGAGAGCAAGATGTTTTGTCCAGGTGGGAACTCCCAGGAGGCCAGAAGAGTTTAAGAGCTCCTGCCTGCTCCTGAGCTCGCACCATGGACTAACATGCCATCTCTTCAAGGTAGGGCTTCGCAGTTGACTAAGACATTAATAATGCCTAGAGATATTTTTGGTTGTCATAACTGGAGGTGAGAGCTGCTGCTGGCTGGCGTCTGGTGGGCAGAGGCTGGGGATGCTGCTAGACACGCCACAAGGGATAGGGTAGGTCCCCCTCGCCCAACAAAGAAATCCTGGGCCCCAGCTGTGACATGGTTGAGAATACTTCTGCTGAGTTTGGTGTTAAGGACACAAATGGGAGAGAGCTAAGTCCACTGTAGGAAAGGAGACCCTATCAGCAGCAGCATGCCTGGATTCTAGGCCCAGGCTCTGGCCACCCTGGCTCTTAGACAATCCTGTGCCTCCCTCTATGCAAGACAGTTTGAACCAACCAGCCTTCCGAGGAAACCATTCTCCTGCCCCAAATCTCTCTCAAGAGGCTTTCAGTTTTGAGGCACTGTCAGGGGAAGGCTCGTCCAGGCTAGGGAGTGGAGGGGAGAGAGGGGGAGGGAGGGGTTCTTGTTCTCTAGAAGCATCGAGCAGTTCCAGGCAGGCGACCCTGAGTGCTCGGGCTGCATCTCTAGGGAAACCTCCCGCTTCCCAAGAATCCCTGGGCAGTGTCACGGGGAGCAGGGGAGAGGTCGGTGAAGGGTTAAGCGCCTATCTTCCCTTGCTGGCCTGTCTCCCAGGCTAAGTGAAGGCTGCTTCATCTCACGTGGATATGAAAGAGACAGTGCAGATTGGAAGCAGCTGTACAGCGAGGGAACCGGCCACACGGCCACGGCGCCATGCCGTTCAGCTCGGTCGGGGCCGTTTTGTTTGACTTCGGAGGAGCAGCGCAAATAAATACAGTAGGTTCTGTTTAAACAAAAGAAAGATCAATAGAGGTTTGGATAGCTTACGACCTTCAACCATAAACAGAAATTTGAGGTAAAAATCTACAGATCCCAGATCAGTTACCAGATTATTTACCCTTTCGCGCTGCTAATGTTCCACTCTGCCTTGCATATTAAAAAGCCGGGGAAGAAAAGGATTTCTGTTGCAGGGAAGAGGGAGGGCCGCGTGGATTTATTAGTCGTGGCAATCAAAGCGTGCGCCATACGTTTTCCATATAAACCCGGCTGTGGTGATTGTGCAAATTGGCTAAGGCAAATTTTAGATTCCCGGACTGTTGAGCCAATGCTGCGGGTAGCTTCCGTAAACTCTTTTTCTTTTCTTGGAGGGGTTTTAACCATCTGCCACAAACCCGTTATTGTCTTGTGGTTTGCCACAGAGGAAAGTACGATGTTAGGGGCTTCGGTCCTCACTAAGGTCCTTGGGGGCTGTGAGTCCCTGAGAAGAGCCCCCGCCCTCGGTTGCTCCGGGCTCAGTTTCCCAGTTTCCCAAGGTGAAACTGGAGCTTGCACAGAAAGCTCACTCTGCCGCTCTGTACCACGGCAGGTTGTCAATCTCTTGAAGCCTCTGTTTTCTCCTGTATAAAATGGCAAAACCCACCACAGTTAGCTCCCAGAGCTCTGACGAGATTAAGTACTGTGTAGCACGTGAGAGCATCGCCCACAGCCGGCATGCAGAACGGGGCACTCAGTGGACAGGAGCTGCTGTTCTTGTCACTGCTAGTGTTGGGGCTTCTTCTCTTTTGGCCTGAACTTGAACATCTCCACGATGTTTTGGGATGAACTCTCTGAGTCAGGGGCTTGTAGGGAAAGCCTGGGAATGATGATCTGGGGACTAAGGGAGAGGGGCCGTAGTGCCACTGGGAAGAGAGGAGGAACATTCTCCTAACAAATCCCCCTCCGGCAAGGACAGGGACCCCACACCTTCTCCCATACACCCATAAAAGTCTTCTGGATGAGTGTTTGTTCATCAGAACCTATAGATCTACTCTCTCAAAGAAATGGCTTGGGTGTCCCCTCCCATGATACCTCTCTGTGGGATGCTGGATTTGGCAAACACAATTCTCCATCTGCTAAATTGTTGGTCCTTCCGAGGGCTGGGGGAACGGTGCCCATCTTGTTCACCTCTGGTGCCCAGCCCTAAGCCCGTGAAGAGCTCTGAATGAGCTTCAAAGCACATTTGTCAGATGAATGACTCCTCCGGACTGTCCAGGAATCTCCCTTCTTCCATCTTGGAGCACAGACTCTAACCTTTCCCCATCATCCCGAGCCCTTTTTACTCCCCTACTCTGAACTCCTGAGCCAGTGACAGAGAAGATGTTAGGACTTGCCCTATTCTCCACGTTTCTCTTCCTTTCACCCACTATCAGGGAGAGATAGAGAAAGCATTCTGTGCCTGGTGCTGTCTTGAGAGCTTGACGCCTATGGACTCATTAATTCACACAGGGACACTACATTATCCACATTTTACAAATAGGGGAGTATGAAGGCAATTACTTACAGGCTGCAAGCGGTAGGTTTTAACAAGGTCTGTGGAACGCTTAACCAGTGAGTTGTTCTCAAACTTAAGCAGCGTCAGAATTACCTGGAGGGCTTATTAAAATGTGGGTTACTGGACCTCATTCCAGAATTCCTGATTCAGGAGGTGGATGTGCATTTCCAGGAAGTCGGCAGGTGATGCTGATGCTGCTGTCCAGAGACAACTGTTGGGAGAAACGTCATCCTACGTACATTTCTTCTTCAGCCAAGGTCCCAGCACCCCTTCCCTCGCCCCCAGAGAGCAGGGGCAAAAATCCTCACCAGTGCACAATCCATCCCTTTCCTAAGTTTCTGGATATGAAATGGAAGACATTTACATCGTCAGGTGGAAGACAAGTTGAAGCAATGACAGACTACGATTGTCATTTTGCTTCTTGTATTTTGCTGTGAGAACCAACTTAACTTGGAATCATCCGTGTTTTATAATTCATCTTTAAGTACTATATATAAGTTGAACTGAAATTGAAATTCTCATTAACCAAGTCTTGGAAAACTTTGTTGGGGGATTAAGGAGTAGGGAATGGGAGAGAGGTCCAGGAGGTGAAAAAAAAAAAAAATACTTCCAAATTAACCTTAGAGGTCTAATTATATAGCAGAGGTTGGCTGTTTCTTTAAAAGAAAGCCATTTCTTGAGTTGTAATTATTCTGCATATTATAAAATGTGGAAAGTAATGGGGTGGGAGGGAGGAGGACAAGAGACTTGCATTCCTTAGTAATGAACTACATAAGCAGTAAAAGCCCAAGTTAGAGTATTTTTTCCAAACTTTTACTCAATAAATATCCTGTCTCCAAAGTATCACAAATTCCAAATTAGCAGTGTGTAGATTCATGAAATCCATTCATTTCTCCATTCATGCATCCCACAAACATTTACTGAAGCCTCTGCTCTGTGCCAGGCATCTGCTGGGTGCCAGGCCAGGGGAGGGACATGGTGGGTGTGTGCAGTTCTGGGATGCTGACGTTAAGGGAAATAAGATAGAGGCCATATCCTGGAGGAGCTCACAGGAGAGTGTGGGAGAGAGTCATGGAGGAGGTGTGTGCACCTTTGTGAGGGGATGGAAAGGTTGGGGGAGGGGTTTCCAGACAAAGGAATAGCGTGTATTGGCAGGAGCTATAGATTGTGCTGGTGCTTCTCCAGAGACCATTTATGGGGCCACTGCATCTGTCCCACAGCTGCGGGCTACAGTCCTTCCTTCCAGCTGATGCGTCCATGTCAGGTCATGTATCTGGCCAGGACCAATACCAGTTAACAGGAAAATCTGTGCTCTGATGGGCTTAACTAATGGAGCCGCACCTCCAGAGCTGGGAATGAGATGAAGGCAGTGATTTGTCTTCAGTGACTAACAGCTTGGACTTGGAAGCCAGAATGCTGGCGTCCGAAAGCATGCCCATGCCGCTTACCAGCTCTATGACTTCAGGCACCTTAGTGACCTCTCTGGCTGGCCACGGGGCGTGAGAAACAAGAGAGCTGTGGTTAAGATCAAGGCAAAATATCAGGAGAAGATAGAAAGACTTCCTGGCAGGGGTGTTTATAGATGTCCGGTTCGGTTAATGGTCTACACTAACCCTAAAGCTCGGAGTTATATGCTGGGGCATCTGCATGGAGTTCCAGTGACCACCGAACCCCTTTACTTAGGCACATGCAGGTGGGCCTGACTGCTGGAATTTCCTAGTGGGAAGGGCTTCAGCTTCCCATGGATTCTCAGAAAGGTTGATATCCAAGGCACTGGATGAACTCCCAAATCACAAAATTAGCCACCTCTGTTTCTCGCTCATTTTCCAAGGGCTTCTCACCTCCAACAAGGACATGTGAGCAATTTGTGTCCCTCAGATCCAATAATCTGTAAATCTGAGGCCAGGACCTGGGGGATGCTAAGGACCCCAGAGCATCCCACGCAGGGTCCTCCAGCCCCACCCTGTCTGAGCCATTGACAAGAGTCAGACTCAGATTGCTGGGCTTTAACCTGATTCAACATTAATTAGTGAAAAGCCTGGCCTCTGTGACCACGCAGAACCCCATTTCCTACTCAGCAAGGCTCCGAATCCCACCATACATCCCCTGGGACAGCTACTCCAGTGCGGCCTGGGTCATAAAGCAGCAACGTAGAGTTCCCAACCACGGAAGCAGAGATGGCAGGTCTGCATTGAGGAAATTTTATAGGAATCTGACCCAGTACCTTTGTTTGCTTCATCTAATGTTAAAAAATGCGGCTTGCTTTGATTGTTCCTTTTTTCATTTTTCCAATCATCCACCTCTATTTTTTATAAAAGTGTGAGCCTGAGAAAAACCCCTGCTCTTCTCACAGAGTTTGGGAAGCCGTGACCCCGGAACCTGGCCTGCACTCCCAGGACAGTGGCTGGGCGGAGCCGCAGGAGCAGGGAGCAGATGAGCCTGATGCGGAAATTCAGAGGCGGAATTTCTGCAAGGCCTCCTGTAACCTGAAAATTTGCAGAAGTTTCACTTCATTCTACAATATATGCACTTTTGGTTTAATATAAACACTGGTTTGCTGTTTTGTTTATATTCATGCAAGATGTCAAGTAAAATTTTAGCTCCCAGAAGATACCCAGTGAGTTTTTGGTTTGAGTCTCTGAATCAAACACACACATTACGTGAACGACTCTGAGTACCCTTTGAAACATCGTTGTTCACCCCTAGGAAATAGCAGCCTGTGTCATCCAGGGAGACAGCTTTGAGCAGGTCTTCCACGGCATTTAGATCTCATTTTGGGATTTAAAAGCAATTGAGTGGAGGGGCACCTGGGTGACTCCATCAGTTAAGCATCCAACTCTTGATTTCAGCTCAGGTCATGATTTTAGGGTCGTGAGATCGAGCCCCAGTCAGGCTCCATGCTCTTTGGAGAGTCTGCCTGAGACTCTCTCCCTCTCCCTCTGCCCTTCCCCTCCACGTGCTCTCTCTCTCTCAAATAAATAGATAAACAAATCTTTAAAAAAAAGATAAAAGTAATTGAACGGAAGAGGGGGATTTGTTTTTGTTTTTCAAAAAGCAAATCTAAGTTCCGTAGTTTTATACAAGCTTGGGTTCCAATGCTGTGTTAATATCTGGTCAGCAATGCAATCTCAGTATATACGTGTAAACTCTTAGTGTTCACTGGGCATTAGGGAACATTCTAGGTGCTTCTTCTACATCAGCCCATACAATCATACAGCAGTCCTTAGAGATAGGTGCTATTAAGACATCTCCATTGTATAGATGCATACATGTATAGATGTATGTATAGATGACATACGGGGATGCTAAGTCACTTGCTCAAGGTCATACAGCCGGTAGGTAGTCGAGCTCAAGTTTTGATTCAGGCATCCCGGGGCCAGACACTGCCTCTGCACTTATCCAGTGGACTGTGCCTCCCCAGAGCTCCAAATGGGACAATCTTAGAGGCTGTGTCAACGTAAAAAGTCGTGCTGCATGAAGAGTACTACTAGTACAGGGAAGCCATACACAGGTCTGCCGTAGACCGTGCTCGGATAACACTGATTGGGTTATGAAACCGGCAAATGGAATGACTTCTAGTGCCCAGTCTGCTGTGCGTCCTGCCAGCTGGGTGATGCGTCAAGTCAGGTCCACCTGGGGAAGAATTGTGTTCCGGGCTGTGCAGTTCAAGACACCCTGGCTAGAGCAATTTGCTGGAAAATTGGGGGCAGTTTTATAGCCACAAGGACATCCCATCATCTCCACTAACTCTTCTGGACACGCCTGATTTTGTCGCGGCCGTGAAGGTTCAGCCCTCGCGAATTATCCACACACCAACCCCCATCAGCATTCGATTTGGTGTTTCAGGCATCCCATTTGGTTTTGAAATTAGTTGAAGACGATGTTATTTAGGGGCCTTGTAAAAAAATATATAATCGGTCTTGTGCTTATGAAAAAAAAAAAATTGCCATGTTCTGATTAACTGCACGTGACGCTGAGATATATCCCCGCGAAAATGACCTCCATTTGCAGCCTGATTTTGATTTGCAGGCTGTGGAATTAGATTCCACCTCATTGCTTTTATGTTTCTCCCATCGTTTGTCCATGCATTCACCAAACATTTATTGAGCACCAACTACGGCCAGGCCCAGGGCGAGGTGCTTGCGGGGAGGAATGGAAGGGGAACATCCTGGGGCGATTAAGTCCTGATTTCTGCCCTTGAGCTTAGTTTCGTCAGTGAGACAGAAGTGGAAACATGCAAAACCCAAGCCAGCCAGCATCCACGACAGATCCCAGGTTAATCCATTTGCTAAGAGCTTGGTTACTTTGATTATTACAAATACCAAGTTGTATTGCCTGAGAGTCTGTTACTGTGCTATCAATTCCTGTTTATCTACAACTAAGATTGAAACAACCAAACTCGGGATGATGAATAGAAGTGGTAGCAGCATTTGCGCAGCCAACCGAAGACCAGATCATGTCTCTGATGCAGCAGTGTCCATCGCAGTAACACAACCCCTGTCTGCCCCCAGGCTTCACAGAGCATTTCCACATCCACAGCTAAATTACCTCGCGGCAGTAACCGCTGATGATAGGCATTGATTGCTAGTTAGGGAGAGTTAGGTGACTTGCCCAAGGCCACCCAGCTAGTAAATGGTAGAACTGGGCTCTAACCCACGCCCTCTCATTCCCAAAACTGTCCCGCCTGGTTCGTGATGCTGCAGTAATTACTTACGGACCGTCTGTTGTACATTCGGCTTGGGATTCACTTTATCATACGACAGAGTAATTCCAGTCTCCGGACGTGGGTCATCTGGGTCAGCTGACCAGTCATTTTTTGACTGTAGGCAACTGGCCGTTCTGCGCTTGGTAGCATCGTGATGAATCCAGTTAGGACAGAAGCATCTTCTAGAGGCAGCTCTACACCGTCCACTCCAGTCACTTTCCTGGCCTCAGAACCCTGATGCTTCCCTGTATTGCCTGAAGGAAATATCTCTCTGGAATGACCTGTAGGATGATCGTTTAAAAAACAAAAACAAAACAAAGCAAACAAAAAAACAGTTTTTTGTTTGCTTTGTTTTGTTTTTTGTTTGACTCAAATGGGAAACTCAACTCAGCTTTTTGAAAGTCAGAGTGGCCTTTGTGTTTGGAAATTAACTTTTTATAGCACCCGGGGGGTAGTTATTACTCACTGGATACTTTTAGGAATTTAAATGTGATCGATTAATTGATGGTAAAAATTATATTATGTAAATGCGAATCCAGAATTGAGTTTGGTGTTCGCAGAGGCCTGAAAACATTTTAAAAGGCCAGGGTAAGCCTGAGGAAATTGAAGTTTTAGTCATTCTGTGAAAAAAGGAAAAAAAAAAAAAAAGAATGAAAGAAAGAAAAAGGGAGTTTGCAAGAAACTCAGTAATGAAGGCCAGAATTTTCTTTTCTTTCCTTTTTGGACAATGTTATCGTGATCTGTTATCACAACCTAACTGTACCATAGAAACTCTGATATAAGGAATCAGGCGAGCTTTTGTTTGACCCTTTTTGTTAGAGATTCTGCCCTCCGAGTCTTATCAAGCTTATAAAGCTCATAAACACTGGAACCCCAAACAACTTAAGGAGATAGAAAGACAAAAACTGAAAGGGGGGGGGGCGGAGAATGGAGATAAAATGAAATTGAAGAGGGTAACACAATAGAATCTGGAGCCATTAGTTTTTATAGCTGATGCAGCTACTAATATTTTATGAGGTTTGGAAATATGAGCCTAAAAAACACCCTTATATATGCCCTTGCTCTCTCTCTGTTGTTGTTTTAATACAAAGATAAGCCCATCATATTTCATACCTTGAATACGGCCTTATTACAGTTAAACACCCGGTGGTGGAAAAGATTCTGCGCATTGGAGTTTTTCCAAATTGGCGTCCTTTTGTTTCTGCTTAGTTTGGTTTTCCACCTTTTCCAACAGAAATTCATGGACCATGTCGTGCTATTTCTCGCGCTTGTTTCTTTCTTTTCTTTTCTTCCTTAAAAAAAAAAAAATTTTTTTTAAACTCATCAGAGCTTATTTCCAGTTATATTGCAGCAAGGTTGTGTTCACTAGCTTTCCAGGACTGTAGAGGCTGCAATGTCTCCATTTAAATGTAGATTTTGACTTTACACTGGGGAGGGAGGTGAGAGCCTTTCTGGTGTAGAATTAACATCAAGGTGAAAATATGAGCTTGAGATAGATGCCCTGTATCCTTGAGCAGGTCCGTGTGAGCCCAGTGTGAATTTTCTGAGCCATTTATTTACAAGTTGCCTTAGTACCCCATGGCGGGGGGTGGGGGTGGGGGGACGATATGGCCCAATTTAGAGCTATATTCTTACTGAGGCCAGAGCACCAAGCTTTTTTTTTTTTTTTTTTAAGATTTTATTTATTTATCTGACAGAGAGAGAGATCACAGGTAGGCAGAGAGGCAGGCAGAGAGAGAGAGGGGGAAGCAGGCTCCCCGCTGGGCAGAGAGTCCGATGCGGGGCTCGATCCCAGGACCCTGAGATCATGACCTGAGCCGAAGGCAGAGACTTAACCCACTGAGCCACCCACGTGCCCCAGAACACCAAACTTTAGGTCAAGGAAATCAAAATGCTAAAGGGTTGAAAGGAGACTGGTAGGCATGCTGAGCGAATGCTGTGGGGACACGTCCCATGACCCTTTGTAATTAATGATAAATAGGAATAAAAGGGATGTTTAAGAACTATTCACTTCTCTTTTCATTTGTTCAGGAGCTATGTCTACTATGAGGAAGTAGAATAAAAATATATGCACTGTAGATAAAGTTTAATCGTGCTTCAGATCTCCCACTTCACATACACTTTGTTTTAGCTGGACTGTGGTAGGTATCTATGAAATGCATTTTATTTTATTTTTTAAAAGATTTATTTATTCATTTTGGAGGGAGAGAGAGATGGGACAATGGGAAAAAAAATCACAAGCAGAAACCCCACTGAGCGTGGAGCCTTGATCTTACTCTTTTGGGTTCACAACTGGAGCAGAAATCAAGAGCTGGACGCACAAACAAAATAAGCCACACAGGCGCCCCATTATGAAGGGTATTTTATTTTATTTTATTTTTTTAAAGATGTTATTTATTTGTCGGAGAGAGAGCAAGAGTGAGAGAGTGAGCAAGCACAAGCAGGAGGAGCAGCAGGCAGAGGGAGAAGCAGGCTTCCTGCTGAGCAGGGAGCCCGATGCGGGACTCGATCCTGGGACCCTGGGATCATGACCTGAGCTGAAGGCAGAGGCTTAACCCACTGAGCCACCCAGGCGCCCCACGAAGGGTATTTTAAAGCAAGTTAATGAAGTTCACAATTTGTGCCCCCCTCCTCTCTCGCTCTCTCTCTCTGTCTCTCTCACTCTGCCCCATTTTACTGATAGGCCACTAAAAGGGGGGCAAAGTTAAGTTGCTGTACTCACATCCAGGTCACTTATACAGGTTTTCTTTCTCAGCTATCCATGAGACAATTCTGTTCCCCACTGATGTTGACCTGGAAATTTCTGTACCTTTCAAATGATTGAGTAAAGAAAGTACATAACTTTGTCAAGAGTTCTTCAAACATCCTATCCCAGAGAGCTCCTAAAGATACCTGTACTTGTAAAATTATGTATCTTAGTTTGATTGACCAAAAATATGGTACTCTGTCTCTCCTAATACCCCGAATAGAACCCAGATCGCATGGGAAAGTGGTTCTAAGCTTTCACTATATATGATTCTTAATCTACCACCACATGCAAGCTGTGTGATTTTGTTCACGTTATTTAACCTCTGTGTGCCCACGTTTGTCCCTCTGTAAGTTGGGAATAATAATAGCATTTGCACTGTGAGTTAATATGGAGGATTAATTGATTGTGTGCTTAGAAAGACCTTAGAATGCACATGACACAAATAAGGGCTCAGCAAATGTTTAAAATTTACCCCCCTCCCCCCCCCCCCCCCCCGCCATACCGTACACACTTTGATATAGATTCTTTTCTGGAGATTTAAGGAGCCAGAGAAAAGAAAGTGTAGTTGTAAACTAAAGTCAAGTATCATCTACTATTTTGGAGACCTTGATATGGGGAGAAAAAAAAGTACTTCCAGTGATAAGAAAACAGTAAGAGAATCAAGTCAAAACCAGCAGATCCTGATAGAAATGAGAAGGAAGAAGACAAAGGCAAGTATTTTAGTGAAGAACCCCAAGGCCCGACTCGGCTCAAAGGCCCAGGATCTCTCAGGGCTAAGATAATGTAAGATTCCCTTCCCACTTTGACAGACCCAGAAAACCATCCTTTGCACCTCATCTGGTCTAAATATTCAGTTTACAAATGCATGTTGTTCAGCATCGTGTGTTATAGATGCTTTATGTTTATTTAAGAACTCAGTTTCAAGGAATGTTTTCCAGACGTGTGGTTCGCCGCAATACACAGCTGTTGATATTCAGATCCCATGAGCATTATAATATGTTTAAAAATTGCGACACTTTTAAAACCAGATGTTCTACATAAACTGCACACGGGGGAGAAAAGTAGAGAAAGGAAGAAGAAAGAAAGAGAAAGAAGGAAGGAAGAAGGGAAGGAAGGAAGGAAGGAAGGAAGGAGAGAGAGAGGAAGGAAAGAAGGAAGCAGGAGGGAGGGAGTGAAGAAGGAAGGAAGAGGGAAGAAAAGAGGAATGTCAATTGCTCTAACAATAGAGCCCTTCGTGCTCACAGAAAATGCACAGCAGATTGAAGTGGACCCCATAAAGCTTGTTCTGGGTTTCTTCTATAGGAAAGATTAAAGGAAATCATTTTCACAGAAAGGAAAGTTCTGTCCTCAATAAAGACAAGCAAGAAAGCCATAGCTAAAGCCTGAAGGTCAACCACTGGCACTCCTGTGGTTCAAGGTTTTTTACCACAGCTATTTTCTGGGATACACTGAGCATGTGCGTACTTAACTGACTTCCAGCTCTTCTGAGGCTCTGTATGTATTGATCAATTTTACAACCAGCCTCCTCCACTTCCTCCTAAGAGTTCCTTTGGGTGGAAGTGGGCCTTGAGAGGTTGATGTGTTGATGTAGATATGTGTATGTGCCGTGGAGTCTCATGGTCACAGGTAGAGCATCTGGGGTCAGACTACCTGGGTTCAAATCCCACCTCCACCATTGCTGAGCACACATGGGCAAGATACTTTATCTAAGGCTCTTTGCTCCCTCCATAGAATGGAGACCATGATGGCACCCACCTAATAAGGGACGAAAGCATTTAGCACACTGCTTGATATATAATGAATACTCAATACGCTCTAGGTTATTGATATGGAAGATTTTTTTCTTTCCAGTTCAAACCATTTAAGACTAACTTGCTTTGAGAGAAAGGTTGGCAACTCTATATCATCCCCTGGTATAACTGGATAATTTAGGGTATCCTCAAGTCAGTCTTGAAAATCACTGGTGCACACAGTTGGAAATGATCAGTTTGGGGAGAAATGGAGTAGTAGCGTGGTGTAATGGAAAGGTGGCATAATCAGACAGCCCTGGGTCTGTGCCTGGCTCTGTACCTCACAAGCTGCGTGGCCTTGCAAGAGCCTCTTCCCTTTGGGCCCCAGTTGCATCCTTAGAAATACCCTCTTTCTCAGAGGGGGTATGACAATTTAGGTGAAGTGCCTTGCATACGGTAGGCACTCAATCAGTGTTCATTTATTTTATTCCATTATTTATATGATTCCTGAAAAAAATAGTTGTATGTATTTATCAGATGGCCTCTGCCCAAATACAGAATTTATTTATTTATTTGTTTGTTTGTTTGTATTTTTTAATTTTTTATTTTTTATAAACATATAATATATTTTTATCCCCAGGGGTACAGGTCTGTGAATCGCCAGGTTTACACACTTCACAGCACTCACCATAGCACATACCCTCCTCAATGTCCATAACCCCGCCCTCTCTCCCAAAACCCCTCCCCCCAGCAACCCTCAGTTTGTTTTGTGAGATTAAGAGTCCAAGTACAGAATTTATTAAACTATATTCTTTATGTACTACTGCTAAAAACCAACAAACCAACAGCCCATCCAGCCAACCAACAAAATAAGCAAATGAAGCAAAAATAATAAACAAATAATAATAATAATAAAGAGAAATATCAGAGCAAAATAGAGCAGGATGTTTAATGGCTACCCATGGACTCTTGTATAAATGCAAGACCCCTACTTACCTCTCCAATGCCATCTCTCATCATTTCACCCCATCCCATCCTCTCATGCAGCCACCTGAAGTAAGTTGCTTTTCACACATCTCCATCACTTTCACCTCTGGCCTTTGCCCCTCATGCCACCTTTCTGTCCCCCTCTGTCTGTAGGCTTCATGTCTCAGCTCAGATCACTTATCCAAGGTGTGCCACACTCCTTTGTGCTCTCTTCATACTTACTGCTAACCCCTACCCCAACCCAGAGTTCTTTATGGCATCCTTTCCTATTTAATTGTTCCTTTTATTTGACTGTAAGCCTTTTCAAGACAGAGGTGGCACCCTAGTCACCATATTACTTCACCAATCAGTGCAGTGTCATCCCTGGAGAACTGAATAAATGCTTGGAGAATGCATGAATAATTCACTGCATGGGTGGATGGGTGGGTAAATGGAGGGATGGTTGGGTGGATATTTGAGTAGCTATGTGGATAGATGGATGGATGGATGGAGATGATGGATGGATGAGTCATCTGGGACTAGAAAGTTGAATCTCTGACCTCAGCTACCTAGAACATATTTGACAGGTTGGTTGTGAGATCCAGCCACTGATGTGGCTCATAAAATCAAGAGTGACAATGAACTAACTATGAATCCAGACCTTCTCTAGTTGCTAACTGACTTCCCCTCTAGTAAGTTCTATGAACTCTGCGAAGGGGCCTTCTTAGCTGTGCCAGCTCTGCTCTGCCTATTTCTCCAGCCTCATTTCTCACCACTGGCTGCCTTTTCATCTGTGTTTCTGACTCACCAGCACTATCTCTGCTCCTGTACATCTTTAAATTCTCCTTGCCTACAGTGTCTTGGGCATAGTGTTCTCCCACACTCATACATAGTGTTCTCCTGCCTGATTCGTCCTCTGGGGATGAGCGTCACTGTGGCACTTTTTGAGCATGTTTTTCAGAATGTGTTCCATCTTCAACCCTCGGGTCCGAGCTGGGTAAGGCCTCTCTGGTGTTTGTGCTCACAGCCCCTTCTCCTGCCTGACATAGCACTTGCCACAATTCTAATTAAGTAGGAATTGATGTGATTATTCGTTTAACATCTGTCTCCTCAACCATGGTATAAGCTTGAGGGACCAAGTAAAGAGTATTCACTGCTGTAACCCCAGGGCATTCAGGACATTGTTGGGGCCTGACAAAGAGTATGTGCTTAAGCAATAGTGCTCATCATTGAAATTAATATATGGAGAGTGGTGTTCCATGAACCCCATTAACCCCATTGTTTGGAGAGTGCAGGATTGGTATTTATTTGGCATGAACTAATATCACTGTTCCAGTTGTTTACGGCACACGTCTATTTTGATTAGTCAGATCTTATTGGTTAGTTACAGACATGGTCAGTATGTCAGGTTTTATATCGTATTTTCAAATGGGGTTTGTAATAGATCCCTATCCCCTCAAACGAAGTGAAGATCTCCTGCTCTGGAATATGAAAAGAGCTCATATCATGGAAAGTTCTGGAAAGCCATCAGCGCTTTTGCCCACAGTCCTGGGTAATGAGTCAGTCTGTGTTTTCCATCTGTGCCTGCCTTGTATGTGTTCCCCGACACATGGTCGTTCCCAGCTATATGTTACACATGAAGAATATTCTGGGGCACTTGAAGTCATCGATGACTCATCTCTAGGGAATGAGTGGCTCACCAAGAAAGACATACATGGAAGAGAACAACATGCACAGCAGTTTCTCTCCTTTGAGGAAAAAAAATGTTCAAAACGTCTGGGGAGAAACAGACCTCAGTGGGGCATGTGGCATATGTGAGCATCTCCCTCTATTGTCACCAGGGTGTGGGGAGGAGGAGGAAGAAAGAGGAAGAAAATGACAAGTCAGACAGCTATCTCTACCTAAAATGAGAATGCACAGTCCTGCCCAGATACTCCATCACAAATGGAAAAGAGAAGGGTCAATAATACGAAGACAATACATATTGTTTACTGTGAGCCAGGTACTGTGCTGAGTGCCTGCTGGGCATTCTTTACTTCATGAGCTTAGTACTCTTGTTATCCCCTTTGTGTATGATCAAAACCAGCCTTGGGGAGGTTAAGTAACTTTCCCAAAGTCATTTATCTCACAAGTGGTGAAAGTGGGATTCACCCTGTGATCTGAGTCCAGGTTGGTCCCTAAACTACTTTACACAGTGTCAAGGAATCAAGGGATCTTCTTCTGGGCAATGGGGACAGGTATAGTGGCATACCTAGGTAATCACTGAGCAAGTATTTACTGTGTACCTACAAATTTGCTGGTGCTCTTCAAGGTGCTGGACATAGAGTGGTGGTCAGGTCACATTTGTTCCTTGACCTCTGGAATGTGGTCTGGGAGAAATTAACTTTAAATAATTAACTACATTGGAAGAGTCTTTATAAAGGGAAATAGAAATGGTGGAAACCCAGAAGCCAGCCCCAGGCATTGGATATTCTGTCAGTAAAAAGATACACCCTAAAATGTACTATTGATCTTTTCAATAGAAAAAAGAAATGCAGCCCATGACATCGTGATCAGTGAAGGTTTTACACAGGTCTTCCACTACATTGTAAGTCCTGTAAGCTCCATAAAGAACAAGAATGGTATTGGATCCACTTATTTCTGCATCTCTGGTGCATAGCACAGGGCCTGGCATATGAAAGATCCTTGCTCAATATCTGTGGATGAATGGTTGGAAGAATGCATAAAGGTCATAGATGCCCAGAGGAAGTATGGTATGAGCATAGAAAGTTCTTATCACAAGAAAAAAAATGATTACATTGGGAAAAGAATAGCCATGGCACCAAGGCAATATGCCACTAATTCAGAGGTCTTCTGAGATGTTAGCACCAACGATCTTTCAATCAAGAGCCTGAAGGATAGGAAAGGCTTGAATGAGAGCCCATTTGTTATGACATCCATTTGAGAGGAAGCTGTGGAAACTCATCATGCCTTATCAGCTTCCTAGAAGTCCAGACCCACATAGGAAATCAAGTGAGAAGGCCTGATTGAAAATTCTTGTCTTACTCCTAATTAGGTAAAAAGCTTCCATGGACTGATGGGTTGATGAGCCTACTTACTATTTGATGTTTAACGTCAGCTGGTAGACTAGAATTGCTATCCCATTCACAATGCTCCAGTAAAAACAGGAACTGCTACATTCTCACACAGGTATGGAATTAACTATGTAACTGGCATTATGTAACTGATGTTAAGTGAGTAGTTCAAGCAACAACACCTTCAAATGGAGGGAATTTCTTGGGAAATTTAATGATCGAAGAAGGTTTAACAGAAACAACAGGACTTGAAAGTATCAGTAGCAATAGTCATCCCAGAAGTAGTAGCAATGATTACCAACAGCAGTAGAAGTAAAACAAATAGTAACTACTATTATTTCAGCCTCCAGTAAGGAACAGGCCTGATACATATGATACTCGATGTGTGTGTGTGTGTGTGTGTGCCCACAAGCATGTATCTAGAGAGACAGAAGGAGATATCTTATTTAATTCTAACAAAATCTATGATATTATATAGTTACCACAACTATTATTTCCCACCTTTTTTATAATGGGGAAATGAAAGTGTGATGAGATTAAGGGTCTTGCCAAAGGTGATACAGCTAGTAAGTAGCAAGACAGAGTCTGAATTTATCTGTGCAATACCAACAACCATCTTTCCAGTGGTTGCTATTGTTTGGACATATGCCGGAGTTTCTGAAACTCAGAGGAAAGGGAAGTCTTGCTGGCAACTCAGCAAAAGCAATTATGAACAAACCAAGATCATACTTGCTAAATACCTATGTCTGGCTGGAGTGGACTGTGAATGTTGGGGACAAAAGTAAAGCAGGGTAGGAAAGGTTGACTGGGTCATGGAAGATCTGTTACCAGAGCATGGGGTCTAGACTCTATCCTCTTGGCAACATGGAGCCTCTGACCCATTCTGAGCAGCAGCATAATTTGTTAAGAATTGTTTGTTGGACTGAAGTGCTGGGAGAGGATGGAGGCAGAGAGACCAGCCAGAAGGCTGTTGCAATAACTTACTGAGGAGTCCTAGACTCATGTTGTCATCCCATTATGAAGGAATGTCTGTATTTGCCCAAGTCATTGATGCAACGTCTCAACAAGACATTAAAGACCATGGATGGTCTGTTTCCATTTCTCTCTTTAGCATCCTCTTGTGCCTTCCACCCAACTTTCCTCATGACAGTTTAGACTACTGATCATTTAGTTGTTCAAGTTTTCTAAACTCCCGCCCAATTCACATATGCTACCTTTGTTCCTGAAAAATACTCTTGCGTTCTTCAGAGGATGAACTCCTATGCATCTCGCACAACCTTCCAGTCTCAACATCAACCCCACTTCCTCCTGGGAAATTTCCCTAACCCTTCTGAATGCTTGGATGGCCCCTTTGGTATATTTGCATAATCTTGTGGTTTCTGTGTTCACCTTACTTATCATCACAGCGTTCCTGAGTTTGGTCATATCATTTCTCATCTGTTTCTATTGTTCTGTCACTTATTCCTGGAGCACTTACAGGTCTGCTTTGAGGCCTCACTTCATTAGAGGTCCTGCTTTAATCTCTTGGAACAGTTGGCCAAGTGTATGCAATTGACATTGCCAAGTTCCCCCAAGCTAACCTTCTCATTGGATCATACTGCTTAAGAACATTCTAGCCCCGGACACAATTGTCTCAGTTTACCACTCAGGAAATGGAGGGTTGTAGGAATTAGAGGGAAGCAGTATGCTCAGTGACAGAGTCAACCCTGTAATTGGTCTGTTCAAAATATCACATGTGCTAGAACCTTATTTAGAGGGTGCACCAAGGACCAGCAGCATCAACGTCATCTGAGAGTTGCTAGAAATGCATAGCCTCAGGCCCCCCAGACTTACTGAATCCAAATCTTCACTTTGACAAAATTCCCAGGTGACTGACATGCACATAATTTGTGAAGCACTGTCATAGAAGACCACCAGGGCAATGCACATTGCCATGAATATCATCCACTCCAGTACTGGTGTCTTCACCAGCTGGGTTTTACCCATACTCTATGAAGAATGTCTTAGGGAAGACAGCCCACAGCTTGAGAGAGAAAGCCTATGACTGTATTCGAAGCTTCAGGGGTTGTTAATATTTTTCAAAATCTGAGTCTATGTCAGCTGAGATTTACTGCCTATTTGAGGGGGAGAATGGCTGCCTGAGCAAACATACTGATCAATAATTCAAATTAAGAAATCCCATTTTTAACGCTCACCCCAGACCAAAATGATGGCAGGGCCCAAGTTGTAATTATTACAAACTTCAGCTATTGGAGATTCCACTCTGATTCCTGTAGTCAGGAAAAGAGAAAGATGAGAAAAACCACTCTGCTTCTCTTAAGAGACGTGCTTCTTCAGGACATGACCAATGGTTTGTATTATCCCCATGGGAATCTTTCATTGTGGGCTGTATCATATTCTGAAAGAGTATGCACTTGGTCTCCATTAATGAAGATGGAGACACTGGGTTGAGTGGAGAGTATGAAGCTTGCAAGCACAACAGATTGTTTCCCAAAGATCCCGATACATCTAACGTCCTAAATGTGTTTTTGAGGCACTCAACACTCCTGGGCTGTAATTTGTTTTCTGAGAGGACAGTTTAAGGGAACATGGTCTTCCCAGGCACCATGAGAAATGTGAGTTACATAGAAGGAAGGGTTTCTTCACAGCACGAGGCAGAAATCAATGAGGGGATTGTCTACGAGTGTCTCCACTTTGGGAATGTCTTTATACACGTAATGGATGGCCGCGTGCTACAGAAGGATATTCTCTCTGGAGGCTGAAGGATGAAGCTGATGACCTTCAGAGGCATTTACCAATTTTTCTGGACTATAGCTATGTGACAAAGCCAAACTATTTGGAAATAAAAATAAAAAGGAGGAATCTGTGGTTCGACGTTTGCAGAACAAAATAGAGTGCCAATTCCACTCACTTCAGTACTCTTTTCACTGGAAATGGAAAAGTCCCTCATGAAAGTAGACTACCCAGAGGAATCTCACAGTCACTCCTTCCAGAGCTTCAGTGCAGCTTCTCTTCCTTGATTTATACTCTATAAGGGGCCCAACTATACTATTTCCCCATCTTTGTAGCCCCTCAGTTTTAAAAATGTATGCACTACTTGAATGGATATATTTAATCCTTTGAAGGGAGGCAGACGATCCCTTGTTTACAAATGAGAGTGATGGGGCTCAGAGAAGCTGAGGCTAAGACACATTCTTCAGGTCACCTGCCTCAGCTTCCGTGATTCCGAATGGGAGCCCCAGGAGTTTCACTCTAACGAGAACAAACAGTACTGAGAGCCAGGCACCATCCTAAGTTTTCACGTCAATAAGTATAGAATACACAGAACACACAAGTGCTAAGGAAGGGTGAAGAGGAGCTGGGGTCGTCTTGGAGGTAGCCTTTGGAGAGAGGTCCGGTCCCAGATAAGCCATTGGTGGAGTGCCCCATTACTCAATACTCTGGCATGGTGGTAGTGAAATAGTATACATTTCCAGCTTAAAGTATATACAATGGGGAATGCTTTTGTCTGCAAGTAACAGAAAACCTGACTTCAGAGATTTGAACAAATAAGAACTTAGTTTTCTCTTATTGCATGACATCTGGTGGTAGGAAGTTTCTGGAATGAGTTGAATATAGTGGTTCTCAACTAGGGATAACTTTGTGCACTACCAACCCTCCGCCCCTCCCCCTTCCCCACAGGAGTATTTGGCAATGTCTGGATATATTCTGGGGTTGTGACAACCGGGAAACCTGTTACTCATTGTCACTAAATGCTGCTGGCATCTAGTGGGTAAATATCAGTGATGCTGCTAAGCATTCCACAGTGAACGTGTCAGCTCCCACAGCAAAGAATTATCTGGCCTCAAACGTCAATAGTCCTGAGGATGAAAACTCTGGATGCAGTAGTGAATGATATCAAGGCCCATCTCTGCATTTCTCTTGGCCTTCACCTCGGGGTCTCAAATTAGCTGCTGAGCCACACCCTCATTTGAGACAGGATGATGTGGCATAAGAGAAAAGATGGCTGCCATAGCTGTGTCTTTTTGATTTGTCAGGAAAAGAAATGCCTTCCCAGAGCCCTGAGAAGACTGCCACTTCCGTATGTCTGGCTAGAACTGTGACCCCATAGGGATCTGGGACAGGCAACCTCTTGCACTGGGGACCCTGCTGCCCCAAAGAAGCTCAGGATCTCTTGGCAAGGAAGGAGAGGATGGGGCGGGCCACTAGTGTATGCCATACCAGGCTGATACATTGAAATGATATTCTTCACAAATGCAGGTAGTTCTTTCCGATCAGTCCTATAGAGGCCTTGAGAAGTGCAGTGACCACACCCTCGTTAATGTTGTTAAACTGAGTGGCTTCCTTTGTCTGCCAGCATCTCTATTTAAAGGGCTAGCCCCGTCTCCCAAAAGCAAATGTTTTTAAAGCTTCTTTCCCATTGATGAATCGTCTGACCAGAGACAGATTGAATTATTTATCTGGACTCTAAAAATCAGTATAGGCTATTCTCAACGCGGCTGTGGTCCAATTTTAGAAAATGTATTTGTGGTGCAATAAATAACAATATTAATCCCAGGCTCCTTTTATTGCTGTTTGATTCATTCATTCAACAGCTATATAGAGGGCTCTGATTGTGACTGCTTGGCTTCAGTATCAAATTATGGACATGGTAAAATTTCCAGAGTGTAAGCTCCTTGAAGGAAGGGATTATGTTGTCTTGACTGTCTGGATATCCATGGAGCCTGGCTTGCTAAATGGCTTGTAAATGAAGGCATGCAGTGTTATCTTCATGGGGACTATGTTCTAGTTGGAGGTTGTGGTAGATATGGAAGGTATTATGATATTTCTCAGAAGTGTCAGATCCTCTAGGATGGTCTCCCCATCCAGCTTTGGGGGGAATCAGGGAAGATTTCTAGAAAGGCTGTCTAATGTGAAAACTGAAAGAAGTGGAGTCAAGATCAGGGAACTCGTGTTGCACCCCACCTTCTCCCACTCACACCAGACCACCTCCTCCCTTACCCATATTATATTTATTACATACCATACTTATATGTATTTATCATAAAATTGTACCTATAATTTTATTTAAGAAGGTAGACAAGTCAACACAAGATTTAAAAATTTTCTCTAAGTTCTAACAGTCTGTGAGTCTGTGATTTCAGTTCAGTATTTCTGGCTGGAATAAACATCAAGATAGCCTTCCTTCTTGAAGCCCCACCATGTACCAGAGACAGAGAAGAGAAAGGAAAAGCTGGACACTAAGACTGTCTCTGAGTTTTTCCATAGGCTATCTCTAATGTAGGTCAGAGGTGTTGCTGGCTGCCACAAATGTGTTTCCATTTTGTTCACATCCCCTTTGCCCCCTCAACATTCCCAGCCCCCACATTCTAGCATACCATTGTCCAAGAAATGGCAGCCTTCTCCTTGCTGACAGCCCAGCACAAAGCTCTCTCTTGGGAATGTTTTCATGACGTTTTTGGTTGGAGCAGCTTCTCTGATGCTTCTGTGTAGGAGGGGGATATAATTCTCTCCAGATTATTCCATTTGCCCTGTGAGAGGAAGACTCCATTGCCAGAAATGGATTCACCAAGCCAATGACCCATGACTCAGCTCTAGAGTGGTCTCAGTCACAAACTCTTTATTGACCTTTTGGCCCAAAGAAGTTTTTTTTTAAGATTTTCTTTATTTATTTGTCAGAGAGAGAGAGTGCACAGGCAGGCAGAGTGGCAGGCAGAAGCAGAGGGAGAAGCAGGCTCCCCACCGAGAAAGGAGCCTTATGTCGGACTCAGTCCCAGGACACTGGGATCATGACCTGAGCCAAAGGCAGCCGCTCAACTGACTGAGCCACACAGGCATCTCTTGGCCCAAAGAAGATTTGATTGCACCCACCATGTCTATAAGCATGTCTATCCATGTGCTTACTGATAGTGCTTACTGTGCCACACTTATTTTTAACCTATCCATCTGTGGCTTTCTAGTATTTGATGAGCTCTACTGTCTCCGGGTTCATTGAGCTAATATTTATTGAGCACCTACAATGTGCTTGTTGAACACAGTGGTCCATGGGACAGACACAGTAGTCTCTGTTCCAATGAATATTACATGCAGAAAGGGAAGACATTCAGTTAAGTACTCACTTGTAAAAAAGTGCAATGAAAAACAGAGAAGGGTGCTTGGATAATCATGTGCCATGGGGACACTTAGTAAGGGCCCTGGCATATGTAGCAAGTTGGGATGGGCCCCACAAGAAGTGCTCTGTAAGCTGAGGGCAATAAAATAAGGACAAAGACTGTGTCTCATCTGCCTTGCGTCTCTAGGGCTTGGTATGCCTGAAACACAAAAGTGGTACTAACTGGAATAAATGAACGAGTCTGCCACTAAAGTATCTTCCAGGTCCTGCTTCTCGGCTCCTCCACTTTGGCTCACTGGTTGCCAGCAAGCTGTCACCATCCCGCTCTTCCACAATAGCCTCCCAGATGGCTCTATCACCTCTGCTGCTGGACCCTCCCTCTCCAGCCTCCTCCATGATGAAAGCCTTAAATCACAAAATGGATCATGTCATTCTTATGCACAAATTCTCCCATGACTCACAGGGTGACCCCACACTCTATGTCTTTCCTTGTTGAGGCTCCTGTTTCTATAACATAGATCCTCACATGGATTCCTCAACTTGCCATATTCTTTCTTTCTCTTGTACTTTTGCACCTGCTGTTCTCATTGCCCCAGCATTTCCATTCTCCCTCACATGGTAAACACACTAGCATTCTTGCAGGGCCCACATGTGGAACACCATCTTGGTTACGTTTTCCCCACTTCACCCTCTCATAGGTAGGCTCCCATCATGATTGTATCATGATTGCTGATGAGCCTTGCATCCCCCAGCAGACTGTGGAGACTTCTTCAAGAATAGGGATGTTATTATTCATCTTTGTTTCCCTGGCATTTTTATTTCAAATGCAGTAGGGACCCTATAAATGCTTTTGGAAAGAAAGGGCATTTTCACTGCCTTCCAGAAATAGTCACTAGAAGACACAAATTAATAGCCTTTTGTTTTCTAAAAGTGATAGCTACCACTACAGGCAAATCTTATAGTTATTTATTAAGTATTGAAAACTTTTCTTATGAACAGCAGCAGAAGGACCGCATTTGGCTTTTGTTTATATTGTAAATACTTCACTTCAAAACGAATAATCTGCTTAGCAATGTCTGTGCCAGGATCTCGTGCCTAGAGAAGACCTTCAAGGGAACTCTGAGGAACACCAAGACAAATGGACACATTTCAAAAGCATCTTACGGACCTTCTTTTCCAGAAAAGCATTTGAAATAGACAGCTCTTGCCAAAGGCTCTATTTTCCAATAATTTGTTGGAAAACTGAAATAGGAACACATCAGATTTCCTCCTTGAGAAGATGACTATGAGTCAATGGAAATAAGCAAGCCAACTCCACCCTTACTGGGTGAATGCGACACAGCCCAAGAATAAAGATCACCTGCAAACCTTCCGATTAACTGGGGTATTTTCTTAATTGGTCATCAAGAAACGAAAGTATATATCATACTCTACTTAGTATCACTGGGATCACTTTACAAGGTCGATTTATCATTGCCATTTGTACCTTCCGTGGAAGAGTGCTTTACTGCTGAGCCTAGAGCTCTAATGAACTTGAACTTCACAATAGCTACAGGAAATTAAGCAGTGTCATCTCAGAAGACACCAGCCCATTCATCAAGTTAATACTAGGCTTCAATGAACAGGATGTTCTGGGGTTGGTGAATCTTTTGAAGCATGTGGTGACTCAACAAAAATATCTTTGATAATTTATATAATTGACCATGCATGATACCTATTTGCCCAAAGATTCCAACAAGGCAGCTAAGAAGTTGTTGTTTTGTTTCTGATTTCAAATCCCATCTGGCTGCTTCAAAGTGTTATTTGTAAAGAGAATTGCTGCCTATTTCAAATGGTGATTCAAAAGGGTTTTCAAAATGAAATTGGATAGAAAGAAATAAGGCTTATTTGATGTTAAAGAGCCAAATTTCACCTTATTATATTGTCTCTCCTTACAGGGACTCAAACACTTAAACACTTAAAGAGAATCTTGAACACTGGAGTGGTCATTTCCATCAAATTCCAAGAATTTCACCTAGTCCAATTCTGCTGGTGATAATGTTAATAATATATCTTTTAAAAGTTCCAAGCATGAATTATTAGCAACACAAGTTTGATAGTAATAGCATGCATCATACATTAGTTCTTGAAGCTGAATAATGCAGGGCTTGTGCGGTGTGGGTCGATAGAATTTGGATTTCTCCAAATCATTTCCCTTTGCTATCTCACAGAGAAGACAATCCTTCTGCAAGGTTAGTCGCGCTGTGATAACAGGCAAGCTCAGTTACCTTGTTCGATGCCAAGAGAACAGCAATGCCTCCTCATTTCAGGATTATGCCCTCTGTGTCCATGATACCACCTCAGAGTGCCAGACAACAGTTATTAATTAATTGATGAGGATTTGTTTTCCAGTCACATTGCTAGAACATGTGCTCCAATTGCTGCATGGGCAGGGCAAGTTCAAGTGGAAAGAGGACATGAGGTAGCATAGTCTTTGACCAAATAAAAGCAAATTAAAAGTGCACCAGGATAATAAAGCTGAGAATGTTGCCCTTGTAAAGCACATCCAGAGTTCCCCCAAATGGTCAGGTCTTCTCTGCTCATTTTCCACCTCTTCTGTGTCTCCTTTCTGAATCATCTCTGCATCATCTTACTCTTGATTTATATTCAAAGACTCTTCTCCTAGGCTCTCATCAGATTTTTCCACCACTAAATGCCCTGTGCCTACAATAATGCCTGATACATATTAGACACTCAGTAAATAATTGTTGAATGACCTGAATATATATTTGGGATTAGATGAAATGCCTACAGAATGATAATGTGTGTCTCCCATTCTGCATTGGCTGATTCTCATAACATGCATTTTCCCAAAAAGGATTGGGCTGGTTCAGTTAGGCACTTACATCATGCTACTACATAGACCCCCTACATTATCCATAGCTTGGCCACCTTTGGATACGGGACTCTTTTCTTGTCTAATCATCTGTGGCCTGATGAGTGAGACACAAGACATCAAATGACAACTTCTGCCTAAGACCAACCTCGTGTGATTGTGTATAGGCATACCAAACACTCAAGTGTCTGGACACCTCTTTGGTACAGCAACAAATACGTATTAATCATCTATTTTGTGTTCAACCCTGAGCCAATTTCCATAGACATCACTAGAATAGAATGAGTGGTTAAAGATGTCTCCTAGGCAAGAAGGAAGGAATAGAATGAGGCCTAAGGCAACTTCTGGGGGTGATGGATATATGTTCATTGTCTTGATTGTGGCCACGACTTAATAGATGTATACAAATGCCAAAACATCAAACTATATTCTTTAAATATATGTACTTCATTGCACAGAAGTTCTGTGTCAATAAAGCTGTTAAAAATGAAGTAAAAAAATGTTCTCCAAAATGGTGAGACAGTTGTCTCCAAGGCTTGGCTATTCCTCACAATCCCTGGTAGGAAGGGATATTCTTACAACCTCCCAATCCACAGTGTTTGCCTGATAGTTAGATGAGAAAGATATTGATTTGAAGTAATTATAACTGGGTCAGAAGGATGGGCCAAATTAAACACATGCTATTTAATTGGGAACAATGTGGAACTTCTTTGTGTCTGGAAAGCTAATGGCACATGTATGGGATTAGAGAGAAATGACTTCACAGGACAATTATATAGATGAGAAGAAGGACATTTCACTGACTGTAAATTCAACAGTGCACTGTGATTTCCCAAAAGGAAAGGTAGAAAAGTATGATTTTAGGATGTGTTCTCTAGAAGAAGGAAGGAGATTGTTTTGTTCTTCTGAGTTCTTTATCCTGCTGGGATATTGTGTTTGTTTTTTGTTTTTGGTGGATCACATTCTAATAGGGATATTTGAGTAGGATTTCTCTTTTCTTTTTTTTTTTTTTTAAGATTTTATTTATTTATTTGACAGAGAAACACACAGCAAGAGAGGGAACATAAGCAGGGGAAGTGGGAGAGGGAGAACAGTCTTCCTGATGAGCAGGGAGCCTGGTGCAGGGCTGAATCCCAGGACCCTGGGATCATGACATAAGCCAAAGGCAGCCGCTTAATGACTGAGCCACCCAGGCTCCCCTTGGGTAGGATTTTTCGAAGACACAAATCAGAATGGTGAAAATATTAAAGATAATATAGCCCAATGAACAGTGGAATGAGCTAAGAATGTCTAACCTAGAGTTAGACAGTGATTTGCCAACTCCTGGAGGAATGAAATTTGGCAGGCACCAGGCAGGGCAAGCCTGTGAGGAGTTGAAGGCTCACTGTGTTCACCAATTTTTTCTAGTTCTCCATCTTTGAAGGATATGGAAAGGTTATACCTCAAAGTCAGGCATCGCCATGTAGCTTTCTTTTGCCACTGATGTCTGAGTGCAAATGGTATATATAATTTCTGGGTAGAAGCACATACCAGCTGGTTCAGACCCATCAGACCCATCAGCTGGGTTGCTGAATCAGGAAAGCATAGGTCAGAACCTGTTCCTAGCTAGACTACAGGTCCCACACAGCCACAGGAAAAATGAAACCTTAGTTATCTAAAGCTACTGAGATTTGGGGGCTGTTTGTTACTGCAGCAAGACAAAGCTCACCCTGACTGATACAGATAGTAATTGGTATCTCAGTATTTCAAATGAGGAATAATTTACCTAAAATCCTATATCCAGTCAGTGCTGGATCTGTGATGTGAATTCTAATGAGGCTGGCTCCAATTTGCACACACTTCATGCCACACATGGGGTTGAATCTAAAGTGCAATCCTTGGGCAGAAGGAGAAAAACTAGGAGGTAAGAGAGACCTGATTTTTGGCTCGATATAAAGAGATCACAGTCCCAATCAGCTGACAATAAAAGAGACCTCAGGAAGGTTTCTGCTCCCCATCTCCAAAAGCGTTGAAGCAGAAGTTTATCACGGCTTTTCTGGGATGTGGTAGGATCTCTGGAAAATGTTTGGGCTGAAAGACTTGTTCGTTTCCTTCTGGCCCAGAAGTCCTAGGAGACTATACCTTTTAAGCAGGAGATATGCCTGGAGGGCGCTTCATAAACACGAGCTGACTGCATAAAGCATTCTCCACCACGGAGGGGAAAGACACAGCTCCTTCTCAGCAGCTAGGTAACTGGTAAATTAAATCAACATTGATGGCCCGTACACCCCATGTAAGTTCAGCAGGGCCTCGCCAAGTCCTCAAATATTAATTGTAGGAAATGATTTGTCTGCCCTAGGTAGTAATACTGCCTACAACCGCAGGTCAGTCTTTATTCTCTAAGATCTCCCCAAAGCAAAATACAATTTTATATTTCTCTTTCATCCATGACTCCCCCTCCCCCACCCACCATCCCCACCCCAGCCCAGGTTAATAAACGCCAATGTTCTGTTGTGACCGGCGATTCTTTCTGCATTTTAAACTCCATTTTCCTTTGGTGGAATACTGAGACCCGTGCTCCCCCAGCCTGAAACTCTCAGCCACATATATCATAGAGCAAGGAGATTTTTATGCAAAATAAAGCACTTTCCATGCTTTTTCCCTTGCAATGATTACATGATTTTCCCCTGAAACTGAACAATATATGTTTCATAAATAGATCCCTCTCTCTGTAAGCAAACCTTGGAAATGGATTATTTGTTTGGTTTGCATTTTGTCTTTCGGGGTTGCAGCTACGAGAAGCCAGCTCTCATAGGCTCACCACAAAGAGGAGGGATTGGGAGGGCTGAGAGTCATCATGGAGACTGCCCTTTTCACTGAGGCTTGCTTGCTAGATCATGAGATTCACAGGAAGCCTTGAAAACAGTAAATTTCTAATCTCAGAGGGGATGGTTCTCAAATTATCAGTGAGGGGGGAGGAAAAAAAAAAA
This sequence comes from Lontra canadensis, assembly GCF_010015895.1. NCBI lineage: Eukaryota > Metazoa > Chordata > Mammalia > Carnivora > Mustelidae > Lontra > Lontra canadensis. Next base: position 7,932,641 of record NW_022631002.1, read on the forward strand.
AGAACGGTAGGGCAAAACGAAGAACAAATAATGTGTTTTAACATCTGAAAGTTCGTAGCCTTTCTAAGCAGACGTTTATTTTTAGTACCCTCTTGTCACTTCTGAAAAAAAGAGAAAGTTCAATATTTGAGAGAAGTTACCATTCCCTGCTGAAGGAACCAAACTGTAGGAAGTCAGCAGCTTTCTTTACAGGGTGATGTGTGTTAGATACACAGTCAGCTAGGGGGAAAAAAAAAAAAAAAGATACTGGCAATTACTTTAAGAGAAAGGGCTCATTTAATACCTGGGTTGTGAGTGCTCAGTTTCAAAACACTCCTGAAGGATAGTTATCCCCCATTTCACGGAGAACGCCTGCAGGACAGAATGACCCCCACCCTAAGAGTGGGGATGGCGTTGGGGTCTCCGGGCTCTCTGACTTCACATGTCCAGAGGCCACATGAGAGCTAGGGCTCCCTGCCCAGCCTGTCTGAAGAGACCAAGTCATTTGATTCCTAGGATAAAGGGACCTCATCAGAGTGGATGTGGCCCAGCGGGGAAATCCTGACATCACACAAAATAGAGACAACCTCATTATTCTGGAATGTGAAGGGCTTAAGCGAGAGCAGAGTTGAAAAGTGCCTTTGTACCTTACCTAAATCTGAACGAAGCCCGTGAGTTTTCAAGTTATCATTGAGGATACGGTGAATAATTTCATCACCCTACAACACACGCAGCCTCTGACTCAAATTATGGGTTTGTCCAGCTCAAATTAGCCTTCTGTCTCTTCAGAAGGCAATACAGCTTAGTGGCTTCAGAACAGGGGCCCCTGGTGTCAGGCTGCCCACTCTGAGCTTACTTGTACTCCTTACCCAGAGATGGCTTTGCACAGGAACTTTTTCAAACCCCCTTCATTCATCTGTAAAATGGGATAAGAACAGATTGTTGTCAGGGTTTGTGCAGTTCCTGGCACAAAGTGAGGTTATACTCATTACGATCACACCACCATGATCATTATAAGGAGGGATTTCCTAAATATCTCAACTGACCACCCTGTTGCAACTGTAATGATCCTGATATGAAAATCCGTACATGTTGAAAAATACAAAGATCCTGGACACTGGGATAAAAAAAAAAAAAAACGCCAGGGTGTTGAAAGCCTGAGATCTTCATATTCAAATGCATCAGCGGGCGTGTTAAAACTGACTGAATCTCAGTTTCTACCTTAACAAAGCAGTAATTATATTATATATTTTATATTATATAATTATATTATAGCCTGGGACCAGGTAGGGTGTAAAATAAACAGAACCATCTATGTAAATGGCAAGTCCATTCGCTAGCAGACAGCATGGTCAGCAAGGTCCTGTCTCCCTGCCCAGCCTTGTCGTGAACTCATATCCAGGATTCATGGCTTGACAGCCTTTGAGAGTGTGGGAAGGGGGCCGAGGGGCAGCGCACCCCACCTGACTCTTCCTGAGAAGGGGGCCTTTGGAGTAGGGGCCTAACGCCGATATCTGTACCCTCGTAATGCTCCAGGCCATACTGTGGCTGCCTCTGAGCATAGCATTAAGGCCTGTCTCCCTTCACCTTCTGGACTACAGGCTTTTAGGAGCAGCTAAAGGGTTCATGCTTTTCTCTCACCCCCAGCATTCAGAATGCAAGCAGTGTGTACACATGCACGGGAATCATTCATTAGGTGCTTGTTGGAGGAATGAATAATAGAACACTGCCTTCCCCCATCACTGAGCATAGCAAGCCATATTCTATTTGCTGACTTCATGTTGTGTCTTTCCAGGCAGCACCTATATGCTGGTTTTATTTGGTGACATGTCCCCAGGCAGAACACAGTGCCTGGCACACCCTGGGTGCTTAATAAATGTTTGTTTTGTGAATGAATGAAGGAATGAATAAATGAGTAAACCACGGAGTGGCTCAATGAATATTTAATGGTTCGGGCTAAATAAAACATTTGCCATCTGATGACTTGGGTAAATTGGGATATATGCATCAGCTCATTAAGTATATGGCAAAGAATCAGTCATTGAACTTGTCTCTTTGTAAAATGTGATTTGAGGGCTGTAATAAACCCAGGATTATGCATGCATGAAATAAAACTTTGGTTGTAGACTTTCCGTAATGATTCTGTTCATCTATGTTCCATTCTGACTTGAAGGTCCTTTTCCTTAAAGCCCGTTGTCTTCTTTCCCTATCTTCTCATCTCACCCCTCCTCAGGGACAGACCTATAAATGCCAGCAGACTTTGTTGTCGATTTTTTTTTACTGGGGAAAAAAAACAAACAAACATTAAATGGCATGTGATTTATTTCAGGGACACAATTTAGCCTTTCTTTTATAAAGTGGAAAAGCCTAAGGGGTTCATTAGAAATAAATGTCTGAACATTACTAAGTGCTGGCAAGGATGTGAAGGAGCTCTCACACCGTGTTGGTAAAGATATGCGATAATAAGGCTACTTTGGAAATGCATTTGCAGTTTCTATGAAAACAGAGCACACACCTACCCTGTAATCCAGGATCTATATTCCTAGGAATATTACCCACTAAAAATGGCAGCATATGTTCAAAACAGACATACACAGAATGTTTCTAGAAGATGTACTCACCTTAGTGAGATGATAAGTAGGTGTGTTTTCTCCATTTGATGGAATACTATATAGTGGTTAAAAAGAACAAATGGCTGGTACAATAGTACTATCCATTTCAAATTCATCTGGAAGGATCTCAGAGATATTTTGGTGAGTGAGACAAAGTGGACACAAAAGGGCACAAACTATTTAATTCCAGTTACAGAAAGATGAAAAACAGGCAAAACTAATCAATGATAGTGGAAGTGAGAAGAGTGATTTGGACAGGAGACTGTGTTGAGAAGGAATATGGGGAGCCCTCTGGAGATCTGGAGATGCATCGTATCTGGTTGCCAATGGTGAGTGCTTAAGTAGTACCTGCCATCAAGCCATGGACACGAGATTAGTACACTTGACGTTCTTGGCTATATGTATATTATTCTTCATTTAAAAAATTTAAATGGCAGCAAATATCAGGATTCTCTAACTATATACATATTTATTACCTTTTAATGAAAGTTTTTATCCCTCTTTATTCATTAGCACAGTCTTCTTACTTCTTTTAAAATATCAGTAAGCATCTTTGGGTGTGTTTTTGAGGTATTATATTAATAAAGTCAGTTCAGCTACTCTGGTGTTTGTAATGTGGACCTCTCAGCTCAGAGGACAGTTACCATAGAGCAGTATGAGCTTAAACTCAGGAGCCATGAGAACTGGCTTTGCTGTGTATTAGCTGGGAGACACAGTGTCAGACACATTATCTTAACCTCTTCGAGTTTCAGTCTATGTACCTAGGAAGTGGGAATAATACTAGTGTGGCCTCACAGGGATCGAATGAGAAAAATGTATGTGGGTAGCTCAGTGCTTGGCACAGTGTAAGGGTAACTAGTCATCATATTAGTAGTAATAGAAGTAGTGGTTGTAATAGTCTGAAGAGCAATCACAAAGGGAGTAACATTATACCTGGAGCCACACCGGCCTGTCCAGACCAGAGCTTAGATTGCTGGGTTTTGAGGGGAAGGCATCGAGGAGGGGCAGGGGGGAAATATGAGTGCTGTGAGTAGTAATGTTACTGTGGCCATATCCACATCAGAATGGAAACCTCTGAGCTTGGCTTGGAAAAAGGAGAACACAGCCTACAAGACATTTGTTCCTGGATCTGGAATACCCCATACTTAAGGCAGGACATTTATCCATGTTCCTGGTGTCACCAGAGCCCAAAGTAAAGCCAGATGTGCCATGCCCCAGTCTGAACCCCAGCCTGTGGTTCATTGGGCAGATGGATCACATAATTCTCTGTAATGATCCTCCCTCAGCGGGCTGCCATGGGACAGTGCGTGATTACTGTGTAAAAAAGGAAACCAGGGGTTAAACCTTGGTGGAATCCATGTCTGGTTAGATCATTTACATTCATAATTGCTTTCCATCACCACAGTGGAGTGTGTCTGGTTGTTCATAATGGGAAAAGTGATTTGCTGCGGTGTCCACATGGAGAAGGCTGTGTGACTCACAGGTCCAGGCCCAGCTCCGGGAACACAGTGTGGCTGAGTCCCTGCTTAGACTGATTTAGTCTGAGATGTTGCCACTCTTCCTGGCAAGGCCTTTAACACTCAGAGACAAGAAGGGCCATGAATTCATTCAGAACGTAAAAGATAGGTTGATAATGCTCATGGCAACTCTTGCCTTTGTCAACAGCCATGGAAGCTGTCAAGTGTTTAGCCTCCACTATGAGCTAAGTGCTTTATGTGCAGTGTGTTGCTATGACCTCACACCTACTCTGACTGTCTAGACTTGATCATCCCCATTTTAGAGAGGAAGAAAAGAAGGCTTATAGCACTAAAGTCAACTTTATGAGTGACAGAGCTGGAAATCACATTCTTTTCATGCCTGACTCCCAAGTCTGGGCTTCCCCAGTGGAATCTGGTAGAGTGTTTGAGAGTTTGACTTCAGTTGGCTATGACTGGGCTCTATGCTCAGGCTCTCCTTAACAATGACCTGAGTGCTCTCCTCAAAGGGCTCAAACCAGGGATCCTACTTGCCAGCTCCCAGTCCCCAGCTCACATATCATATCCATTTGGAAAGCATTGTAAGTTCATGGTGGCCCTTCTTTTTTCCAGGGAATCTGATCCCATGAGCAGTAATCCTCAGGAAAACTTGGAGTCAGAATAATTCAGTTTTCTCAGGGTCTCACACATGCTATCAGATTCCTAAAAGGCCCCAAGATGAAAAGAAAAGATGTGAAATCTTATATTGTCTCCACCAAAATGTGAAAACATGTTCCAGTTCACTAGGGTGCCATATTGGTGGAGGCTCGATAACAGAGGCCGATAAATGAGATTAGCTGCTATTGGCTGTCATGCTTGACATATAGGGTATATTCAGTGAACTACAGTAGTTGTTTTTATTCTCATTCTGTAAAAGATGGGCATTAGTTTTCATCCCTTATACATGAGTTGAGAGACTTCTTACAAGGATTCAGCTTCCGAACAAGACCATAACCCCCAAAGGCATCCCAAATGTCACTGTTTTACATGAAGCGGAGATTCTACCATTGCCCATGCGCTGCTGGTTCTCTCGGACCAAGTGGAGGACCAGATCTCCCATGGAATCTTGGGAGTAGGGTCTTTGTCTCATAGGATGGAATCGAGATCTTGATAATAGAGAAGAATACTGGAAAAATTGGACCCCTGCATAGGCATTTGTTCATGAGAAGCTAACACCTCTCCTGCAGTCGAATTGATTTTTGCCGCCCACTCTGGGGCTGCCAGGAGCCATAGTGCCTGGCTGATGCAGGGTGTTTTCCACCAAACCATCTCCAGGTGAATCAGAAGTGCACTTACACAACAAACTGTTTGCATGGGGTACTCTGGTTGCCTGGAGTTGTGGCAATGGTGCACTGGGACACACTTAAAGCAGAACAAATGAGAAGCTGGGTGTGTTGCAGTCACATCTCCCAGATTTACATCTGCTTAGAATATTTTTAGCTCAACACATTTCTTGTTACTGAAACTGAGCCGGAGCTGTCACATACAATTCGAGATAGAGCCAGGCTTGACTCTGTTTCCTATTTTCCAACAGCCAAAGGCCCACACTTCAGAACTCATTTGAGTGATTATGGAAAAGATGAAGTCGTTGTAGATTTCATCACCACTAAGGCCTGCCATGTCTTGTAAGTGACTTGATATTTACATAGATCAGGCTTTGAAAATAATGAACTCCCAGGAAATATAGAGTGGACGTGCCTCCCTAAGTCACAAAGAAGAAAATGCCTGGTGTAAGGGAAGTAGTCAAGGTAGTGTTTCCCAGAATGTGCACTGTGGAACCCTCCATGAAAAGAGGGCTCTTTTACCAAATAATGGATGTATATTATTGCCCCTTCTTAGAAGTTCCTTAATTATGTGAGCAAACAAAACTTTCTAAAGTCACAAAACCTTTATCTCAGGGTTTTCTGAAAGTCTTTGCTCATGGAAACATTTTCCCCCCACAAGGATCACCTATTGCCTGGAATGTGTTCTAGGAAATAACCAGCCAGCAAAAAAAGCATCCACTGTTGCAGAGGTCCAGGAGAACATTTCTTCTTGATCTCCAGGTCCTCAGAGAGATCTCCCAAACAAAAGTCCTGCTAAATAGAATCTAGTTGGCCATAATTATTTAACACTGATCAGATTTTCAGAGAAGGAGCTGAGAGGCTAGAGAAGAATCACCTTCACAAATACAAAAGAAGGTCTGGACTTTTCTTCATGGCCATCTGTCTTGGTCCATTTGAGCAGCTATAACAAAATGCCACAGACTGGAAGGCTTAACCAACAAACATTTATTCCTCACAGTTCAGGAGGCTAAGAAGTCCAAGATCAAGGTGCCAGCAGATTTGGTGTCTGGTGGGGGCTCGCTTGTTAGTTCTTAGCTGGTCATCTTCTTGTTGTGACCTCACAGAGCAGAAGGGGTGTGAGAGCTCTCTGGGGTGTCCTCTATAAGGGCATTGATACCATTCGTGAGGTCTGCTCCCTCATGCTTAATCACTTCCCAAAGTCCCCACCCACCTAAAACGCTCACCTCGGGGAGTAGGTTTCAACATGTGAATTTTAGGGGAACACACACATTCAGTCCATTGCACCATCTAAGTTACTCTCTTGCAAACTAAGTCAAAAGTTCAGGAGAGAGACCAATATTGACCTTGATAAAGTCATAGGCAGGACCTTGGTTCTTGACCTGAGCTCTGGAGTCCTTAGAATAACATCTAAGTCCCTTTTCCTTATTAACTATGGTGTGATGTTAGGCAACTCTCTTCCCTTCCTACACCCTCAAAATCTTGATCTTTAAAGCGAGGACAATATAATAATAACAGTAGCATCCGCCTGTGTGAATCTCCCGAAGATAAAATGAGACCATAGGTGTAAACCCTGAACCTGTCAGAAGCCTCCAATGAATGTTGGCCATTAGATCTCTTTGCTATTTTTCTGATTCTCTTGTCTTCTCGTAGTGATGAACACTGAAGCCCTTAGACAGTAAAATCATCTTACTCCAAGGCGATGAATACAGAGCACCCCCCACCCCCGACTGAGGGGAATAGGGACCCTGCGATGTAGAGTCAGTGGTGGCCACCCTGGAATGGAAAGAAAGCAGGCCAAGGGTCTGGGACTTGTGCCAAGACGAAGAAAGAAGAGCACGGAAGCAGCCCTGAGGCCAAACAGTCACATACAAAAGGAAGGGACCTGATTACCGCCAAAACAAACTTGTAAAACATGGCCACAAAATGCCACTGAGCTACCTGTGAAATGTTGGCCATACCTTCAGGGAAAAGTAGAAACACCTATGCCATTTGGTTGCTTCATTTTTCTCTTGCATGTCGGGTTTAGTTGTGCGGGTTTTTTTCTTTTAACAGAACTTTGCTATTATCTGGACCTACAAGTTTTTCAAGGATAGGCAGTCCTCTCCATTATTTACATTACACAAGACCTTGGCACGCAGGCCTGAAAAAATGGGTACTTGCCATCTGTCAGGAGTCTTCAAGATTGTGTATGGGGCAGTGGGTGATGAAGTCAGGGCTGGACTCCTGCATTTGTTTCCCGGGGCTGCCATGACAAATTATTGCCAACTGGGGACCTTACGACGAGAGCTGGCAGTAAAGAGTCAGCAGGCCGTGCTCCTTTAGAAGGTTCTGGGGAGAGTCCTTCCTTGCCAGTTCTGGTGGCTTCTGGTGCTCCTGGGATCTTTTGGCTTGTGGCCACATAACTTCAGTCTCTGCCCCCATCTTTACATGGCCTCCTCCCCACGTGTGTCCTCTGTGTCCTCTCTTTTTTTCTTTTAATTTATTTATTCGACAGAGAGAGAGAGAGAGAGAGAGATCACAAGCAGGCAGAGAGGCAGGCAGAGAGAGAGAGAGGGGGAAGCAGGCTCCCCGTTGAGCAGAGAGCCCGATGCGGGGCCCAATCCCAGGACCGTGAGATCAGGACCTGAGCCAAAGGCAGAGGCCTAAACCACTGAGCCACCCAGTGTCCTCTCTTCTTTAATAAGGATACCTTCATTGGATACAAGGCCCATTCTTATCAAGTCTGATCTCATCTCAAGACCCTAGGTGAATTACATCTGCAAAGACCCTGTTTTCAAATAAGGTCATATGCTGAGGTTTCAGGTAGACGTGAATGTGGGGGAATGTCCATATTCACTCCCACGTGAGAGCCTGCGGCAGAAGTTACTGAGGGGCGTGGTGATGGGCTAAGGGAGGAGCTGGTCACTCAGTAGGAAAAGGAATATTGAAATAGTAAGTTGAGGCCCTGGGTGCCCCTTGTGCTCACTGTGTTCGTGTATTATCTCACTGGGGGCTCACGATAAACACGTGGGGTGAGGGTTGTTGCTATACCTGCTCTGCAGGGGAGAGGGAGCAAGGGCTCGGTGATGCTGTGGGACTTGCCCCTGCTCACCCATCTAACAAGTGGCTGTCAGCACTTGAGCACAGGTCCATGTGCCTTTGACCCCTATGCTCTGTGACTTTGTGCAGAGAAAAAACAGACACCACAGTTCTTTGTGGCTTGTTGCAAGTAATGCAGAAGACCCAATGCTGAATATTTGGTCAATGCTTGGTTAACTGTGTAAGACTGGGTAATGCGTACCTATAAGGCATTTTCTTTATGCTGCTCAAAAGCTCCCCGCCCCTTCTTCCACACTATCGCCAAAAAACATTTCCTCTACATCCTCCATAGGCCTAGCACAGAATTTGTTTTTCAGAACATTCTCTAATTTGAGATGAGCCCTTGAAAGTCTGTGTGAGTAGCACCATGGCAAAAAAAAAAAGAAAAGGAAAAAAAGAAGGGAAGCAAACAAACAAAGAAGCAAATATACTGTTTGGGACAGGCCATCTGGGCACCAGGCTTGGGGCTGTCCCTGAGGTGTGATGCAAATTCTTCCAGGTCTCCGGGTCTCTGTGTCCTCAGGTAAAAACCAGGGGCTTAGACAAGAGTTTTCCTGAGGTCTGGCCCAGCTCCAACCTGCTGTGGCTACCCCCACTCTCACGGCTGTGGTATCTCCAACAGGAAGCAATCTGGTGTCTCAGAATGAAACTGGCTCCCAATTCTGTCTGGCCCTGCTGGCCACAGGCCTTTCTTCTTTGCTTTTCTCTTCCCTGTAGACATCTCAGTATCCAAAGAAACTCGCGGTCATGTTGATAGAGAACTTTACTTTTCAGTAGGACATTGACTTTCTCTATATTTAAGATGATTCTGTATTACAGTGTACTCACCCTTGCTGTCCCACGCTGCACCTGCCTGGCCTTACCAGACCTCAACAAGAGGCAGGAACCAGGGATGGAGCCAGCTACCAGGAACTGTCTTAGCCTTGATCATGATGATTTAGTGCACAATGAATTCTGTTCCAGATATTCTGCTAAGACTTTAGTCCACTTGCAGCTCCCCCCTCTGAGCGCAGGTGCAGGTCCCTGAGCTGCTGTGACGGAACAACAGCACATTCGTTCCTGGACCAAGCTCAAGGCCCTCTGACAGCTGACAAGTGATTCTTCCAGCAAGTGCCACATGCTGCCTCATCTCCACCTTGGACTTTCTATTTTATTTTCAGTTGAAAAATGATTCATACCCCCACCGCCTCCCCATCTCCTGTGGACCTGCTGTTCCTCAATCATTAGGAGTTGGTAGACTGTCCACTCTGTATACAGAACCGGCCACTCTAGAATAAGCAGAGTGATCCCGTGGAAGAAAGAAGGGCCCTGTGAAGGTGAAGGTCAAGTCTGGAAGGCAGTCACTATAACTGTTCTTGCCATGCACGGCACCACCCTCCTAGGCAAGGTACACTGGGAAGGCAAGGGCTGGGTGGGCAAGCCGGGGAAAAATTTCTTGGATGCCTGATTCCAGCTCCCTCTTGGTATTTGCTTAGAAAAGAAAATGGGGGAAAGGAAGCAGGTAATAGTAGCTGAGCCTCCTTGACATCCCTTTGGCCTGAGTGTTCTCTGCCATTTTGTGGACTGAAGCACAAGGGGCCAGGGTGACTAGAACTCGCATAGATTTGAGAAGAAGGCATTTAGAGAAGACAGTCTGTCCGGCTAGTGACAGAGTCATATTCTATCCACTGATGGACTGACCTGTCTATCTAAAATACTTATTGCATGTCTACTGTTTGGTAGGTCATATGCTGGACTCTGAGGTCATTGTATAGGTGAGAGATCCACAAATATTTTCTGTAAAAGTCTGGAACGTGAGTATTTTAGTCTGTGGGTCATAAGATCTCCATCACAACTCCTCAACTCTGCCATGTAGTGCAAAATCATTCAGAAAGGATACGCGAACAGATGAAGGTAACTGTGTTCCAATAAAGCTTTATTTATAAGTATACATAGCAAACTGGATTTGGCCATGGGCCATAATTTGCAATCCCTGATGTACATGAGTAGGCTAGGGCCCATATTAATTGGGGAAGACATCCTATTTTCTGGCCATAATTTGTTGTGTGCCAAAGTGGGTAGAAAAATGAGGGAGTTAAGAAGCAAGAGGACAGTGACAGCTTCTCAAAAGAGGACATACTTTAGCTGGGTTTTGAAGAATGAATAGTAAATCACCAAGCTAAGGAAAGGATATATTTGAGACACAAAAAAACATTAAATGAGAGTCTAAATGTGTGAAAGAGCATGACCTCTTCTAGGGGCCAGAAGAAGCTCTTGATGCACTTGGAAAGATGGCAGAAAAGAAAGAGGTATTTCTCTAGCAAGTGCATTTCTGTAACAAGACTGATGAAGTTCTTGTCTTTCCCCATTGTGTCAAAAAGGATAAAACCATCCTAAATCCAGGGATGGAACCCTGTGCTCAAGCTACCAGGACAAAGGTCTCAGCATTGATAATGATAATTTGATGCACAGTTAATCCTGATGGAGATATCATATAAGACTATAATCCATTTTTAACATTCAATCCCTTTGAGGACACTATGAAGATAGTATTATCAGACCCATTTTACAAGTAAGGAAACTGAGGCCCATATTGATTATATAATTCATGAAAATTCACATAGGTCTTCAGTGGCAGAAGATGGGTTTAAATTCAAGTCTGAGCAACTTCAAAGGTTATGCTCTTATGAACTAGCTCAGCTACTCTCAAACTTAAATACACATAATAAGAACCTGGGGGGGTTGTCCATCAAATGCAAATTCTTAGACCAGCCTCCAGATGGTTTTAAACCACGGATGAGGAGCAGGTTCTAGGAATTTGTGTTTTAGCCAGCTCATCCAGGTGATCTCAATGCAAGTGGTTCTTGGGAATGACACTCTAAACCATAAGTTACTCTACCTCCTAAGCTCACATCCAAGATAGGATGGCCAACTGTCTGGGTTTGCACATACAGAGTCCCTCACACCCCAGGAACTCAGGACAGCCGATGAGCCTACATGTCTCACTCAGTCCACACACATTATTCCTACCTCGATGCCTGGCACGTGGTCGACGCTTAGAAAATATTTGTGGAGTGAACGAATGAACACAGCTCACAGCAGAAGCCCAGGGTTGATTGGCAGGGCTTTCCTGCAGCTGGGAATTTGAGGGAATCATCAAGGGCTAACTCAGAGGGACAGCTTCTCCCGCTCCCCTGAGGAGTTAGTCACAGCCCTGGAAAAAGTGATGCCTCATCATATTCCTATTTGTGCTTACGTGTTCAGGCGACGCTTGTCCTTAATGCAAGAAGAAAGGAGAAGGAGGCAGGAGTAAATCTTTTCTGTCATGACTACTCTTTCTGCCTTTCTATTATCCTCTCCCAAACTCACAACGGCCCCTTTCCCCTCCTGAGAGAGACCTACCCACTGGGCTCTGGGGTCTGTAGGAGACACCCTGATGGTGAAAAAGCAGATTCTGACATCTCGTCCAAGGTCTGCTTCCCATCTGTTGGTGGCACTCCTTGGCAAGTCGATGACACTCTTAGGACCTGAAAAAGGCACATAAAGTTGGGGGCACCAAGCCCCTTTCTTGGGTATCTCATTGGGCTGGCCTGAGGTGCCTGCATGTGGACAGGGCTATACGAAGCAGAGGCAGCAAGGCTCAGATAAAATATATTTTTATCATAAATATCTGTCCATTCATCACTCACCTACTTAATGGGTATCTTGCGCTCCTATTCAGAGGCAAGGATGGCCACAGGCTTTGGGGATCTCACTAGTTTAGAACTTAAGGTGTGTGTGGGGGGGAGTCAGGCATGTATTGAAAAATCACATTCATAAGGATAGAACTGCAGTCATTACAGTCATGAGAGAACTGACAAAGGAAAGAAGAGGGCTTTGTCAGATCCCATAACATGGGGATGTAGCCCAGCCTTGGGGTTCATGGAAGGTATCCTTTGAAGGAATAGCACTTAAACTGAGGTCCAAAGGTTAAGTCAGAGTTAGCCAGATGAAGAAAGGGAGGAATGACATTCTAAAGCAAGAGAACAACATGGGCAAACACGTGTTTACAAAGGGCAGTAGAACTTTCTAGCATAACCTTTCTTGTCTTCTTTTTCTCACTCTCCCCCCTTCCTCCCCTGGTCTTTTTCTCCCCTTCTCCTTCATCTCCTTCTAATATTTGTCTGATTTTCCTTCTAATGTGATTGCTGTGTGTATCGATCTATGTGCTGCTGTTATGGAATAGGTATCATTCTCCAGGCTAGACACAGGCTCCCAAACCACCCAAGGGCTGTATGCTTTCCTTCCAGACTTCCTTCTCTAGCTGGCCCCACACAAATGCAGGGGTTCCGTGGTGTGAAAGAAAAGCAAAAGCCCCCGGGGAACTCCTCACACTGTTGCAAATCACTCTAGAACAGGATTGATGGCCCTGCCCTTGCACAGCCCCAAGCCCTCTGTGGGCTCCTGGTGGACCCTAGGGTCTCCAGGTGGGCCTTGCAGCCACCATGGATCTGGCTCAGCCTGCACATTGGGTGAGGAGTTTGGAAGACGACTCCCCGGATGGAGAAACAAGTGGCCTCTTCAGGGAGAAGCCGAACTTTTTTCACATAGTTCGCTCTGATTTGTGCTACATTAAAGCAAACCTTCCGAGTCAGCTTCTGGTGTGAGCCCTAGGACTCTTTTAAATGTATTGTTTTCACAAAGACGTTTTCATTGTTAATCAACAGGGCGCCATGGATTTGACGCTCTGGAAGTGGAGGACAGGTTTTGCAGCTATTTATTTACCGAGAGGGAAACAGAACAGTGGTTGCATTTGCCACTCCTGAATTTATTGTCAGTCCTTCTGTGTGGTGTAAAATTTGTCCTCGTCTTCAAAAGCCCTCAGAAATAAGCATTCCAAATATATTCGCCTACTGTACAGAGATGTGCTGATGCCTCTCCTTGCGATTTTGCAAGAGAGGATGGGAAATAGTAGATCTAAGTGGTAGGAAATGATTCTTGGGAAGAAAACAAAAAACCCGGGGCCTTTGTAAAGCCTAGGAAATGCCAGGAATCACAAAGCTGGCACCTGGGGTGGCCCCTTCAGAAGGGCCTGGGTTAACACCGCAGGCCTGGGGGAGCAAGGAAGGAGGGTGTCCCACGGCTACAGTGAACCAGGCATTGGACACACTTTCTCTGCAGGATAATCACAACCGATGGTCAGGCGATGGGCCCATCAGGTCTTCCAGCCACACCTACTGCCTGACAGCTCATGCCCTCCTCCCTCCTCTGCCAAAATAAAGGGAAATATCAGGACTAAGCCTGGAGAATGAGGATTGTATCAACTTAAGCAATCTGGAAGTCCCCAAACCTTCCTGCCCAGATGCTAGAAGCTTCCTGAAAACAAACAGGAAATGAGTCTGGTTTCCAACCATTTTACTCCTGGGCCAAAGGTACACTGGAGTTGGAAGGCCCTGCCCCCTGGGGCTGGTGGAGCATCTCTTCCCAACTCCATGTGAAGTCAGCCATGGCGGGAACATTTTCTCCAGGAAAACTGCTCATTGCTACAAATCAGGACTTCTTCTTCTTCATTTTTTTTTCAGTTTGTCGGCACAAGGATGTCAAATACCACGCTATTATCCATTCTCTCTCCCCAAATTGCATACCCATTAATTTATTTATTCACGCAACCCATATTTATTGAGCTCTTATTATGTCCCAGCACTCCAGAGTAGGAAATCCAGTTTCCTTTTTATCGGTGTGAAAACTGAAGGTCAGAGAAGTGAGCCGATTCAGGCAGAAAGACTCTGTACCAGTTGGGGATGAGGGACCAACAGAGAGGCAAGTCCCTGCCCTCGCAGACTTTATATCCCTTCCACTTTTTAATCTGCGTGTATTATATAATTACTCATTTTCCACTTCTATAAAAGACGTAAAGGAATGCGAAACTGTATCAAAGCTTCAGATCAGTGGAAAGAAGCAGTGCGGGTATGGTGAACTAATGGCCCTCCCCCGAAGCAAAGGCATTCCGTCTGACACTGGGAGGAGGAAGTGTCTTATTGTAGGTTTGCTTTCCACTCATATCACTGATTATCAGAAAGCATCATAAGTAAACGCCTGGAGTAGGAGTTCTGGCTCCCCTTCATGTAGGAGGAATCTGTAGAGGCGAACTGGAGGAAGCAAGGTTATTTCTTCAGGAAATGGGGTAAGAGTAGACATAGCTACCCGGAACCCCAAATGCAACTCTGCAGTCCCAGGTGCTTTGTAAATCGGGAAGTGCTTTCCAAAAGCCGGCCTTAACCGCCATGATTGTTAGTCTTTAGTGTTACTATTACTACTACATTTAAAAATGAAAGCATATGACCTTGCAATACCTAACACAATCCTGGACTTCCCTTTCTGGGAGAAAGAGCTCCTGTAACCTTTCAGGTGTCCCCTTCCCTTCTCCACCCTTCTGACAGTCTCCCAGGGTAGCGGGGTGGGGCCAGAGGGGATTTCCTACTCCAGGGGGCTGGAGAGCCCGGGTCTGCAGCGAGTACCACTGCGAGGCAGCGGCTGGGATGATAAGCCGGAGAAGATTTCATCAGTTCCCCGAATCCAGTCATTAGGCTTTAGCCAAATCAGAGCTATCACGGGACCCTGAACAAGAGATGAGGCACATCTGCTAGAAATCGAGGCTTCTCGCCCCGTCCACACAGTAAACCACTCTCCCTAGCAAAACAAAATGTTCCCGTTTATAATTATCTATTTTATTTATTTTATTTTATTTTTTTTAAAGAAAGTCATGTGAGGCACTAGCGTGGTGCCGAAGCCGGTTGCGTTCAAAAACTCCAAAAATGATAACAAATGTTTTTATTTTATTTTCCAAACCATATGGACTTGCCAGCTCAACGCATCACTGCTTGTTTATTCTAGAGCAGCTGTCGGCACCCTGATAATGCTCTAGTATCGTTCGAGTGCAGACTGCCAAGCCACAGTATATGGAAGTCATCTCACAAATTGAAGGAAAGCAAAAATAATAAAACCCCACTTCAGATTCCAACGGTGAACTGCTGCGAGGAAGAGGGTTGGGTAAGGGGTGTGGAATCCTATAAATAGTCTCAAAACCCAGCATTGTTTCAACCAGGATAAAGTGTGACTCGTCTGGTTCATTGCAGCTAGCATTTGACCTTTACAAAGGTACAATTTATGTTTCATTGCCAAGCGCAAGTTGGTGTTTCCGTCTTTTAATTACTAAACTGTGATTCGAAAGTCAGCAGGCCACAAGAACACAGTTTAGAAACTTGATTCCCTATAGGTTTTAGGCACTTTTTATGTATTTATTTGTTTTGACCATGAAAAAATAACCACTCATGACAGGGGTAGCCAGCCAAACACACACATCTCGGCCTTGTGTCCTAGGATCACCCGAAAGTTTTATTAGAGTCAGTTGACGGAGTCTGGCCCCTGTGTCCTACATAGAGGAGAGTAAGTTGAGCAGAGAAGTCCTAACCCTCAGCGGGGAGGAAGTTGCTCTGCCAGAATGCATACAGTGTTGTGCCTCCATTTGTCCTGTGGACCCAAATTCTACCTACTAGAACTTCCTTCATTGTTCACATATGACCCTGGAGGCAGCTGGGCTAGAAAGGAAGAGGAACACAGGTCCTCGGTAAGCCTTGGGCGTACAAGGCACTGAGCCTTATCTCACCTAATCCCCAGCAGACCTCAGTGAGGTAGGCAAGATTATCCCCCTTTTACAGATGCAGAAGCTGAGCCTCTAAGTCAGGGAGCAGCTAGTCCAAGACTGTAGCGGGTTGAACTGTGTCTCCAAAAGGGATGTGGAAGTCCTCACTCCGGTACCTGAGAATGTGACCTTATTTGGAAAAAGGATCTTTGCAGACATAATTAAGATGCGGATTAGGATGAAGTCACAATGGAGTAGAGTTGGCCCTTCCTCTAACAAGACTGGTGTCCTCACAAGAAAAGGAGGAGAGGCACAGAGACCGACCCACAGACAAATGCCACCTGAAGATATAAACCCTCAGAGGGGAGATGATGTGAAGACCCGCAGGGAGAATGCCATGGGACCGCGGAGGCAGAAATGAGCAAGGAAAACCAAGGAATTCCTTGCCAGCCACAGTAGAAGCCATGACAAAGGCACAGAACGGATCCTGCCCTGGAGACTTCAGCGAGAGCAGGGCCCTGCCGGCGCCGTGATTTCAGACTTCGAGCCCCCAGCGCTGTGAGAGAATAGATCTCCGTTGTTTTAAGCCACTTGGCGGGAATTTGCTTTGGCAGCTTCGGTGTACGAATACGAAGGGTTAATATGGTTTAGACACCTTCCCGTGGCTGGATATCCTTTACAGGAAGTGATCAAGAGGAATACTCTGTGTGGGGGTCCCAGCACATTTCGAAGAATCCCAAAGATAAATGGGAAACACGAAATGGGGATGGGACAAGTGAGGAACTCCCTGCCTGCGTCCAATTACTCCTCATGGACTGAATGTTTCCTCCACACCAGGCATTCTACCAGGTGCCCGGGATTCATAGAAGAGTCAGCCATGGTCCCTGCCTTAGGGAGCAATGATCCAATGATGTTAGCATTATTATCCCCAACATGCAGACGAAGTCCCTAAGAATGGAGATCGAATCGTGAAGGAGATCAATGGAACTTGGATGCCCAACATTTTTTTTTGTTTTAGAATAAGGCAGTGTTGAAAGCAGTGTGCGATGGCTATCTGGGGTTATATCAGGGAGAGGAAGGGGTGGCAACTGAGACAGCTCCAAATAAGGATCTCTGGCAGTGACGTCCACACTGGGGAAGTCAAAGGGCACTGATGAGAAAGGCTAGCTGGTGCAGAAGCCATGCATTGGCAAGAAGGTCAAGCCTTGGGATGCCTGGGTGGCTCAGTTGGTTGAGTGGCTGCCTTCGGCTCAGGTCATGATCCCAGCACCCTGGGATCGAGTCCCGCATCGGGCTCCTTGCTCTGCAGGGAGCCTGCTTCTCCCTCTGCCTCTGCCTGCCATTCTGTCTACCTGTGCTTGCTCTCTCTCCCTCTCTCTCTCTGATAAATAAATA